>NW_020954610.1:19111255-19302392 GCF_900497805.2 Vombatus ursinus | reverse complement strand
CTAAAAGCTTTCCCACATTCAATACATTTATAGGATTTCTCTCCAGAATGAATTCTCTGATGTTTAGTAAGGCATGTCCTCTTAGTGAAGACTTGCTCACATTCACTACATTTATAAGATTTCTCTACAAAATGAATTTTCTGATGCCTAGAAAGGTTTGTCTTTAGATTAAAAGCTTTCTCGCAAACATTACATATATAAGGTTTCTCTCCAGAATGAATTTTCTGATGTTGAGTAAGGTTTGCCCTATGGGTAAAGGCCTTCCCACAATCATTACATGTAAAAGGTTTCTCTCTAGAATGAATTCTCTGATGTTCAGTCAGGCAAGCCTTCTGGGTGAAGACTCTCCCACAATCATTACACTTATAGGATTTCTCTCCAGAACGAATTTTTTGATGTTGAGGAAGGTTTGGCTTCTGGGATATAACTTTTCCAAAACCATTAAGTTTAAAGAATTCTTCTCCAAGATGACATACTTGATGTTGAGAAAGCTGCGTCTTCATAGTGAAGACCTTTTCACAATCGTTACACTTATAAAATTTCTCTACAGAATGAATTTTCTGATGACGAGAAAGGTTTGTTTTTAGAGAAAAGGCTTTCCCACATTCATTACATTTATGGGCTTTCTCTCCAGAATGAATTTTCAGATGTTGAGAAAGGTTTGTCCTCAAGGTGAAGATTTTCCCACAATCATTACATGTATAGAATTTCTTTCCAAAATGAATTATTTGATGAATATTAAGCTGTGAACTCTGGATAAAGGCATTTCCACATTCATAACACTTAAATAGTTTATCTCCACTATGAGTAAACTGATGTTGAGTAAGGTGTGCCATCTGGGTGAAGCCTTTGCCACATTCATTACATTTATAAGGTTTCTCTCCAAAATGAATTTGCTGATGTTCAATAAGGTTTGCCTGTGTGTCATAGGTTTTCCCACATTCATTACACTTATGGAATTTCTCTCCAGAATGATTAGCACAATGAAGATTAAACTGTGAAATGTGACTGAAAGCCTTCCCACACTTACTACATTTATAAGATTTCTCTCTGGAAAGAATTCTATGATGTTCAGTAAGGTTGGCCCACTTTTTGTAGCCTTTCCCACATTCATTATACTTATGGTACTTCTCACCAGAATCATTGGCATGATACACATTA
This sequence comes from Vombatus ursinus, assembly GCF_900497805.2. Taxonomy (NCBI): domain Eukaryota; kingdom Metazoa; phylum Chordata; class Mammalia; order Diprotodontia; family Vombatidae; genus Vombatus; species Vombatus ursinus. The sequence continues at coordinate 19,301,231 of NW_020954610.1, read as the reverse complement.
TGCTGTGAAATCTGGCTGCAGGCTTTCCCAAATTCTTTATATTTCAATCTATACTTCCCTATGTATATTCTTTCACATTTATTTGGTTTTGAATTATCTCTGAAGGTCTTTCCACATGCATCATCGTTATAAAGACCATTTACTTTCTGTTGTGTAATTAGGGTTGACCTTAGAATAAAGCATCCCCTAAACTGATTAATTTCAGAGTCTCTTGCTTTATTTACAGTTTCTTCATGTGTGATTATTTGTTTCAAATGTGCTTCCTGGTGGTCCTGCTGCCTTTCTAGTGAGCCATCATATTCAATGGTTTCATTGCCCATTTCAGGATCCAAGGAACTATGCTCTGTAGTTCTTTCCATTATTGTCCCCTGAGACGATTCTTCCACAGAACATTCCCCCTTTGGATCTGATTCTTTGGCTTCAGGTTCAATGCCCTTGTCTGAAAGAAATTTAAAAATATAAATGTCTCCTTAGCTAGAAGAAAGAAAATTGCTGTCATGGCAATGGAATAACAAAATGGGAAAAATATCTCTTGAAATAACTCATATTTGGGGCAAGTAAGTGGCACAGTGGATAGAGCACTGGCCCTAGAGTCAGGAGGACCTGAGTTCAAATCCAGTCTCAGACGTGACATTTGACACTTACTAGCGGTGTGACCCCAGGCAAGTCACTTAACCCCAACTGCCTCACAAAAAAAAAAAAAAAGAACTAATATTCTACAGCCTCTTTAATAGCAACAAAGTACGTTCCTCACAGAATCACTGAGAGATATATATTACAAGTTTTATCATCATAAAGAACTCTATTCTACTCTATCCTTGACCTTCTCACTACTCAGGAAAACAAAAAAGTATGGGCTGGGACAGCAGTGAAACAACACAATGAACTGCAACAGAGTTCAATCAGATAACTGAGTAACAAAGAGTACTGGGGCAGAACAAGTGTATGGCTGTATGTCACTTCACAAAGACTGAGAGAAAGAGCCTAACATCTATCTGGAGCCAGTCCTATCCTCCCAGAAGTCACTCGGGGCTGAGACTGAAACCATAAAATGGTGAATTATCCAGTGACAGAGGAGGCTGACACAGCTGTAAGGTCCAGCATTCAGAGAAACCACAATCAAAGGAAGAGAAGTCAGAAAGTAAGTGATAAAGACTATACGGGAAAAAAGACTGAAATTACCAAAAATCTCAGGAGGAAGAAAACTCTAATTAAAGACTTTGAAGCATAAGCAGATAAGCCAGCAAGGAAGATATTAATAACAAAAGAGAAAAACCTGAATCTATGGTGGCAAGTTTTATTAAAGGAACAAAAATGAGAATAACTAATTAGAAATGCAAATATAGAAAAGTAAAGAATGATCTGGAAGAACAGAAGCAAAAAGCAAATATGATCTGCATACAAGCAAAATATATTGATATGGAAGACAGGATGTGTACAGACAACTTAAGAATTATAGGTATCCAAGAATACAAATTAAAAAACCTGAATACCACAATGCAAGAAATAATATAAGAAAAAACTACCTAGAACTTACAAACACAGAAAACTTCACCCTTGGATTCTATTATACTGTATTTTTCACATAAGTGTCAGATTAGATTATAGCATTAATTTCACCTAGTCATAATACAATACCCTTACACTTTACCTATAAATTAAATAATAACTCTTTAACTAAAAATAAAATGGGCTGACTCAGGAGGTTGCATGTTCCTTTTCATGAAAAATATTCAAGCATGGCTGAATTACAGTCAGTGGCCATGTCATAGAGGGTATTCCTGTTCAAATATGAGTTGAAGTAAATGGCCTCTAAGGTCCCTTTCAATTCTGATATTCTGTGATTCTACTCAACACCATCTAAGAAGGCAAAGAATTTTAATATGAGGATTACAAAAAAATCCCTGGATTTAAACAGGAGAAACCAGTGATGACTTTCAAGAGCAACTTTCATAATATAATCAGGCTAAAGTCAGGTTTCAGAATTTAAAGAAAGCAAGTGACCAAAATAAAGTTACTTAACTTCTGAGCAACGGCGTCCTCATTTGTAAAATGAGACAGTTGGAGTTGGCCTCTAAGATTCCTTACAGCTCTAAATCTATGACCCTAGGCATGAATGTTGAGGGATTTGAAGCACTGGGCACACATTACTTGTTGATAATGAAAATATATGTAATAGCTCAAACCAGTTGGCTTCCCCCCTTTTCCAAAAATCTGGAAAGTTTTGTGGAGGGATTGCTGGAGCAATATTTTAAAAATGTTTTCTCCCTAACTATCTGAGCAGAAGCTGGTTATTAATTCCCATTTGATAGTTTTTCATTCACTTACATGGACAGACATCCCTTGGGGCTTCCCTCCTCAGCAACCATGGCATTTCTCCATGTTCCAACTGGGAGATCACATCTGATTTAGAAACTGAAAGTCCTATACATGGAAAAGAAAAGCAAAATGAACACTCACACAAGAGAAGTAGTCATTTTAGAATATGATCCAAATACTTATGGGAAAAATCTTGAGAAAATTTGCTAAGGAGACTCAAAGGGTACTTCAAAAGATTTTAGAAGCATATTCAGTAATGGATTTTTAAAAGTTATAGAGAAAATAGACACAGAGTTGATTTCAATTCAGAAAGACACTTAAGTCCTCATTCATAGTCCTCCACTCCTGGAGGTATCTCACTAGGATCCTGGCAGAAAATCTTGGACAGAGGGAAGCAAATGACTGGGAACAGATATTATCAGAGATAGCAATGGGCAAGGGAAGTTGATCCATTTTTAGTTCTACAAGGTAAAGATCTTTAGCCAGGGAAGAATGAAAATAAAATTCCTGTGGATTGACCCAAAATGAACTAAAATTTTCTGGTTCCTACAGAGTAACACAAAATTGAGCTAAGTACTTCTGACATTACATAGGTTTTAATAATCGGTGAAGCAAAAACATCCCAAAGTGAAAACTGGGAGTCACAAGGGAAAGATTTACCAATAAAGGCCAAGTTGCTATAGTTTTCCATCAGGACATCCCTACAGAGGTCCTGCTGACCAGGGTCCAATTGTGCCCACTCTTCCCAAGTGAAGTCTGGAGCCACATCCTGGAATGTGATGGTTTCCTGAAAGAGCAAACACATTTCTGCTTGCCTGGCACACGCTCCCTTACAACACTAGTGATGAAGATGGCAGCAGTAGACAAATGAATAGGGTTACATAATAAGTGCATGCAGACTGATCCTGAATCATTTGTCTATCTATAATGTACATAGTTTTATTTAACCCTTTATGGCAAAGATGAAAGAATTCTTAAGGAACTTGGAATTATTTTAAAAACCAATGAACCCTATTAACCAACGGGAACCTACCTATCATAATTAGCACTACTGCTTGTTTTGCTGAAGGATCCTCAGGTGCACATGGCAGACAGTGCTATTAACTTGGTGAAAAAATAATTCATGTTTTCCTTCCAAAATTCCATAAGGCCACCAATTTAACAAAAGTCATCATAAGATGTATTTGGTTAACATCAATCATATCATCTTAAGTTATTATACAATGAGATATATCAATCACACTTTAAATATTAATTTCCAATTGAATAAAATGCAGCAATTATACTCAACTATGAAAGATTATTCATTTGTTCATTTTTTCAATAAAAATACAAGTGTCAGACATTTTCTAATTAGAAAAATTTTCTCATCATTTATTTATTAACACCTACTAAGTACCAACACTCTGCTAGAGGGAAAGGATATAAACATAGGAAAAAAAAACTATACCTGTCCTCCAGGAGTAGAGTCTTTTGGGAATAAAAAAAATTAGAGATAATAAGTGCAAAACATATGCAATAAAAAATAAGAAGTAACTGAGGGGGGATGAATGTGAAGGGTGCTAACAATTAGGGAGACTAGGGAAGGCATACTATAGGAGGTAGCACTTGAGCTGAAATTTGAATGCGTCTACAGATTTCTGGAACTACAAGTGAGAAATGAAAACATTTCAGTCATGGAGAGCAGCCTGTGAAAGATATGCAGATAGGAGATGGAATTAACAAAAGTGACAAAACAAAATGCCAGTTTGACCAAAATGTAATTTTAATGTTTGCTAGTCATTATTTAGGTTTTGATTTTCCATTCATATTTATATACTGTGAAGCCTAGTTAATGTCATCAATAGGTCATAAACTGAGGAAGGGTGAGATAGACTAGGAAGAAGCATGGCCAAGATGGTCCAATAGGGATGACAGAGGTTTGCATTCTATACATGGAAGGGACATATGCAGGTGATCAAGGAGGTATGAGACCTTGTGAACTGGAGAAGAGGGAGGAAGGGAAGAAAAGGAAGAGAAGGAAATGTGCATTTATATAGTACCCACTATGTGCCAGGCACATACAAATATTATCTCATTTGATCAGGAAGGCTATAAGTCTAGCTAGGTAAATGGGGCTCCACAATCTGGCATCTGGACCAGACTGAAGGCACAGAATACAAGTGTGTTCTAGAAACAGGACCCAAATATGGTGTTTAAGAGTACAGCATAAAATCTGACAGTTGTCATCTTTGGTGTTTGACCAACCAAAGAAGGACAATGTGGTTGAGGTTGGAAGTATGATTAAGAAGGACAAGAAAAAGTTATTGTTCAAGGTAGTAAGGCTAGAGAGACTGATTATCTAGAGAAATAAAAATACATATAGTATGGGCACCCAGGAATAGAGGACTAGAGAAGCTCTGCTTCAAAGGAACTCTGATAGAATTTTAAGTTTTTTTGGGAAAGCATTTGAAGGGGTAAAAGGGTAGAGATGAATCAAAGTCAACTAGGAACAAGACACTTAACTGTTGTTCAGACCTCTGTCTTGGTTACACACAGATAAGGCACCAGAACCTGAGACTGGGTAATAGAAATGTGAACTGAGCATTTTAGGATGAAAATGTCCTCACATAAGCTCATCACAGAAGACCCACTCAAAGTGTTAGGGGATTTTCTTCCCTTTACCCTGACATCTTAAGGATACTATAGGGCACTCAAGCTATCTAGCTCATATTTATATGCAGTGCTTTAAGGTTTGCAAAGTGCTTTAAATATGGAAACTCTAGTATTATTCACACAACCCACAGATTTCAAAGGGAAAAGGGGGAAGAGGGGAGACTATTCTTCACTTGCTTCAAGTCATTGCCTAATCCATAAAAACAAGTTGAAAAATTTCTTGGAAATTGTAACTACTGGTAAGTTACTAGGTATTCTTTTCTTCATAAATGAAGTTGAATACTACCAAGTAAGTTAAAGTTACATTTCCAAGAATATTGCTCGGAGTAATTTTCACTCTAAGCAGTTGAACTTGGATAACTACCACACTAAAACCAATGGATTCTCTTAACTGTTCCCTATTTTCATAGTTTAAAAAACCAGATTTCTTCTTTTCAAAAAAGCTAGCAATATGTGAAATTTGTGGAGTAACTGTCTAAAGTGTATAGAGGCCTAAGAAAATCTTTTTATTATGATGCTCAATATGAGTGGAAGGTTGACAGCATCAACGCTGAACTGAGGCTTCCTGAGGCAGGAGGGCTCCCAATTCACCTTCCATTAAAGAGAAAGTGAATTCAGAGCATGGGAGAGACATGGCCCAGAAATGAGGATAAGCAGACCAATCTATTCCTAACAATCTGACACAGTCATATTCATATATGACTATGACATAGTCATAGTCGGCCTCACGTAGCCATGATTGCTATTCTAGTCTGGAAAGTTAGAAATGCTAGAGTTGACTTTGATTCTTCTTTACCCTTTCACCCCTTCAAATGTCTTCCCCAAAAAAACTTAAAACACTATCCACTGCCCCCTAAATAAAATTCAAACTGCTCAAGCCAGTATTTAATATTCTCTTCAAACCTAGCTTGAAGAGAATATTGAATACTGGCATACTGGCTTCAGTGGTTTTGGTTTTTTTTTTTGGGTAGGCAATGGGGTTAAGTGACTTGCCCAGGGTCACACAACTAGTAAGTGTTACGTGTCTAAGGTAGGATTTGAACTCAGATCCTCCTGAACCAAGGGCCAATGCTCTATCCACTGCACCGCCTAGCTGCCCCTACTTACTCGAGTATTAAAAAACTATTAAAAAACCTTCTACTCTAGCCAGGAAAGTATATTATTCACACTAGTTATCACAGATAACATGTTCCTTATGTTCTCTGTGTTTGTTCCACTCTTTTCACTTAAAATCTATTCCCTATCCTTCCTAGTAAAATACAATCATTTTTTTCATTATCTACTTCCTATATTGCAACCTATTCTCGATCTCTCCTTAACTGATAGCACTTCCTTTCTGGATTATGCATTGTGGGATTTAGTTAAATGCTTTCACTTATTTTCCTTTTTTCCTATCTGTAGTCCTGTCTTCTTTGATTCCAAAGACTGTGTTTATATCCATCAGAGTGACTACGACTACAATAAACACATAGATACAAATGAAAATTGGGTAGAGAACGGATGACACAGCAAAATAAGGGAATATTCCCTATAGGGTCCATCATCTTCAGCATAGGTTCAATTTAATTTAAAGAAAATTTAACGAATTTTAAATTTAAAGAAAACAACAGAAGTTTGAAACTTTTAGATCACATGACCAACAAGATGAACATATTTTCTGTGATTCCTACATCCAGAACTTTTCTGAAACAGAAATTATCTGCCAAAGATAAAGAAACTTCATCAATTTCCACAGTCTAGGATGCCCAGAATTCAAAAGAAGATTAAAAAAAAAAGCTGCAGAAGTCTGCTTGGGCAAGTTTGCTCAGGAAGCAACCAAATAGCTAGTGTTGTGTCAGCACTCCAGGCTGCAGAACCAGCCAGGGCTACAACAGACAAGTACTGCTTCAGCACCCGCACTCTAGGTTGCAAAAGATCTCTGCAGAAGAGCAGAACAGAAGGGCAGGACCCATGTTTAAGTTATAAAAAGACATCAACCTCACACACCACAAAACCCTTCCTCCCAGAGCCTCAGAGATCCAAATCAACCTCACAGCACCACATGGTAGCTCTCTGCGAGTGCTGGACCACCGTAGTGAGGAACAGAGGAAGCAGGACAGGACACTGAAACAAGACATTCAGAAAGGTGGCAGGGAGGACCTGGGGAGAACTACACTAAGCCTAAGCAAAGAGTTCAGTATCCAGCAGAGCCAGTTCCAAAAGTCAGTTGGGGCAGAGATCTAGGCTGGTAAACTGTGAACTGCCCAGTGTGGTAGGAGGCTGAGATATTTCAAGATCCAAGGAAACCACTATGAGAGGGGAGGGAGTCATAAAGTGAGTAATAGAGGAAAATAAGGAGGGAAAAAACCCATTGATATTACCAAAGATTTTAGGAAGAAGAAAACTCAAAGACCTTAAACATAAGCAGACATATTAACAGAGAAAACATTAATAACAAACAAAGGGAAATCATCCAACATTTGATGAGATAGAGGACCCTGTGGAAATTGAGGAGACATGGAACCACAACACACTGTTGTTGAGTAGTTTAAAAGATAAATGAGAATTATGAGAGCAGAATTAATGACTTGCTCAACAAAAATAATGGGCAGAATAGCAAAACTTGAATCTGTGATGGCAAGTCTCAGCAAAGAAAACAAAAAAGAGAACAATAAATTGGGAATACAAATATACAGAAGTGAAGGACAAGCTAGAAGAAGAGAAGCAAAAAAACAATAATATCAAAAGATAATATGCTCACTATCCAAAGAAGACATATTGATCTCAAAGACAAGATGTATACAGACAATGTAAGGATCATAGGTCTCCCAGAAGACAAGACAAAAAAACCTCAACACTATAATGCAAGAAGTAATGCAAGAGAACTGCCCAATCCTTCTGAACACAGAAAATAAAATATCAATTAAAAGAATAGATTCCTCCAGAAAAAAACAAAACAAAAAAAGCCAACAAGGCTGTCAACTCCAAGACATATAGTAGACATATTTAACAATTCAATTCAGAAACAAGTTCTGCAAGTCATCAGGAAAAAGGCTATCAAAATCAAAGAAAAGGAAATTCAAATAGTACAAAACTATTCTGCACCCACCAGAAAATGTAGGAGGGAAATGGAATAATGTGTTCCAAAGAACAATGAAGCTCATGATGCAGGCCTAAAATAAGCACAAAAGAGGAAATATTAAAAATTAGAAGAGAAACAGATAAATTAGAAACAAAAAACATATAAACCATAAAAATTAAAATCTAGTTCTTTGAAAACACTAATAAAATTCATTAATCTTTAGCTAATATCATTAAAAAGAAGAGGGTTATTAAATCAATAAAATAGTAAATGAACAAAGTGAAATCACAACAAAAATAGAAGAAATAAAAAGAATAACATAAAGTATTATGCACAGGCATATGGTAATATAACTGAAAACATAAAAGAAAGAAGTGGACCAATAAAAAGTACCCAAATTATCAGATCATCAGAAAAAGATCTTAAATAACCCAATCTCAGAGAAGGAAATAGAACTGTGATGTATAAAAAGTATGACAGACATAGTTTCTGGGTAGTTAATTATTTTATTAATCATGCTAGCATATAATTAATAAAAGGGGTTACTTATACTCTCAAATGCCAAAGACCTCTCATGGAACCCACTCAACACTTACACGCCCTTGGAAGAGTATATGTTCTTGATGATGGCAACTGACTCTGTTTGGTTAACAAGTAGTGAGAATGAATGAGGTGGACCTATTCTAATGAGAGGCTGGGGGAAGAAGGGGGAACAGAACTTTGATCATATCCTTTATTTCCAAATCATTCCCAGCCTTGAACAAACTAAACAAAGGATCACCCAAACCTGAGTAGAATATAATGGGCTGGAATTCACCTTAGATTAAATTCTTTGTAAAGTTTTCTAATTTGGTGAAACAATAACTCCAATCGGAAAGATCAGATAATAATTTGTTATTTAATAATCATTTCTCCCAGATTTAACTGTAAAGAAACTATGAAAGATAAAAACTCCCAGTCCAGATGGATCCACAGAATTCCATCAAACTTTTAAAGAACACTTAGGACCCAGACTTCACAAATTACTCTTAAAAACTGAGAAAGAAAGCACTCTATCAGAATCCTTTTATGAGACAAATATAGTCCTAATACCAAAGGAATACCATGAAATGATAAAATATAGAAGGAAAATTACAGACCAATATTATTAATCAATATTGACTCAAAAATTTTTAAACAAAAATCTGTCAAACAGATTACAACAATTTATCCAAGAAATCATTCATTATGACAAAGAGATTTAATGCTAGGGATGCAAGAACGGTTCAACACTAGGAAAACAATCAACATAATTAATCATATTAAAAACCAAAACATGAAAAATCCTATGACTGTCTAAATAGATTCAGAAAAAGCCTTTGACAAAGTATAGCAAACTTTTATGCTACAAATCCTACACAGTATAGGTATAAGGGGACTTTTTTTTAATATCATAAAAAGCATCCAGCTAAAACCAAAAGCAAGCATCATATGCAATGTAGATACACTAAAACCTTTTTCAGTAAATATAGGAATGAAGCAAAGATGCCCATTCTCTCCACTATTATTTGACATAGTTCTGGAAATACCAGCAACATCAGTAAGAGAAAGAAACTAAAGTCATAAAGATGATTAGGAAGAGATAAAAAATATCTCTATTTGCTTATGATATGATGGTATACTTGAAAAATCCTAGGGAATCAGCAAATTGAGACTAATTGAGACAGTTAGAAGCTTCAGCAAAGTCACAGGCTACAAAAGAAAACCTCAAAAACCAAGAGCACTCCTGTATAATAATAACCAAAACCAAGTGAGTAGGGAGCAAGACTTAGACTAGAGGTCTGGGCCCTCACCCTTAGCAATAAGGGACCCAGCAGGAACACTGACATCATTTGAAAAATCTGCCAGCAGGAGCTCTGGGACTATCCTCTTCCTGATAAGCCCCTGGGAGTGAATAAAATGCCCAGACTGCAACAGCACAAATGCTGAGAGGGCACAAGAAGGCCCTTTATGACTTACTGGAGCAGGACCCTGCCTCTTCATTACTGTGTAAATAAGAGAGAGAGAGAGAGAAAGAAAGAGAGAGAGAGTGTGTGTGCATGGGTGGGTGGGTGTGGGTGTGTGTGTGGGTGTGTGTGTGTGTGTGTGTGTGTGTGTGTGTACAACCCACCCCATCCAGTCATTCCCAGTCCTGTAACTTTCCTTCCTTGCAAGGCTAATAAACAGTTGTGGTAGTCAGTATTTCCAGGTGCCTCTCCTTCCTTGAAGAATCTGAACCCACTGGCAAGTTTAGCTAGATCACCAAGAAGCAAAAATAGAAAGGCAAACAGCATTAAAAATAACTACAAACTGCATAAAATATATGAGGATCAACCTAGAAAAGCACACAAAACACTTCTATAGATTCAGTTACAAAGTGCTTCTTAAAGAAATAAAGAACAACGTAAATAGCAAAAGAAATATTCAGTACTCATGGCTAGGCTGTGCCAACATAATAAAAATGCCAATTCTATCAAAGTCAATTAACAGAATTTGACAAAAATAATTATAAAATGCATTTGGAAAAACAAAAGATCTAGAATATCAAGGGAAATGATGTAAAGAAAGCAATTCCAGATTTCAAACCATATTAAAAACCAGCAATCATCTGGTATTTGTTTAAAAAAAAAAGAGAAAGAGAGAGAGAGAGAGAGAGATAAATAAGGAACACACTAGAAAGAGAGAATTAGAAACCACAGAACTCAAAAACATAGTGTTTGACAAAATAGAAAACATAAATTACCTAGGAAAAAACTGTTAAAAAAAAAACTCCAAAAGCTACTGGGAAAACCAAAAAGTAGCCTGGCAGAAATTAGATTTAGGCCAACACTTCATATATAATACATTACAAATGGGTATGTGACCTTAATATAAAGGACCATTCTTTTAAAAAATTAGAAGGGAAACAATCATATACCTCTCACAGCTCTGGGCAGAAGATCTATTCTTAACCAAATAAAAGATAAAGGCAATTACAAAAGGTAAAATATATAACTTTGATTACATGAAACTGAAAAGCTTCTACACAGACAAAATTAATGCATCTAGGATGAAAAGGGAAGTGGTTGAATGGGGAAAAAATCTTTACATCAAATTTCTCTGATAAGAATTTGTTATCCAATATATATAAACAGTGCTTACTTAGCATAGTATCTGACACATGGTAGGAGCTTAATAAATGTTTACTGACTAACAATAAATATATGATTAAAAGTCATTTCTTAATAAGTGGTCAAAAGATATGAACAGATGATTCTCAAAAAAATCCTTAAGTATTCACAACCATATGAGAATACTCCAAACCATTAATAAGAGAAATGAAAATCAAAACAACCCTGAGGTTTCTCCTCCCAACCTGCAAATTGGCAATGACAAGGAAAAATAAATGGCAATAGTTAATGTTGAAAGGGTTGTGAAATGACATGCATACAAATACACTGTTGGTGGTTCTATTAAATGGCACAATCATTTTGGAAAGTAATTTGGAATTACGCAAATAAAGAGACTAAAATGTTCATACTCTTTGAACTATTATTATTGGGCTATAGTCCAAGGAGATCATCAACATGAAGAATACCCCCATAAACTCCAAAATATTTATAGTGGCACTTCTTGTGATAGCAAAGAATTAGAAACAAAGTAGATGCCCATCAATTCAGGAATGGCCAAACAAATTGTTAAATGAAGTGTGTGATGAATACAAAGAAGCATGGAAAGATCTACATGAATTGATGCAGAGTGAAGCAAGCAGAACCAAGAAAACATACATAATAACTACAGCAATGTAAACAGAAAGAACCACCCACCAAAAAATCAAAAGTGAATGAAACATACCGCAATGGTCTCACCAAAAAAGAAAATAACCATCAAAAAAAAGTAAGTGAATGTAACAAAATTATAAAGATCAAATATCACTCAAATGAAGAGATATTACCGAACACTCCCAAACCATCTTCATGGAGGTGGGAGGTCCCCAGGTATTATACCATGTTTTCAGACTTTTTCCATACATTGAGTAGTTGTGTTGATTTTTTTTCCCTTCAAAAAATATTATTTGTAATATGATATGGCTCTCTTGGAATAACTATAAATGATGTAGGAAACAAACAGTACTAATAAAAACTTATTTGGGGAAAAAAAAAGAAAACAATAGGAATTTGCATCTCTGGACAAGCCTTTCTTGGGAAGAAAAACCACAAGGCAAAAGGATGGAAAAGTATCCATACTGAGACCCAAGATGGCATTGCAGGAAAGACAAAGGACATTTCAACTCACCTGAAATCTGGCTACTGGTGACACAGAAGATGTTCCCGCCTTCTCTGTGCTTCCCTCTTGGAGAAAAGAAGAATCCTGAGAAATCGGAGCTAGGGAGACAAAAGAATGGAAAAATAATCAGTGACTAGGCTATAACAAATTCAAAGCAAACTGGTAGTGCCACATGGGGCCTTGACTTGATGTCCCTGTGATGACAGCAGGTTTTTAAGGACTGGTCTATTGAAATAGTCTTTCTGAGGCTTACACTACTGCAATAACCTTCTGGTTGGTCTTCCTGCCTCAATTTTCTCCCCACTTAATCCATCCTTCATTCAGCTATCAATTTGATCTTCCTAATGTAGAGTTTGACCATACCACCCCCCCACTTCCTATTTGATAAACTCTAGTGGCTCCCTCAAACCTCTAAGATAATATTTTAAATTCTGTTTTGCTTTTAAAACCCCACCCAGACCTTTCCTACCTTTCTAGTGTTCTTTTACTTTATTCTCCTCTACATACTCTACAATACGGTAACTCTGGCCTTCTTGCTGTTACTCACCCAGGACTATGCATCTCCCATCTCTTGGCATTTTCACATACTGTTTCATATAATGGAATGCTCTCCCTCCTCATCTCTACCTTCAGTCCTCCCTGACTTTTTTCCAAATCCCACCTAAAATCCCTACCTTCAGCAAGAATCCCCTTTAATGCTAGTGCCTTCCCTCTGAGATTATCTCCAATTCATCCTGTATATGTCTTGTTTGTATACAGTTTGTTTGCAAGTTGTCTCCCCAATTAGATAGTGAACTCTTGTTTTTGTCTTCCTTTGTCTCCCTAGCACTCAGCCAAATGCCTGGCACTATAGTAGGCACTGAATAAATGCTTGTTGACTTGATTAAGGAGAGAATGACAGTTCGAAAATCAAGATACATGGACTAGATTCACCATTCTATCTCCAATTTGATGTGGAATCAATTGGTTTACTGAAAAAATTGCTTCCCAGAAAACACAGAACTTTCTATTTATGACACAGCAAGTAATACCTTGTGATAACAGCACAATCTAAGGGTAAGGAAACCTGGAATCAAGATCAAGCTTAATCACTTCCTTGATGTATAAACCAGAGTAAGTCAATTGATCATATTACTCCTTAGTTTCTCTCATCAGTAAAAGTGGTCTAGTCATATCTGCTTCACTCATCTCAACAGGCAATTAAAGAATTAAAAAGCGTAACAAATACAAATTTTTATTGAACACTATCGTTCCCCACTCCCTCATACCAGACCACTGTCAGCCTTATTCCACCTAAGTGTCTATCCCATTCTACCCATCCTTTCCACTATGCTTTCTTGAAGCCTCATTCTATTTTTATCATGTTAAACCTAATTTCATGGCCTATCCAAATCTTTGAAATTACAGAAACTTTTTTCCAGAAGACCTTGCATCCCTAGTCATCCATACTTGTACTAGATGTATCTTCTTTCATTTTCCTTGTCACATTGGGTCAGGAAGATGAGTAGTCATGTTTCTTACTTTTCACTGACATTTCCAGATGCTCCTAATACAATCACTCTGTAACATGTCTTCTGAGGTTCGTTCTTTCCAGAATATACTACCATGTCCATCCTGGTTACCATTACTACAATGGGTTAGGCTCTCTACCCTTCTTTCTCAAGGAGTTAAATACCTGGTTCACAGTCTTTCTCTCTATTCCAACCTATGTCCTTGTATTTAGGGACTTTAATTTACATGCTGATGTTCTCTCAGTTAACTTTGCTTATCAGTTTATCCACCTCAACAACTCCTATGATCTAAATCCTCACTCAATAACAACCACATACAGGCACAGTCAGGTCCTTGATTTTATCATCTTCCATAGGTGTTGTACCTCCATAAATTACAACTCTGAAATTCCTCTAATTTCCTCTTCTTCCACCTCTTCCTGTGCCTCGCTCCTTCTGAAGCTATTTCTAACCTCACCACTTCCTGTCATTCTTATTTTTCCAGTATTTCACAGGATTACATTACCTCTGTTCTGGTCTCATTTTCTTCCCCCTTAAAATCTTGATTATTTAGCTAGCCAGTTTATTGTTCTTGATCCTTAAATCTCATGTCTCATTCCCCTATTGCCACTCAACTCTTTCCAAACCCAGCCCTGAAGTACTTTCCAATTTGCCTTCTTAGCTCCTACTATGGTGCATTTATATGCCAAAAGAATTCAAACAACAATCCTGACTAGGTTAACCAAAAATATATCTTTAAATCTGAACTCAGCCTTCACTGCTACAGACATAATCTTTTATTCTTCCCTAACAATTTACTGTCACACTCCCCACAGGGATTGTTCCAAACCTCTCCTCTTTTCAAGACACCTAAGCCACCTCCCACTTCTTCTTCTTCTTCTTAACAGAGGACCTTGCCTCATAATTCCCAGAAAAAACAAAGGCCATCTGTCCCTATTCTCTTCTTCCCGTTTCACATTTCAAATCTCCTCAAAAGCATGTATCTCCCATTCTCTCCTCCTCTGCTCTGATTTCAAAGGATAATCTGGCCCTTCCCCATGCCAACTTAAATCCCTAAAAAACCTTCACTTAACCCTACTATTCCCTCCAATTATTGCTCTATATCTTTCCTCCTATTGACAGTGAAATTCCTAGAAAAAACTGTCTATACCCATTGCTACCTTGAAGTCTGGCTTCCATCCCTACCACTTGACAAAAATTGCTCTTCATTGATAAAACTTTTTATTGCTAAATCCAATAAGGAAACTTTTTTTTCACTACAAAATCTCTTTATTGCCAATGCCAATGGACTTTTCTCAGTCTTCACCCTTCCTGACCTCCTTATACAGTATTTAACAATGTCAACCACCTCTTCTGGGATATTTTCTCTTCCCTGGGTTTTTGTGTCACTTCTATTGCATTGTTCTCCTACTTTTTCAATTGATCCCTCTCAGGCTCCACCTAAGGCACATCCAAGTAACAAAGGTCTCCATCTCTTTTTTTTTGCTTTATACTCTCTCAGTGATATCTGCTTCCTCAATCCTATCCATCAAGAGACCTTCTCCTCTCGAAGGGCCCCTCTATCTGTGTTGTGTATTTTCCCCACTTGTACCCTGAAGAGACTTTGCTCTCTCCCTCTATCCTTCTGCAGCTCTCACCTTCCTCCTCAAGCATGTGAGTCAAATCCTCCACCAAGGTGACTGCCTCCTCAATGTTCTCCGGATGCTGTGACTTCACCCAAATCTTGATCTCACTGGGCAAGATGGTCAGGAATTGCTCCAGTACCAGCAGGTCCAGGATCTGCTCCTTTGTGTGAATCTCTGGCCTCAGCCATTGAAGGCAGAGTTCCCTGAGCTGGTTCACAGCCTCCCGGGGTCCAGCTTTCTCTGGGTATGGAAAACATCTGAAGTTCTGGCGAGATGCTTCAGGGTTAAATTTTTTTCTTTGTAAGGTGGTTACCTGTTCCCTCAAATCATCTCTATTTTGTTCATGTTGAGGGCTCAGAGACATGGTCATTACATTATTCAGGGCTGGCATCTCTCCATCTAGGATTGACACCATGGACTTCAAATCTACCTTCTCACTCAAGAACAAGTTCTCTTCAGATTTAGGCTGGTCATCTACACATAGTCCTGAAGTTTGCTGTGGGCAGAAATATATAATAATTAGCTGGTGGGACAAAGATTCCTCAGTCACACCATTTTACCTACAAAGGGTCTTGGGGGCAGCTGGGTGGCACAGTGGACAGAGCGTGGTCTGGGGTCAGAAAGATAAGAATTCAAATCCTGCCTTAGACACTTAATAGGTCACTTACAACCTTTGCTTCAGTTTGCTTCAATTCAATTGAGGATATTAATAGCACCTACCTCTCAGAGTTGTTGTGAGGACCAAATGAGAATATAATTGTAAAGAACTTGGCACATTATTATGTAAATTAAATTAACTATTATTATTATTATTATTATTACTATAGAGATTGTTAAATGATTGTGGCCATACAAATGGACCACAAAGTAATTAGTAACCGGGCAGCTAGGTGGCACAGTGGATAGAACACCAGCCCTGAAGTCAGGAGGATCTGAGTTCAAATCAAGCCTCAGACCAAACACTTGACACTAGCTGTGTGACTCTGGGCAAGTACTTAACCCCAACTGCCTAAAAAAAATTTAAAAAATTAAAAAAAAAAAGTAATTAGTAGCCAACAGTGGAATACTGCTGTTAAGGAAGGTATTAAGCTCCCAGCATTGGCTCAAGTACATACAGTAACTCCTAGTTACGGTGTTTTTTAATTTACAGAAGAGTTTAACCTATGATATAGTAGATACAAGCCTATCACTTGCATTGTACAGTTGAAGAAATTGAAATTCACTTAGATTAACTGACTTACCCAAGGTCATACAAAAAAGTAAAAGAATCAGTTCTTGACCAAAGATCTTTGGACTCTTAGTTCAATGCTCTTTACACTAAAACTGTTATCTCTCTATAGAAATACATACATAACAGAAAGAAAATAAATTCTCTTTCCCACCACATCCAAGCTACTCAGAACTGAAAAATAAATGCTTTTAACTCTATCTTTTTTTTCTATGAATTTGCCATAGGACCTGAAACAACATCTTTGAACATAGTATACCATGAATGTCATTTTTTTTTTTATCACTGTTTGTTGAATGTCATTTGAAAGAGATATGTCCAAAAAAAAGGGGCAAAAGTTCTGAATCAATGAAACCATAACTGGAACAAAATGCATTCATTTACAAGATACCAAATTAAACCATTTTTTGTTTTTTTGACGCAGTGGAAGAAAACACTGCTAGAAGGATTTAACTGTTCCATTTAATAACTGCATTAGTATGCCAATATGCTAACAATGCTGTTAATAATAACTAAGAAAACTAGTATTTGGAGAAAGCAGTCCTCTCTTACCAGAAATACCTATTTCATTGGGGTCCCAAGTAAACAGCCCTATGTGGAAAAAAAAGAATCAATCTTTAAATTATTTTAAGACCAGTATCTAGTTCCGAAATTTGCAATGAAAGTCAGCCCATCAGTAAGTACTTTGTTGAACTAGTTACATACCAGGCATTGTGGTAAGAACTGGGAATATAAAGAAAGGCAACATAAAGACATGCAAAAACAGTCTCTATTTTTAGGGAGGTCCCATTCTAAAGGAGGAGGCAAACATGAAAATAGCTGTGTACAAACAAGGTACGTATGGAATTGATGCTAGCAACTTGAGGGGTATTGGGAAAGGAAACAAGGAAAAGCAAAGAGGGGAGGAAGACAGCATTCCAAGCAAGGTAAAGGTAAGGAGACTGGCAATAAAGTGTCAAAGAGACTGGATATAAAGTGCGGTGTGGAAGAGGAGCAGCAGGTAGACCAGGGTGGTGTGAAGAAAGAATACAGTATGTTGTTGTTCAGTCATGTTTGACTCTTTGTAATCCGGTGGACCATACTGTCCATGGGGTTTTCTTAGCAAAGATACTGGAGTGGTTTGTCATTTCCTTCTCCAATGGATTAAGGCAAACAGAGGTTAAGTGCCTTACCCAGGGTCACAGAGCTAATAAGTGTCTAAGGCAGCATTTAAATTCAGGTCTTCCTGACTCCAGGCCCAGCTCTACCCATTGAGCCACCCAGCTGCCTCCAAATAAAGTGTAAGAAGACCAACTATAGATAGTATAAGGACAGACTCAGGCACAGATATAGCAATGTGCTCAGCAGATGAAAATTTCCCATCTGATACAGATATAGATACAGAGAGATAGAGGGCACAGGGTGAGTTGAAGTTGAAGGGGTCATATCTGGAGAATAAAATTAAGGGGTGAGAGAGGATTATACTGGGAGAAGGAGAAAGGGAGAGGTAGAATGGGGTAAATTATCTCACAAAAAAACAGAAAAGAAAAGGCTCTTACAGTGGAGTGGAAACAGGGGTAGGCAAGAGGGAATGAGTGAATCTTATTCTCAGCTCGTGGCCCGGTCACCTGTGCGTCGAGTCTTCCCTTAACTTCACCGCGAAGTTCACCACACCCCACTAGCGTGAGACTGAGGGCAACCTAGCTGCGCGCGCACCCAGAGGGGTGTGACCTGAGTCCACTCTTCCCAGGAACTACATCTCCCAGAAGACTCTAGAGATTTAGCTGAAGGAGGGAATAACACACACACTCAACTGGGTATGGAAATGGTATGGTTACGTCTTACTCTACAGGAAAATAGGAGGAGAAGGGGACGGGGGAGCAGGGGAATGATATAGAGGAGGACAGATTGGGAAAGGGGGTAATCAGAAGCAAACACTTCTGAGGAGGAACAGGGTCAAAAGAAAGAAAAGAATAAATGGGTGGGCGGGATAGGATTAAGGGAAATAGAGTTAGTTTTTCACAACATGACTACTACGGAAGTGTTTTGCATAACTGCACATGTATAACCTATATTGAGTTGCTCGCATTATCAGTGGGGGGGGGGAAGTAGGAAGAAAATTTGGAACCCAAAGTTTCAAAAACACAAGTTTAAAAAAAAATGTTTTCACATGCAACTGGGAAATAATAAATACAGGAAATGGGGTACAGAAATCTATCCTGCCCTACAGGAAAGTAGAAGGGAAGGGGGATAAGAGAAGGCGGGGAAGAGACAGAAGGGAGGCAGACTAGGGGAAGGGATATTCAGAATGCATGCCATCTTGGGGTGGAGGGAGGGGCGACATGGGGTGAAAATTTGGAACTGAAAATCTTGTGGAAGTAAATGTTGAAAACTAAAAATAAATTAAGAATGAAAAAGCAAAACAAAACCAACCAACATTTGGAAGCCATTTAAGGTTATTTTAAGTACTCACCAAAGAAAACACTAATATGAGGTTAAATTCTAGTCCTCAAGGAAAAAGGGAAATAAAGTCCCATTTTTTTGAAATTCAAAAGAGCCGGAAGGAAAATGCACAGCAGGCAGAGGAAGGCGAACCTGCGCCCGGGGCCGCGCTGGTCTCGGGAGTCGCGCAGCCCCAGCCCCGAGCCGCCAAAGCTGCCTCCATCCGGCGAAGCCAGGGACCCTCAAGAAGCCTCTCCCCAAATCCGAGCAGCTTTGAAGCTCCACCCTCCCTCCTCTCTCTCCTCTACCTTTCTTTCTTCCTTTCCTCCCGTATACCTGGCCGGGTCTTTCTCTCCCCGCAGTGACCAGAGGTCTCGGGCAGAGCCGGAGAACAGCGCGGGGAAAACACCTGGAAGACCCCTAGTACGGAAAGCAAGTTGGGGCAAAAATCACAAGGCGGAATTTGCCTGGAGCTTTGGCCTCATCTAGGTACAGAGACACGGACACTGCACCCCTCCCTCAGCTTGAGGACCTGCCTTGAGCGATTCTCAAAGCACTCCAGCTCCTCGAGCCTTGGGGCCCCGGTCACCTGTGCGTCTAGCCTCCCCTTAACTTCACCGCGAAGTTCACCACACCCCACTAGCGTGAGACTGAGGGCAACCGAGCTGCGCGCGCACCCAGAGGGGTGTGACCTGAGTCCACTCTTCCCAGGAACTACATCTCCCAGAAGACTCTAGGCACATGCTTTATAGGTGCACTTTGTGCAGGTTGGGGGGGAAACCCTAGATTTGGAGTCAGAAGACTTTTTTTTTTTATTTTTCTCTTCTCCAAAATGAGGGAGTTAGACTAAATTATCCAAATTCCCTTCCAGTTCTAACATTCTGTCATGATAAAATGTCTCAGCCCTTAGCAAGGTAACTGCCAAGTACTAGCTATGGGCTGACTCACTTTTTAGAGGGAAAAGCTGAAGTATAAAAAGTTTGTGACTTCACTAGAGTCATACAGCTAATAAGGATGAAAACTTGGGCTCGAACTCACGTCTCCTGTGAACTAGATGGCCTCTAAGGTCCCTTCCAGTTCAAAATTTATTGTTCTATAATCCTATGTTGAATTGTTTTGGGAATAGTGGAAGGGCAGTGTACCAAAGTATAAAGCAATAGGCAGAGTAGCAAGCAGTAGGGATCACTTTGATCTTTCAGGATAAAGGTAAAGGTAGAAGAGCTACATTTCCCATGATGCTTTGCCATAGCCCACCTAAAAGTAAAGGTATTACACCACTGAAGAGGTTTGGGGTACTGGGACCCCAAGAATACCAAGGCAGTATCGCCTAGAATGAATTCACACACTCAAACTTTCTCTTAGTTAAGTGGAAAAAGTTTATTGTGACCGCAATAGAAGCGGCAAGAGTTCTTAGGAAACCTGCAAGCTAGTGAGGATGATGCTGGAGCTTATATCGAAAAAACCAAGGATGCTAATTAGGTAGCCTAGGGACTTCAAGGGATATAGCAGGGATCCAGGTGTCTTTGGGAGCTGGGGCCTATAATCTGTAGATGGGAAAATATAGGGAGTCTGCATAGATAATTTTGTTATTAACAAGATTTAACCTGAGAGTGCTTGGAGTCCCACAATACAACAGTTCTGGAATTAAGACTTTGGGGGTTGTGACCACCTCCGCTAGGGTATAGAACCAGAGTTCCATGTTGGGAACAGGTTCTACAATCTTTGATTCAATTCACTTAAGGTCCAGTGATCATGAGCTTTGTCAGAGTTTTGATTAATCATTAAACTGCATTGTGAGCTCTGACTCCGAAGCCAGAGTGGCAGCTCTTGAGAAAACTAAATTATTAGTGTATTCATTACACATATCATATCGATTAATATGAAAATTATAAATTCCTTTCCCAGTTGACACCAGACATTAAGGGAGAAAAAGCAGTTTTTGTTTAGTTGCCCTCTGGCATGGACCTTGGGGATCTGGCGTGTGGCAGAGTCCTTGGGCTAGCCTGGGACAAAAAAATCTTTGGGCTAGTATCCCTGTATCTGTTTTGATAAGGGCATGTTTTTTGCAACAATGGAAAATTTTCTCACAGGACAGGGCCTACTGAGAGTTTGGGGAGGATTCCAGACACATAATCTTAGGACTGGGGCATGAGCACAAGCACCCCATTACTAATACTATTAAAAATACAACTGTGACAAATGTAAAGGAATATGGAAAGATATTAAATAACCCAGATTAAAGTCAGGAAAATCAGAATTAATATTTATGTATTTATGAGTGTGGAGAAGGCTGTCCACACACACACACACACACACACACACACACACACACACACACACCTCTACCTTTTAACCTGAGGGTGTCACTGAATGGCTCAACGGGAGTCTTCTTCCCTCCCACTCACCCCTCTACAAGAGAGACTTTAATTCCTGCCAGGAGGAGAAGCAGAAGATGGAGGCTAACCACTCTACCCTCCTCGAAGAGAGGAGGTACTGGGCTATAATTATATCTGCTCCTGGTGTGGATAGAAACAAATATTAAGGGTTGCTTTTCTGGTACTTTGGAGATCCTGTAACTTGAGGGCATACTAAAGTCCTTCTCCCCTTATCTTGAAATACTATAAAACTTCTCCTTAACCACCAAAAAAATTGCTTTTGTCTCCCTTATGCTGAGTTGACCGTTACTCTAATCTTTAACCTGCCCTTATCCTTAATCTCTGACCTGTATTCCCTTGCCCTGTCCTTAAATTTTTAAACCATAAAGAATTCCTTTTGTCTTCCTTATCCTATGCCATAAAATCCTTTCCTGTCCTGTCCTTAATCTTTAACCTCCATAAGAAACTCTAAAATTACATTATTGTTCTGAAACCTCTATAAAACATAACTCACTCGAATATCAGGGTCTCAATTAGCTTTCTCACTAAGGAGGTCCATGTAGCTTTCAAGTAATAAAGCTCCCACTGGCTACCAAGAATGTTTAAGTGAATTCTTTCACACCCAAACCGCTTTCCCAAATCTGACCTCAACACTCCCATAAATATTATTAGCCCAGAGAATGTGATTTTCAGATTCAAGCTAACTTCTGATCTTTGTTTTATTACTGGAGGAAGGAGGAACCCAAGTTTTATATCCTAGTCTTGACTCCTTTCTCACTGAATACCAGTTCTACAATGAATACACACAGAAATACGAGAAACCCATTATTCAAATCATAGCAAAACAGAAATCAGAAAAAGTATACATAGAAGAATACATACTAGACAATACAAAGTGAAAGAGCTCTCCCATTAGACGTAAGATAACTCAGCTTAACCAAGAGAGTCCCAGATCTCACCTAAGGGGAAGCTTCCCAATCTCTACCAAACTGGGAATAGGGACATAATGGAGATCGCTAGCTCCTCTCATGTCAGCTGTTTCCCAGTTTTTCCCAGAAGTTGTTTCCTTCAGGAACCTGAAGTGGGGTTGGCATCTTCCATCTTCTCTCTCAAAACTGGAAGACAGAAGCTCCCAGAGAGACTGCAGAATTCAAAGAGGCCTCAAAAAAGACCTCTCAGCAACCATGCCCCACTCCCTCAAGCTAAGAAAGACATTTACCTCCACTGACAAGGAGGGGAATCACACTTCAGTAGACTTTGGGAACTGAGTGCAGCAACATACCCACCAACGGGGTCTTAGTCCTCAGAGTGAGTTTCCCATTGGCCAGTCCCCTTTTAAACTACATGGAAAAAGTAATTGGAATTTATGTATTACAAATGAAAATAAACAAGTTAAGGTAGCAGGAGATTAGAGGGAATAATGGAGAAATTATTTTAAGCTTTTTAAAAGGTTAAAAATGGTTATTAAAAACAATTTTAAATTATATAAAATTGAATTCAAGGCAATTGGAGGAAGGAGAGGGCATTAACACTTAGCAGGGTTAGATTTCCTAAGGTTATCCCTCTTGATGGAAAAGTAATGCTGCTGCTGCTGTTTGTCTTTTGTTCTGGAAGAGGACCGTGACGTGAGGGAGGTGATGATCTGACAGGCAAGTGAATTGGATTTAAGTGAGGATGAGCTATGTAAAGTCACCAGCCTCTCTTTCTCTTCCAGAGCCATCTGGGTCCAGTGGTCAGATATGGATCAGTACAACTGAAAATGGCCCAGGATACAGTGGGGGACCTTGGCCTTTTCAAGCTAAGGTCTTTAACAGGTCTCCATTTGACTGAGGCAGTGCTCATTCAGTAATTAAGACTTAAAAAAATGAGGCAAAGAATGGCCTCTTTAAAAAAAAAATAGATCTGGGAGGGGAAGATCCTCAGGGTTTCTGGCCAAAACAGAAACAATTGTTATTTACATTCATTCTGAGCCAACTGGAGGCAAAGAGGACATTTTAGGCATGAGGGACGAATTGTGCAAATGCACAGAGGAGGGAGACAGAATTCAAGGATCAGTCAATATTCCAGATTAGCTGGAATGTAGAGTATGAAAAAGTGAGTACTATAAAGTAAGGTTGGAAAAGTAAATTGGAGCCAAACTGTGGAAGCTATTAAATGCCATGCTGAGGAGGGTATATTTTATTTTAAAGACAGTAGACACTGAATACTTCAGAGTAGAAGTAAAATGATCAGATATGTGTCTTGAGAAGATTAAGTAAAGACCAAAAACAGGGAAGCTATTATAATAGTGCAAGTGAAGAGTTGTTGAAAGCCTCTTGAACTGTAGTGATCAACTCATGAATGAAGATAAGCTGCAGAAGAATCTTTTGAGGCTTCCTGTAAGGAGAGTGGAAAGTAATAAGCTCCAAGCAGGGAATAACCAAATTAATACAATTACAGAAAAAAGAATCCCATCTACTTTGTAGAATTGACACACACCTACATATAATTACAGCTGACATTTATAAAGCTGAGAGAAATGATTATTAATAACCAATGATTTGGGGAGATCCAGAGTTTCCCCCTTTTTTCCAAAGTCCTGATTTGTAAAGTTCAGCCTCTTGAAGGCTACGTGTTCCAAGCCCCTCTTGTTCTGATAGGGCTCTAATGATGGACCCCTAAAAGGCCTTGGACTTTCCCAGATGGTCCAGGTCCCTGGTGTTCACCTGGGGCACCCAGCCCTTCCTAGTTAATAATCCTTTCAACTGCCCTTTCATTGTGGTCCTCATTGTCTGCACCTGGCATCACCCTACACCTCCACTCCTTAATTCCATCTAGACCCCTTCTCCGTTACCTCCCAGTCACCCCTAAGCTATTGACCACACTATAAAAAAAGTTCAGTCAAATTACTCAGATTCCTTAAGAATCTGGCCTACTTCTCCTGGCAATACAATAAACCTTATCTCTGACTGAAAAAGGCTTGAGTCGAATTCTTTCAAAGCAGAATCCACATCTTTTGCCCTCGAATTTCAGGGTTTCCAGCACTCCTAGACTGCAACAGTTCCATGTGGCAATTTCAGAAAGTCTAATATGGGGGTTAGGAGGAATCTGATGAGCAAGGTGCCTAAATGTGATAATTAAAATCTATTATATACTGTCACTTTTTAAATCTTTGGCAGTGCCTTAGTTAGAAATTAGTGAATCTCATATGAAATGTTTAGAATAAATAGTCCTTATGTAAAATATAATACTAAATCATTAAAACTATAAATTAAGGTTCTTTATGATAAATATAATTTGGAAAATAGATCTGGATGTGAGAATTTCTTCCGATCTCATTTTAAGTGAAATAATAATTATTATTATTACTATTATGATTACACTATATGGGTCAGGAAGTTTGTTAGTAAGCCAAGTTACCCCAATTAATGTGATTTGTAATGTATTAAAGAAAAGGGCCTAACATTAATTTCACAATTCATTGTTTTAGAAATATTGTTAGACAAGTTTACTCTTCTTTAATTCTTTTGGGTTTTTTATTTAATTGCTAAAAGATTGAAATAAATATCTTTAAAAAATAAAAAATCAGTAACATTAAGTTCTTGCTTTATTTTAATTTAATTTAATTTAATTCAGGATCTAGCTATATGTTTAGGTTAAAGTGCCTTCCTCTGTGAAAGCTCTTGAAGGTTTCTGCCTGGGGAAACTGGCCAAGCACTAACATCATTAAATAAAATTACTTAGGTGTCTTCTTTGACTGGGCCAAAGAAGCGGTTCAACTTAGAATCTCATAATACATTAGCCCAGCACACTTTAAGCTCACTTAATGATAACAGGTGTGAATTTAAACTGTTTGTAAAACTTTATATGTATTTCCTAGTATATGCAGCTTGAAATTCCTGAGAGGATGGGGATTGGAAGATGGAATACCTAAGGCAGCTCCTTATCTGGAAAGTCTCAAAGATAGGAAAAGGAGGCAGGAGATTGAGATTTGATCTAGCTTTTTAAGGAAATAGAGGAAAAGGTTATACAAAGATGGGAATTGTCACCATGTGTCTTTTAAGGGGAAAAAAAAGAGGGGGAGGGAATATATGAATTTATGGATAATAATTCTTTTTTTCTTTTGAAGTGCTAAGAGTACTGGGCCTTGGAAATTAAAATGTTTCCATTAGCGATTATAAATTGGATTTGATGTTATTTAAGCCAAAATCTGTGCTGAAAAAAATAACCAGGTCTGAGTGTGTTCTCCTATCAGGATAATTATGGTAAATTAGAACCTAACACAAAAGACATTTGTTATCTGGCATTAAGAAATTTATTAACTATATGACCCCGAGCAAGTTACCTTATGTCTTTTGACCTCAGTTTACTGTAAAGGGATAATAGTAAGTGCCCATCTTCCACAGTCATTGTGAGGATCACATGATTGCAAAGTGCTTAACATAGTGTTTCAGGGCAAGGTTTATATAGCCTATAACATTCATATAATGTTAACTGCTTTTATTATTTCTTTAATTAGATGTAATTGCTTCATACTTGAAAACTTTATATGGGTTTTTAGATGTGATCAGTATACAATGCCAATAGTGATGAGATGAATGATTTTCTGTGTAAGGTAATATGGAAACTCATTCATCTGAATTGAGGACACCTGATTGGTAATGGGTTTGTTTCAATTTTTAAATACTTAATATTGTTTATCGTATTGTTATGTTTCTAAATGTTCTTATGTTGTAGAATTTGGTAAACTATCAGCTCTGTTGTCAGAAAAGCAACTTCTCCTATAAACTAGATGTTGTTAGATTAAGAATTGTACTGGGTTTTGGTTTTTTTTTACAAGAATGAGACTTTAATCAGTTTTAAGTGGAGTTTATAACACTAAGAGATAAAGGGTTAACAAACACAATAACAAATAGACATCTGATTGATATGAGGCATTAATTATCCTGTACACATATGGTGGTGGTTGTGTATCCTCAGTGCATCGAATTACACATGGAGCCACTAAGGCACAGCACTGGAGGGTATCAAAGAGGCTGAATCTGAATAAGGCTGTTGAACAGACTGGACTTTTTTTTTAGGATATATACTCTATAGAGAAACAGACTGAAAATGTGACCAGGCAGAATAGAGGCCCCTCAGAAGGCTCCCCCCCCCAATCAGGGCCCAGCTCCACCCCTTTCATCTGCATTGCAGGACAAGCCTAACCATATTTAAAGGTGAATGAGGCACTTGATGACAACCACAGCCATCGTTAACATATTGCACACGCTTTCTAGAACTGAAACACAGACCTTGCGTCCTAATTTAATTTTTTAAAGCTGAACCATCTGAGGCTGCCTGTAAACTCCACTGAGGCTTACAGCCCATGCCACAGCAAATTATCTTTACACTCTCTGTTCAACTGCCCTTTGAGAATGGTGGCAAAAAGAGTCTGGGGGAGGGTGTGGGGGGTGGACGGGGCTCCAGGTGAGGAGGGAGGGCCCAGGGCCCAGCAGGGAGCTCTATGGAAAGGGATGGACACTTTCCTGCTGCACATCCAGAAAGGTTAAGCATACAGTCCAGAAACTCAAAGAGATGAGCTGCAGAATGCATCTCAGGTTACTTGTGAATACTCACTCACAAAAGACAAGCATTGCTGACTAAATTCAATGTTCACGCTTTTAAATACTTCAGTTATTGACACTGTTTGCTCCAATTTTGGGCTCAAGACATTACAATTTAATTTGTATTTGTGCCAACAGGGCCCGCTGAGGACTGGGTTGGAAGTAATGACATTCTGATGGGCTTTTGCACTCTACTTCTTTTTCCTTTGGAATGTGAAGGTCTGAATGAGGGTTTCAATTCTGAATGTTTCCGCATTTTTGAGTATCCTTGCTTACATTTTATGGTAGAGTCATTGGAAATGGAAAAATGGCATTTTATATATATATATATATTTATATTTATATATATACATATATATAATAATATTCTCCTGTACTTTATTTCAGTTACCATCCCCATAGAACTTGACAAGAATTACTACAACTGAAAGGTTTTTTGAGTCCTTATGAAAGAATTGTACTGTTAAAAGAACATTTTAAAATGGGTTAGAAAGCTGTTAGGTTATTTTATCAGTCCTCCTGTCCACATGTTGTAATATTCTGTAGCACTGTAATTAAGAACTTAAACTTCCAGTTTTGACTATATTTAAGAGGAAGTTTCACCAAAAATTATTTGACTATCACTTATGAAAATTATGAGATTGTTAACTAAGTTATTTGGAGTTATTGTCATAATGTTAAAACCCATCAAGTATTTACATTTTAAAAAGGAAAATTGGTAAATGTACAAAGAAAAGACTTTGTAAAATCCCCTTTGTAAATTTACAAGAATTCTTGGAACCATCTAATCATAAATTTTTATCAACCCTGTGCAAGAATTTTTTTGTGTTGTATAATTCCTACTGAGTAAATGGGATACAAGTAATCCTTGCACAAAATTGGGGTGTAATTTTCAAGCTTGCTTATTATGTAGAGTGAGTTTCATCTAAGGTTATATGTGTGTGTTAGTGTGTGTGTATACATACATACATACATATGTATATCACATCTTTACTATCTATGTGGGATTACAGAATGTAATTATTTTCTTGATTTTTAGTGATATATTTTAAGATAAAAAGAAGAAAAAGATATCGAGTATATTTTTAAAGATCTGATAAACTTTATTATTGTGATAAGTCTAATTTAATTGTTTGGTTGTTTGGGGTTTTTTTTGCTTAGAAAAACTGAATTTCCTCACCATTGCAAAAAAAAAAATTATCAGGATAAAATTTAAGCTGTTTTGAAGAAAGGGAAATAATTTTAGGAAGGAATATTTAAGTAAAAAAAAACTTCTCTAGAAAAACTTTTGTGTGATTTTTAGAAGGCCTACTAAATTTTATTCATAAGCTCATTTCTTGCAATAATTTGGCTTTATTGTTTGAGCAGGAAACTTTTTTGGAACCCTGAATATTCTTTTTGGAGTTTCATTATCAGGTTTGTTGTGTCCTTGGACTGACCTTAAATGAGTTCCTTGAGAAAAACATCAACAGTCAGCAGCTCAATAGGAGTGACATCTGAGATCTAATTCTAGTGAATATCTGTTCCTGGGAATAAGGTAGAGAGGTTACCTTGGGAAAGCTAAGGTTGGATTCTTCCTAATTCATTTTCCTATATAAGAAATCTGTCCACCTGCTTCCATATGCTAGGCTACTTATAATGGTATAGGCCTTAAGGACCAGGTTTGATGCTTGTAACCATGTCCCTGCTTCTAACACTTATAGCAAATTTCTATTATCAAGGTAGACAAATAGTTGAAGTTTGTTATTGCAATACTGAATCTATTACTTACTAGATTAATGCTAAGGCATTCAAATTACTGTAATAAGTTGTAAGTGTGAAAGATCTTGCTGTTTTGATCTGAATTTGTAGTCATTCCCAACCTAAACAAGAGTTAAATTAGTGCTCAAAGTTGTCATATGTATAAGATTTAACTCCTGAAGTGTCTCATTCTTTCAGAATCATATAATTAGACAAAGGTAAAAAAATTTGTGAAACAAAGATCTATTAAGTTGTGAGGTTAAAGTCAAGAACCTCTTTTGTTTATGTTTGAAGTATAGGATTTTAGTACAGTAAGTTATGTTAGTGAAGAATAGCAACTTATGATCCATCTTGTGCCACCTTAATGGGAAATCTGATTTTACTTATGTTTGTTATTTAATCTAGGATTAGAATATGTGTAGCAATGCATGCCAACTACTTAAGAGTCACCTTAAAGATGTTCCCATTGTTTAAAGGGATTTTGAGAGCAGTAGTCTATGTTTATGTCCATTTGAACATGGTTAATAACTGAACATGTTTTACATGTTTCATATAAGCTGTTCTCTGTATACAGTTTGGGATTAATATATTTACACATCCCATCCCAAGTCTTTTGTTGTTTGGTATTAAGCATCTTAAAGCAAAATCATTTGTTTAATGTTGAACTTAGGGATGAAAAAGCATCTCCTTACCATGAGTACTAGTTTTATCAAGATAGGTTATGATTTTTTCTGTAATGAATCTCTTACTGTTACCAAATGTGAGATTATGGTCAATACTTCCTTTGAGAACTGAATCTACCTGAAGCTCTGACTAGCAGAACTTGCCATTTAAGACCTTATGGGACTGTTAACTGATATTATTCTGAGTCTGACTCCAGGTATGATCATCAAGGAATGCTGTTAAGCCAATGATCCATGATGTCAGTAACCCTATGGGCTTTTACATCCATGAACAGCAGGTGAAGCTCTCATGGGAAAGGCTGGGAGTATTTACTCTTGGCATGGGATAAGATAGGATTTCTCTTATTTAATTTCCCCAGTATGACATTTCCTCATGAATGGAAAATATCCCACCTGGCTGACTTTAAGCCTGGCTCAATGCAATTGGCTATCTATATAACTTTTGCCAGGAATTAACAAGAAGTTAGGGAAGCATTATTCCCTATGTCCTTGAGTCTTCTTTTACGAAAAATTCTATAATTATTTTAGGTACAAATAAATAGATCTTTTAAGTTAATGCTGAACTACATCTGAGTTACTATGGTGAGATGCAAGGTATAAGATTTGACCTATTTGGCCTAGAATTTTAGTGCTATGTTCCAAACAACTAACTATTTAGCCTTGACACCTGTTACTAGTTATGTATTCCTCAGTAAGTTAAGGTCTTTTAATTTCCAATAATGATATGGGGATAATTAGGCAAATGATGCAAAGACTTGTGAAACCAGAATATAATTCTGTTGTTTAGTGAGGTTAACATCATAACCGTCTCAATTCTTTCTTAATGAAAGGAATATCAGTACAATTAGAAGAAGAATAGCTTGTGGTCCATCTTGTAAATGCCTTAAAGGGACATGCACTTTTGTTAGGAGTTATTGTTGGAGCATGGCTAGAAGTTGAAAATGTCTTGTTATAAATAACTTAATGCCCCATCCCAGGACCTTTCATTACAATTGAAATTAATCTGGCAACTTTTAAATGAATTCATTTTTGCATTAGAGTCCATCTTCTTATGAAAAGTGTCCTGTTATTACTTCCTTAGCAAAATCTCTTCTTCCTAATGGGGGGATGAATAATGCCAAGTATAAAAATTGGGTTCTAATTTTCTGTTTGTATCTGAGTTTTCTCTCTCCCTCTCTCTATGTATGCATGTATGTATGTATGTATGTATATCCATGTGAAAATTGGCCAACCTAAAAATGTAAATTCCCTGGTTTAAAAAGTTCCAGATTTAACTTTTCTAATAATAGAGACATAAGGTTTGTGCTAACTTTCATTATCTAACCTGGTTATTGGAAAAGTACATTTAAAATCATGCTAAAACCAATTTTGTAGGTAGAGAAGAGCAGTGAGATCACACCTACGCCAGAAAGCTGTATCAGATGTTTCCAAAGAACCAAAGGGATGAGACTTTTATTTTACTGTTTACTTTCTTTGTCCCTTTTATCTGTAAGATCTACTTATCAAAGGGCATTGCCCCCTTTGATTTTATCAATGCACCTGCCCATCTTTCCCCTTATATTGTTTCCTCTCATAAGCCCCATGGTTAGAAATTTTGATGAAATGTTTGTTATATCAGTTAGTGATTCATTGAGAAAGCTGTGCCTCTCAATAGAATAAAATGGGGTAATGAGAGAAATGATTATTAATAACCAATGATTTGGGGAAATCCAAATTTTCCTTTTTCTAAAGTTCCGATTTCAAAAATCTAGTCTCTTGAAGAACATTACTGATAATGAGACTGGATTAACTTTCTTAACAATCTTGTTCAGACCCCATCCAGGTGGGAAAGCCATCCTGCATCACTCAGGTTTGAGTGGGAATAAATTCTTTGAATAGATTGCCCAAAGAGGGGGTAATTTAGAATTAAATGAATTAATCAAAGTTCATTTGAATAGGTTCAGCTCCTCATTGTAATATTCATTCTCTCATTGTTAATCAATCAGAGCTGATTGCCACCCTCAGGAACACTCCTTTTCCAAAGGACATATGAGCTGTGAGCCCTACTGCCATGATTGTCTTTGGTCTAAGAAAGAGATGGCCAAATGACCATCTTTGTATTAATAAACATGCTGGCATTAACAAAATGATTAAATTATCCAGAAATTATGCCTCTCAAACTTTTTTAGATGTCACAAAGCCCTAAGGACATAGTATAATGGGAAGAAGGTGAGCCTCGAAGTAAAAAAGACTTAAAGAGTCCATTCTGTAATATATACTTGACATTATGATCCTGGAAAAGTTACATAACCTCCCAGTGTCCAGACAACTCTCATGGATTATAAATTATAAAGGAGTTTCTTATTTGCATTGGTAAATGAGCTTCCTGAGAGTTCCCTATACCACTGAAATCATAGATCTAGACCACAAAAAAAGAGATATTTTAAGTTTTTTCCCCTTAATAAACCTAAGAGACAAGTAGTTAAAAGTAGAGGGTAATCAAGGGAGTTCACTGATTTACTTGATGGATAAGAGAGTATGTTTTGGAGATTTTTAAAAAGTATCTCCCAGAGGACGTGGACATCCTCATCAGGCAATATGTTGAAGGAACAAAGACATATGATTAAGTTTCAGCTACTGGTACTTCCTTCAAAATGCTTTGGTTGGTCTGGAGTATAGGTTTCACTAATGGGGCATATCCCCAAGATGAATTAGTTGTCATGAATTTTTGGAATGAACCAAATTTTTGCTCACTTACTGCAGAATAACAAAGAATTTTTGAACTGAATGAGAATTTAGAAGTGACCTGTCCAACACTCTCATTTTATAGATGTGAAAACTGAGCCCAGAGACATTATCACTTGCTCAAAATCATACAGTTAGTAAATGGCAGAATTAGCATTCAAACTCAGGAACTCTAACTCATCCAGCACTTTTCTCACTAACCCATGCTTTTTATTTATCTTACTGTAGCCTTGTATATGTTGTTTTACTCCTGCCCTGCTTCTTTACTGCTTCTGCTACTTAAATCTGCATCAGTTCTTATAAATCAACTCTGAAAGTAGTTTTGCACAATGAAAACAAACAGAGAAGAGAGGGTTAGGAGGTAAGTCTAAACAGTCTAGATGCCACAGTAGCATTGTGTCTGGTTAAGACAGGATGTACCCAGGGTTATGCAGTATGAAGGTTGCTGGTCCAGGTTGTGAGGGATTAAGCCTACAGGAAAGGTAAGAACATGATTAGAGAGCAAGCCTGGTAATTTTAAAACCAAGCCTTGGAGCAAAAGTTTAGATTTAGGTTAGAAAATGGAAAAGGCTTAGAATCAGAAACATAATATTAGAATTAGAAGGGATGAAAAGGTCATCTGATCCAATTCTTTATAGTTAGGGAAACTGAGGTTAAGAAGAGAAATGGGAACATGACAAGCAAAATGAATCTAAAATCAAGTTAAGCTTTTAAAATAAAATCAGGGATATCTACTGTGGTGTTTATTATTTAATATAATGATAAAAAAACAATTCTAGCTACACGCACACATTAACAGAATTAAAGTAAAATAAATTTATTGACTAATACAATAAACCTTACAACTTCACAACTTTTTAAAAAGTTTTAATATTCTTTCCCTATGCATGTTTTACATAAAATGGTATTAAGTTCACAAGATTTTAAACATATTCTTTAATTCAACATGAAACCACACTTTTATCACATCAAATATTAAGTATACCTTTGACAAATAGCCCACTTTTTCAAGACTAGCCTTGCTCATATCTTATAGGTCTTCAATGAGGGACTCAAATTAGGCACATTCCTAGGTCAATGATGCAAGTTTATATTCCTCTCATTTAAAGTTCTTCACTTACTATGTGGCATGGTACAAGGTCTGATTGTAGCATTTTATCTCCATTTGGGAATTTCTATAGCTTTGGAACAATTCTGCTTCTTAGTATGTCAACATATTTATCAAAGTCCATCATTCCTTCAAAGGGGACAACAAGACTCCCCACAGGTACACTGGAAGTAAAAAAAAATCACCAAAGTTTTTTGGGGGTTGATATTTTACAGTCTGATAAAGACATCCAGATTATATAGTCACCTGATCTTCTTATGACAATAATTTTAGCATAGTTTTGAATGAAAAAGTGCATTTCATCAGTAAAAATTACCATTTTCCCAATCTTCAGTACTCAGGCTTTGTATTCTCTTGCCTGTGACAATTGCTTTTTTTCTTCCTAGTAATCTGGTAGTAACTATTTTTACACTGTTCTTCTCAATATTCTTCCAACTTCAAAAAGCTTTTGCCATATTATCCAGAAAATCAGTATCAAGCCCTTCAGCTGTCAGATTTCTCTGAAGGTCTGTTTTTTTAAGGATTAATTAAGCTGCATAGTAGTAATAGTTTGTGTTGACATTGCTTTTAATTTTCTACCTCTTTCCTCTGATTTAGTGAGATAGATCCTCTTTCATTGAGGTCTTGAATGAGCCTTGAAATATTTTATTTTCCCACTCTAAAAACTGCCTCAATATCTCTAATAGTCATTGAAGTGTGCTCTTTAAAAGGTACAACTTTCCCACACTTCCTTAAGGTAATATTCATTCTTAGAAACCACGATATTTGAAAAAGAATTTTTAAAATATCAATGAAACACATGCATAGAATGTGACAGAAAACTAACTACAGATAGGGAAACCAGCTCAATCTAGCTTCATCTGATCAGTCAGATATTCTGACTCAACTTACTGTCAATAAAAACACATATACATGCTTCTGCAAAATGAAATTATATCAGAATTATTGCTAGCCTCAAGTAATTGATATATTACTATATAGCAATGAGATAGAAAATGAAATTGACAGATGTGGGCAACAGGAAGTAAAACTGTTTCTATTTGCAGATGGTATGATGGGTTACTTAGAAAATGCCAAAGATTCAACTAAAGTTATTATAAAAATTCATCAGCAGGCGGTAGAGAAAGGAATTCCATTCATAAAAACTACAAAATGCAAAATATCTGGAAGTTAACCTACCAAAACATACTGAAGACACATGAATACCACTACCAAACACCCTTTACAGAAATAAATGAAGACTCAAAAAACCAGAAGGATATTTATTGTTCCTGGTTGGGCTGTACCAACAAATTAGATTATCTAAATTAGTTTA
The DNA here is from genome assembly GCF_900497805.2 of Vombatus ursinus. Taxonomy (NCBI): domain Eukaryota; kingdom Metazoa; phylum Chordata; class Mammalia; order Diprotodontia; family Vombatidae; genus Vombatus; species Vombatus ursinus. Next base: position 19,266,597 of record NW_020954610.1, on the reverse strand, counting down.
TAAATTTAATGCCATACCAATCAAACTACCATGGTATGGCCAAGACTTTACCTTCTGCAATTCTTCCCATAATGTCTGCTTTTGGTAATTCTATACCTCTGTCTTATTGGATGTTTAAGAATATGGTGTTGCTTCTTAAAATCCTATATATGCAAGTGCTATCCTTCCTTACTGTGAGGAATGTAAATTAATGAATATTGCTTGTTATAAAATATATACATGCACACACATTTATACAGGTATATTTATAAACAAGGTCTATATCCCCTTGTTAGGATCTTTGTGTATTATTCTCCCTCTCCTGTGGAATCTAAGGAGAAAAAAAATCATTTCTATGAGGCCTTTGATTCTTACTTGAGAGAATACCCCAAGTCATTTTCCTGACATTTGCCAGCTAATTGGTATATATCCAATGTTAACTGCTCCTTGTTTTTCGTTTTCATCCCTAAAGTCAACCAAAAAAGTTACCCCCTTTTTGCTCAGTAATTAATTTGCAAATGTCCATTCAAGCCCAGAGGGCCTCAAGTACTTGGCATTATGAAAATGTATGTAAATGATGGAACATTCCCCTCTCTTGATGGCATCCATTCCCCTCTCTTGCTCTAATCTTCTTCAACTAATTACTATGCTCAAAGATCCCAAACCATATATCTAGAATTACATATCACAGATAAGTACCTTGTCCTACCAATTACTATCCTGGAACCCCCTAATGAGGAAAGAGTATCTAGAACACAAATCAGATAAGGGACTTTACCAATATAAAAAACAAAACAAAACAAAACAAAACAATAAACATTGAGAGGCCATTTTTAGAACTGCCTTACCACAAAAATCTGGCAAGTTGCCAGTGGCCCAATCTGGCAGACTTAGAAGCTGGCAATATACCACTCCTATCTATACTTGACTGATAATAATCTCCTTTGGACATGTAACTCTTGTACATGTTTCCTTTTCCCCTCCCTGGTGTGAATACTTAAACTACCAGATAATTAGTCATTTGGAGGGGTACTTAATACCAAATGAAGAAACTGAAATGGGTAAGAAAAACTGATCAAGTCTCATTTTTAAATTCCTCAAATTCAAGGAGTTCTCTTTCTAATGGCTGCAGTGAGTGGTCCAAATTTAACTACCAAGGGTAACTTCACAGAACTAGACAAAATGATAACAAAATATAACTGGAAGACAAAAGGTCAAGAATTTCAAGGGAAATGAAAAAAATAGAAAAGACGGTCTAACATGATCCAATCTCAAACTGCATTATAAAGCAGTAATCATCAAATAAAAGGTAGCCGGTGGCCCAGTAGATAGAGCACTGAACCTGGAGTCTGGAAGACCCAACTTCAAATGTGGCCTTAGACACTTGCTAGCTGTGTAATCTTGGGCAAGTCACTTAACCTCTGACTACCTGACAAAATAGATTCACTGGAGAAGAAAATGGCAAACTACTCCAGTATCTTTGTCAAGAAAACCCCAATGGGGTCACAAAGGGTCAGTCATGACTGAAACAACTGAACAACAACAATCATCATATAATTTGATACTGGTTAAAATAATAGAAAGCTTGATCAATGAAATAGATTTGTTAAGCAAGACTCAGAAACAAGTGAACTTAGTAGCCAAGTGTTTAATAAGGCCAGGAACACAAAATTACTAGAGTAATAATTCCCTATTTGACAAGAATTGCTGGGGAAAAGGGGTGGGGCAAGGTGGGGGAGGAGTGAAGAATAGGTGGAACCAGGCCCTTCGCTCCCCACCAGCCACTGTGGGAGAGGAAGAAAAGGCCCTGGACTTGGTGGAACTACTTCCTGCAGTGCTGCCAGAAGTGGCCTCAGAAAGGACCAATACCCAGGCTTTTCCAAAGCAGCATTACAGTCTCTCCAGTATCACATTATCAAACTATTAAGGGTATAGAATCAAGTGAGGAAAGCTTTTCTGATTCAGATGATGACAACTATCTTTGTAAACAAAAGAGACAGAAATGTTTTAATCCTCTTCCCAAACCAGAGCCTTTTCAGTTTGTACAGAACAATCAGAAACAGTATATTCTGGGAGGGAAGAAGATGGGGTGCAGTGGTATAGGAACAGAGACAAGATGCAGTGGCTAATGAACTTGGTATACTGGGAATGGAGGGCCACATTGACAAAAGCAGACAGTCAGAGACTACAGCATACAAGTATGCTGGCTAAGAAGATAATGAGGGAATCACAAACTGAAAAACTAGACAAAGAGTTAGATGAATATATGCGTGATGATAAAAAAGCCAGTCCAAAAGAAGAAAACGGACAAGGTTATATGAATTGGAAACGACCTATCAAAGACAGACTAGGAAACAGATTAGAAATGAACTATAAAGGTCGACATGACATTACAGAAGAGGATCCTGAAGAAAAAGCAGCAGATGGAATTTCTTTCAGACTTCAGGAACCAAAGAAAGATCTGACAGCCAGAGTAGTAAGAATAATTAGAAACAAAAAAGCAATTGAGCTTCTGATGGAAACTGCAGAAGTTGAACAAAATGGTAAACTTTTAATAACAAATGGTAGCAGAAGAATACCGGGTGAAGTTTATCTGAATCTTCTGAAAAACACACCAAGCATGACTGAGGGACAAATTAAGGAAATTTTCTATATTGAAAACCAAAAAGAATATTAAAATAAAAAAGCTGCTAAGAAAAGGAGAATGCAAATCTTGGGGGGAAAGATGAAGCAGGCTATTAAAGGTCTTAATCTTCAAGAATATGATGATGCATCTCAAGAAACTTTTGCAAGTGACACAAATGAGACATTGGCTTCTCTGGATGATTCCCAAGAAAGACATGGAGAAAGAAAGTTAGATTCAGAAGAAACCTTTGAGATTGATCATTCTCTTGATTTGGAGGTCTTTGAATCTTGAATATCTCGAACATCTTGAATATCTAGGGGGATAAATTTTTCTAAAAAACATTGAAATTCACCTTTTTATTACACTTTGACTACTTTGTTTGCCTTTGCATGTTACCTGACAAAAAGCATTTGTTTCTGTTTTGAAGAACACTGTATGTGGAAGATGAACCTAACAGAAATGTTATCTGTTGTTTTTAAGAAACCTGTCTTGTCTGGCTAAATAAAAAGTTTAAATGTGCTGAAGTTAAAAAAAAAAATTGCTGGGAAAACTGGAAAGTAATTTGGCAATAGTCAGGCTTATTCCAGACTTGTGTTTTAGGAACCTCACTTTGGCAGTTGAATGGAGACTTGTGGTAGGCAGACCAACTAGTGGGCATTTGTAGTAGTCTAGGCATGAGAGATGAGGAGGGCCTGAACCAGGGGGTGACAATGCCAGAGGAGACAAGGGAGTGTATGCAAGAGGTGTTACAAAAGTAAAATGGGGGGCAGCTAGGTGATGATGTGGATAGAGCTCCAGTCTTGGAGTCAAGAGGACCTGATTTCAAATCCAGCCTCAGATACTTGATACTTACTAGCTGTGTGAACCTGGGCAAGTAACTTAACCCCATTGCCTAGCCAAAAACAAATAAACAAACAAACAGAAAGTAAAATGGATAGGCCTTGGCAACAGATTGGATGGATATAAGGGGAGAAAGAGAGTGAACAGTCAAAGATGACATCTAGGTTGTGAGTCTGGGGAACTGAGAGGATGGTGGTAGCCTCCAAATGGATGTGACCTAAATATAAAAGATCATTATCATAAAAATAAAAATTATCAAAGAATGAAAGGAGGTACCTTACATAACCACATATGACTAGGGAGGAAATCCTTAGCCAAATAAGGGATAAAGGTAATTATAAAAGATAAAATAGACAACTTTAATTATATAAAATGTAAAAGCTTTTGCACAAATAAAATCAGTGAAGCTAGAATAAGAAGCTATTAACTGGAAAAAACTTTTCACAGAAAATATATAATAAATGCCAGATAACCTAGATATTTAGGAAATTGATACAAATATTTTAAGAACAATTAAGAGAACTTTGAGAATCATTCCCAAAAGTGATCAAAGAATATTAACGGTTTTAAAAGAATGCAAATTATTGGTTACCATATGAAAGGCTCCAATTAATAACAAAAATACAAATTTAAACTGAAGTTTCATCCCATATCCATGGGACTGGTAAATATTACAAAAGACAAAAATAGTTTCAATATCTAAGGAGCTGTGGGAACACTGGTACAATATTATACTGATGTTTTTAAAAATAAGAAACTATAAACTTTTATTATACGCAGCTTCTTAAAAGTATATATTTAACCCAATAGTAACAAAGTTGCCCAGCTTCCTGTGTCCCCTTCTAAATCTCCTTCTGAGGAGATTAATGTTGAAACTGTGAACTGGCCAATTTGGTGTCAAACCTTGACTTAAGAAAGCAGCACGGAAGAGTAGAAAAAGGATGTAGGCTTAAATCTCAACTTTGATACTTGCTAGACAAGTGATCTTTGGCAAGCCACTTAGCTTGCCTGCATCTCAGTTTTCTCATCTGTAAAATGGGGTAAAGGGCTAGATGGTCTCTTAGGTTCCTTCCAGCTCTGTATCTATGGCTCTTGGCAGACAGGCAGTAGACAATAGCAAAAGAATGAGCTTACGTTGTCAGACATAGCCAATACATTTATTTGTTGGGCTTATCTATGCTTTGTTACAAGGAAAGGTTCTCTGATAGGTGGAAGGAATCATTGGGAAGAAACAGCAATTAAAAAAAAAGCATCAATAAATACAGTATGATTCTTAAACAAGTGATAGAGGAGACCACAAAAGATAAAATAGAAAATATCAACTGCATTAAAAGCTTTAGCAAGAAACAAGTGATATAAAGGATATAGGAGCTAGTGTGGTACAGTGGTGAGTATGGGCTTTAGAGTTAGAAGACATGGGTTCAAATCCTGTCCCTGACCCTGGAACTCAATTCCCTCCTCTCTAAAGTGGAGTACTTAACTAGATGCCTCTGAGGTCCCTTCCAGCTTCTACATCCAGGATCTGATAGTTTTAGCATTCACATTGAAACACAGCCTTCTGGCAGAAAGGTGCTGCACTAGATGGTTTCAAGGTCCCTTCCAGTTCTAAATCTATGATCCCATGTTATCAAAGATGAGTATGGTTTAAAAGAAAGAAGGCAGATGTCCAGTCACGCAGCAAGAATGAACCTGTGTGTACCACTGGTACCTCGGCAATGTCAGAGAATTTAAATTAGGCCCCTAGCACATTAGGTGTAATACCGATGTTAAAGTTATGAGAAGACATGTACAAGAGTTCCAAAAGATTCACAGGCATGGATAGGATACACTGTTGAATACTTATGTAAGTGAGATTACAGATCCACTTGTATATTAGAATATAGACAAAGAGACAAACTAGACAAAGAGAGAAATTAGATGAAGAGTTTGAGAAAAATTTAAAAAAAAAGTGATGGAGGACTTTAACTATCCACACTCTCTATCAAAAGTAATGCAGATGATAAATTTGTGACTTGCTTTGATAGTGATTTCAACCTTCAAAAGGTAGAGGAGCAATAAAGGAAATGGAACCTAATTTTTCTCAACAGAAAAGAACCAACTAAACTCCTGAAGCAGAAATGGCAGGAAGCCTAGACCAATGGTCACTCCCTTGTAGAGTTTGTGTTAGAGGAAATGAAAGCCAAGCAGAATTCGATGTGCACCTGAGATTTTAGGAGAACAGAGTTCTCCTAAAGAATTGAAAGAAAAAAAAGTAAGTAGGATCCAATGACCTATTGCTTGGCAGAGGAAGTTAGCCCACAAGGAATGTAAAGCTCTCAGGAATAACATTCTGCAGATACAGCAAGAACTTTCCAATGAGGTGAGGAAAGAAAGCCTCAAGTGTGGATGAACATGGAACTCATCGTTTCAGTTCTTAAAAGGGCAAATATGGAAGAAGGGAGGAAGGACAACTAAGATTGAACACAAAAAAGGACAGCTCTATAAATATTGTGTCAAGAATGCAAAAGCCTAGAATAAGCTGAGACTACCAATGAATGCTAAGGATAAAAAAGGGTTATTTTAATTAGGCTGTGGGTAAGAGGAAAATCAAAGAAGAAACTGCAGCTAAGAGTGGACAGGCTGATGATAACATGATTTTTAAAATTTATTTTTAATTTTAACTTTAACATTTCAATACACAAACAGAAAAAAAGGAAACATGAACTTCTCTTACATTTTTAAAGAACGTTAAATTTAATGATTGAAACAAAACTGCCCTTCTTGTTTGTGTCCCTCTCTGAACTTTTTTCTCCTCTCTTCTGTGTATTTCTTAAATGCTTCATTGATGTTTTCTTCTCTTTTGTGCATCACTATCACTACCCACCTTCATTCCTAAGTCTTCCCCCAGCAGAAACCCCCAGTGTCTCAAAGTGTCTCATTCATTCTGTTCCACTAATCTATCACTTCTGCCAAGAAATGAGCATACTACATCATCAGAAGAGATGACTGTTAAATGACTGACTGATCTACTTACCTCTTATATTGTTTTCTCTTCGAAGAAGAAAGATCTATGGACTGGGGAGACTAGAAGAAAAATTAAGAGCATCAAGTAAACCCAAAATAAGTGAGGGGACACTCAAGCAGCATCTAGCTACCCTCAATGAGTTCATGTCACCAGTTATTACACACTAGCATGTTAAATGAATTGGTAGATCTGAAAACTGAGCTACCATCAATAATTTCTGAAAGAGCTTTAGGAAAAGGACAAACACCCCCATTTTTTTTTTTTAAAAAAAGGGAAAACTAAACGGGTCTGCAAACTGATCTATAAATGAATAAACTTAACTTCCATTCCCACATTAGCAGTGGGTGGTTCATAAGCCAGAAAGGGAAGTTAAACTAATTAAAAATTGGTGTGGAAAAAAAAAAAAGAACTGACGTGGCTTTATCAAAAACCTTTTCTTAATTTGACCGGGCAGTAGAGCATAACAATGCTGTAGACGAAGGTGTTAAACCTGCTCTGGAGTGTAGCAACCAGATTAAAATGTAATTGGGAAATACTGAACCAAATAAATAAAAATACAATAATATACTGATAACATTACATTTTAAAACTAAGTCAATATGCTGGCACAGGGACCCTTACATACAGATTAGAACGCCCATTTCTATTTGAGTTTGACATCATTGCAGTAGACAAAGGCTACTTAGATTTCAGGAAAGCATTTTAATTCACTTCAATTCACAAATGTTTATTAAGCTCCTACTAGGTGTAAGGCACTTCTCTCCCAAATGAATTCTCTGATGTTGAAGAGCATATGCCCTCTGGGTGAAGGCTTTTCCACAATCACTGCACTTAAAAGGTTTCTCTCCACTATGAGTAAGCAAATGTCGACTGAGGTGTGCCCTCTGGGTAAAGGCTTTCTCACATTCGTTACATTTATAAGGTTTCTCTCCAGAATGAATTCTCTGATGGCGATTAAGGTCTGCCCACTTGGGGAAAATTTTCTCACATTCATTACATTTATAGGATTTCTCTCCAGAATGAATTCGTCGATGTATATTGAGCTGTGAAATCTGGCTATAGGCTTTTCCACATTCATTGCACTTAAAATGTTTCTCTCCATTATGAGTAAACTGATGTTGAGTTAGATGTGCTCTTTGGGTGAAAGCTTTCCCACATTCATTACATTTATAAGGTTTTTCTCCAGAATGAATTCTCTGATGTTGAGTAAGGCTTGCCCTTTGGGTGAAGGCTTTCCCACATTCATTACACTTATAAGATCTTTCTCCAGAATGAATTCTTAGGTGAATATTAAGCTGTGAAAATTGGCCATAGGCTTTCCCACATTCATTACACTTAAATGGTTTCTCTCCACTATGAGTAAACTGATGCTGGGTAAGATGTGCCCTCTTGGTGAAGGCTTTCCCACATTCATTACATTTATAAGGTTTCTCTCCAGAATGAATTCTGTGATGTTGAGTAAGGCTTGCCCTCTGAGTAAAGGCTTTCCCACATTCGTTACATTTGTAAGGTTTCTCTCCAGAATGAGTTCTCAGATGTCGAGTAAGTTCTGCCCACATGGGAAAGACTTTTGAACATTCATTACACTTATAGGATTTCTCTCCAGAATGAATTCTCCGATGAACATTAAGTTGTGAAAGCTGGCTATAGGCTTTTCCACATTCATTACACTTAAAAGGTTTAGATCCACTGTGAGTAAACATATGTTGAGTAAGGTGTGCCCTCTGGGTAAAGGCTTTCCCACACTCATTACATTTAAAAGGTTTCTCTCCAGAATGAATCCTCTGATGTTGAGTAAGGTTTGTCCTCTGGGTGAAGGCTTTCCCACAATCATTACAAATATAGGATCTCACACCAGAATGAATTCTTTGATGAATATTAAGCTGTGATATCTGGATGAAGGCTTTCCCACACTGGTAACACTTAAAAGGTTTCTCACCATTATGAGTAAACAGATGTTGAGTAAGATGTGCCCTCTGGGTGAAGGCCTTCCCACATTCATTACATTTAAAAGGTTTCTCTCCAGAATGAATACGGTGATGTTGAGTAAGGCTTGCCCTTTGGGTAAAGGCTTTCCCACATTCATTACATTTATAGGGTTTCTCTCCAGAATGATCTGCATGATGAAGGTTAAATTGTGAAATCTGGCTTAAGGTTTCCCCAAATTCATTATACATCAATCTATAATTCCCTGTGTAGATTTTTTGACATTTATTTAATTCTGAATTATCTTGGAAACTCTTTCCATGTGTGTCAAAGCTATAAAGACTAGGGATTGTCTCATTTATTCTATTTGTATCTCCAGTACCTAACACAGTGCCTGGCACATAGTAGGCACCTAATAAATTATTGTTGATTGACTGATTTACTATAGGAACTCTCTGTTGTGTAATTAGAATTGAACTCAGACTGAAGCATCCCCCAAATTCATTGTTTTCAGAGCCTCTCTCCATACTTAAAGTTTCTTCACGTGTGATTGTTACTTGTTTCAAATGTGTTTCCTGATGGCCCTGATGCCTCACTAGTGAACCATAACATTTAAAAGCTTCTTCCAGTCTAGAGTCCCAGGAATTATGCCCCATAGTTCTTTCCATTAGTGTCTCCTGAGATGATTCGTCTACAGTAGTTCCCCACATTGGAATAAACTCCACTTCAGGTCCAATGTCCCAATCTGAAAGAAATTTAAAAATATAAACACCCTCTTTGCTGGGAGAAATAAAATTATTGTCTCAAGAACTGAATAACAAAATGCAGAACATGCCTCATGAAACAACTTGTATTTCTACAATCCCTTTAATATCAACAAAGTGTTTTTGTCACAGAAACCCTGTGTGGTAATTATCACAATTATCATCACTGTAATTTTCTATAAAGAAAAAAGAAGCTCAAAGAATTTAAATGATGTATCCACAGGGAAATATCTAATAAGGAACAGAAATGGGATTTGAACACAGTTCATCTGAAACCAATTCCAAAGTTTTTTCCCACTAAAGCAATGAGTGTATACTTTGTACTATGTATCTTATTAATAGAGAGTTTAGAAAACTAAAAACACTATTTATAGGCATAAATCTTTATTGACTGCTCTCATAACAGTTTTGCCATCTGAGAATAATCTGAAAAGGGAAAGGAATAAACAAGGGCTTTGATTGGCTAAACAAAGGAGATACAGGAAATATTAAGATAAGCAAATACTGGTGAAAGCAGGATATGATCAGAAGACAGGACTTTTTTTTATCACACATTTGGATTTTTCCAAAATACCTTACACAAAACTGTCAAAGTAAACTTACTCTAACACTAATTTCTTAAAAATCCCCAGTTAAGTGGAAAACAATTATACCTGTTCATCTTATAATTCAAAACTTATTTATCAAATATCTGCCACACTACATATTTTGGGGTGTAGAGGAGCACCGAGCAATTTCTTTAGCCTAAAAATCAAAGGCAAAGAAGCTTTCACCTTGCAACATGGGAAGTACATTTCAAAAAGCAGAACCAATTGGAAATGGGAACCTGCCTCCCATAAACAGTCACTAAAGCCTGGTGATGCTGAAAGATCTTCTGAGGGACACATGGCACATAAATAATCCTGTTAATTTGCTGAAGTTCACCTTTATTCCTTGTCTTAGGAGTAGTTGGAATAAAAAGCTCTTTTCCATTAAATCAAAGAAAAAGTAGGTTTTGTACAATCTACCTCACAAAGAGCTTTGGAAGGTTAAAAATGATATCACTTGACACCCCAAAAGACACTTGGCATTTAAGAAGAGGCCGAAAAGTTGAAGAAATAAATAAAAGCACTGCTAAACAAAGGAGATATTGAGGAAATAAAGATGAGCAAGTGTTGCCAAGACAAGAAAAATCTTCAAGCAAGGCTGGATTACAGGCAGTGGCCATGTTATAGAGAGATTCTTGTTCAAGTACAGGTTGAACACTTTCAATTGTGACATTCCATGATTCTATTCAATACCATCTCATAGGGAAAGAGACAGAAAACGAAGATTATGAAAACAACCCTGGATTTAAACAGAAGAAACCAATGATGCCTTTTAATAGCAGTTTCCAAAAATCAATGCATGCTGAAGCCAGGTTCTAGAGTATAAAGAAAGGAATATAACTGGAAGCAAAGTTCTTAACCTCCCTAAGTCTCAGTTTGTCATTTATAAAATGAAACAATTGGATGTGGCCTCTAAGATCTTACAGTTTACAGCATTACAGCTGTAAATCTATGATCCTAGTTGAATGTTGAGACATTAGAGGCATTGGGCAGACATTACTTGTTGATAATGAAAATATATGTAACAGCTCAAACCAACTGATCTGGAAAGCTTTAAGGTTTAGTTGCTGGAGTAACATTTTTAGATGTTTTTTTCCCTGACTGACCTTCTCAGTAAGTGTTGTTGTTTAGTTGTTTGAGTCAGGTCCGACTTTTTGTGACCCCATTTGGGGTTTCTTTCTCCAGCTCATTTTACAGATAAGAAAACTGAGATGAACAGGGTTAAGTGACTTGCCAAGGTCACACAACTATTAAGTGTATAAGGTTGGATTTGAACTCAGGAAGAGTCTTCCTGACTCCAGGCCCAGCAGTCTATCTACTACCATCCATCTGAACAGGTTCTGGTTATTAATTCCCATCTGATAGTATGTCATTCACTCACATGGGCAGATGCTTCTTGGAGCTTCATTCTTCAGCAACCATGGTACTTCTCCATGCTCCAACTGGGAGATCACATCTGGTTTGGAAATGGAAAGTCCTATGCATGGAAAAGAAAAGCAAAATAGACATTCACACCAAGGAAGGAGTCATTTCATAATATGATCCAAACTTTTTAATAGTTAGTAAAGAGAAATATGTTAAGAAGACCCAAAGGGTATTTTAAAGGATTTCAGAAGGATATTCAGTAATAGGTTCTTAAAACTTACAGGGAAAATAGATGACAGAATTGATTTCAGCTCATAAAGACACGTAAGTCCTTTATTTTTCCTCATAGACAAATACAAATCTCCTATTCCTGGAAGTATCTACACTAGGATCCTGGCAGGAAATCCTGGACAAAGGGAAGCAACTGATTGGGACAGGACATTATCAGAGATAGCAATGGGGAAGTGAAGTTGCTCCATTTTTAATTTTATATGGCAAAAATCTTTAATCGGGGAAGAATGAATAGAAAAACCTTACAGATTGGCTCAAAATGAACTAAGAATTCCTGACATCTATATAGTAATTTAAAACTAAGCTAATACTTCTGACATCACAGAGTTTTGAATAATCAGTGAAGCAAAAACATCCTAAAGTGAAAATTGGGAGTCACAAGGGAAAGATTTACCAATAAAGACCAGGTTTCTATAGTTTTCCATCAGCACATCCCTACAGAGGTCCTGCTGACTAGGGTCCAATTGTGCCCACTCTTCCCAAGTGAAGTCTGGAGCCACATCCTGGAATGTGATGGTTTCCTGAAAAAGCAAACACATGTCTGCTTGTCTAGGATTTACTTGCACTTTGCTGCTTGTTCACTGCTATATCAATCATAACATGAAGCTGGCAGTGAAAGAAATCATCAGGGTGCATCAGAAAGGCTTTAGACACTGTTCAGGCTGCAGAGTTAGCCTAAATAATTTGTTATTGCATATCTACCTCCTGTATATATTTAAGGCATAAAAGGATAATGCAATAAATCCTCTAATTATAAGGAGCTTGCATTCTTTGAGAACCACTAAATCCTATTAGTCAATGGGAACCTGCCTCCCATAAACAGTCACTAAAGCCTGGTGATGCTGAAAGATCTTCTGAGGGACACATGGCACATAAATAATCCTGTTAATTTGCTGAAGTTCACCTTTATTCCTTGTCTTAGGAGTAGTTGGAATAAAAATTAAATAAGTCATGCACTTCCTTCTTAAACCTGTAGATTTAAAAATCTTAATAACAGAAATCACTCTCAAAGGAATGAAAAATTATTACCCAATAGAAACACATTTGGGTTGTCTAGAAAATTTCATTCTGAAATCATTTATTTATAGGTATTTCTATTATGTGCTAGGAGGTGGTAATATATATAAAAAGTAAACCATCTCTGCTGTCAAGGACCTTACAGTCAACTGAAGGTAAACAACATGTACCAGATAAGTAAATGCAAAATAGATACAAAACAAATAAAGGCTTCTCTTAGGAACTGGCTCTAAGTTGAAACCTAAAGAGAGCTAAAGATTATGAGAAATAGAGATAAGGAATGAGAACGTTGCTGGTGGGGAGGACAGCCTGCAAAGGTATGCAAGTGGGAGAAGAAACTCAATGCAAAGGGAGTAGAAGGAAGCCAATTTTGCTGGAACACATAAGTTGTTTTTTAAATAAATTTTATTAATATCTTTTGTTATTTATATTTCCAAAATTTCCCCCAGTATCCTTTCTTTCCCTTTCTGGAGAACCATCCCATACAACAAATAATATTTTTAAGGGAAAAAAAGAGCAAAAATCATCAATATGATAAATACATTAAAAAAAATCTGAAAATAGTTACCATGGAGCACATCCATCAACCTTCCACCTCCATGAGGGAATGAGGCAGAGGAATTTGCTCACGACTCTTCTTTGAAAGCATGCTTACTTTTTGTAATTCTGTAATGTTCACATTAGATTGTTTTGTGTTCTTTCCATTTACACTGCTGTGGTTGTGTATATATTCTTTTACTTTATTTACTTCATTCTGTACCACAGCATGGAAATATTTCCATGCTTCTCTGTATTCATCAAATTCATCATTTCTTGCTGCACAGTAACATTCCAATACAATCATATGCCATAGCTTGTTTAGTTATTGCCCAGATGAAGGGCATCCTTTTTGTTCCCCTTTTTTTTTTCCTGTCATAAGAAGTGCTGCTACAAATATTTTGGTGTATACAAGGACTTACTAGTAACAGAATTACTGAGTCAAAGGTATGGACATTTTAGTCCCTTTATTTGCATAATTCCAAATTGCTTTCCAAAATGTCTCTACCAATTCACAATTCCACCACTTCTGTTCCTATTTCCCCACAACCCCTCAACAATGACTTTCTCATTTTTGTCATCTTTGTCAATGTGTAACCTTAGGATTGCTTTGATGTGCATTTCTCTTCATTTAAGAACTCTTTGTTCATATCCTTTGACTATTGTCTATTGAAAAATGAAGTATATACACATATAACATTTTACTGAGTTTTATAAAATATCCCTTTGTTAGCATGATTGGTATAACACAAAAACTAATTTTGGTAGTATGTCATTTTTATTATGCTGGCAAGACCCTGACACGAACACTGAATATTTCTCCAATTATTTAAGTTGGTCTTTATTTCTTTAAGGAGCACATTGTAATAAAATCTATATTAGTAATGTGTATGACTTGTTAGATCAATGTCCAAGTATTTTATGTGTTTTCTAATTATTTTTAATGGCATTTCCCTTTCTATTAGTCTCTCTTGGGTTCTGTTGTTATTACACAGAATATTGTTGAGTTTTGTGTTTTGGTTTTTTTTTGGTGGCCTGCAACCTTGATGAAGTTTCAATTAGTTATCTTTGCTGATTTCCTAAGTAAACCATCATATCATCATCAAATTCGGATAGTATCTTTACATCATTCATTTCTTTCTCTTGTCACACTGCTATTGCTAACATTTCTAGAAATACATCAAATGATAAATAGCAGGGAAAGCAGGCATTCTTGCTTTACTCCTGTCCTTATTGGGAAAGCTCTTAATCTATCCCCATTGTAAAATACTTTTGCTTTTGGTCTTTGGTATATATTTCTTATACTGCCCTAAAAAAGGGTCCTTCTATCAGTATACTTTGTAGGATTTTTAGCATAAATGAATATTGTACTTTGCCAAAGGCTTCTTCTACATCTATTGAGATAATTCTGTGGATTTGGATGTTACTATTTTTAATATAATTAATTATTTTCCTAATGTTTCTTGCATTCTGGTATAAATCCAATTTGATCATAATGAAAGATTTCTTAGTTGTATTGTTGTAGTCTGACAGGATCTTATTTAAAAATTTTGAACCAATATTCATTAATGATATTGGCCTATAATTCACCTTCTATGATTTATATTTTCCTGGCTTAGTTATCAGGATTAATTTGTCTGAAAAAAGGACTCTATTAGAGTGTTTTCTTTCTCAATTTCTGAATATAATTTACGTAGTATTGGTACAAACTGTTCTTTAAAAGTTTAACAGAATAGTATAAATCCCTCAGGACTACAGAGTTTTTTCCTTCCTTCAGTAGTTCCATTATAGCTAGTTCTATTGCTTTTTCTGAACTTGGATTGTTCAAGATTTCTTTTTTGTTTTCTCAACTTTAGTGGCAGTTAACTTATAAGTGCACAGAAAATTCTGATAGTTAAAAAAAATCTTCTGGTTTTAATTCCACCTTATTCATTTGCTATTCTTGTTGATTTTACTTACTATCCTCTTTCTAATCATGTTTTTCTTTTTATGTGTTCGATTTGTCCAAAACAGAGAGAAGAGCATGAAAAATCTCCTACCATGATAGTATTATTGTCTATTTCTTCTTGTATTTCAGCTAATTTTTCTTTTATAAATTCAGAGTCTAAGGAATTTGAAGTATATTGAGTTTAATAATCATATGGGTTCATTAAAAATAGTTTCAACAGAATGTAGTTTACTTGTTTATCTCTTATTTTGAATATTTTTCTTTATTTAATCCTGATTTTTTTTGATTCATCTAATGCAATGTAAATTTTGTTTCAGTCCATTTTTATTCTGTGTCTGTTTTTCAGATGTGTTTCTTATAATCAGCTTATGGTGGGGTTTTATTTTTTATCTAATCTGTCACTTTTTCCTTTTAATAGATTGTATAATCCATTCACATTTAAAGTTATATGGGGACAGCTAGGTGGCACAGTGGATAGAGCTTCAGTCATGGAGTCAGAAGGACCTGAGTTCAAATCTGACCTCAGACACTTGACATTTACTAGCTGTGTGACCCTGGGCAAGTCACTTAACCCCGATTGCCTCACTAAAAAAAAAAAAAGCTTTCCACATTTAAAGTTATAAAAGTAAGGTTTATAGTTTCCTCCATTTTATCTCTAATAGTTTTTTTTCCTAATTATGACCTCCTGCCCCCATTCCTCTTCCTCTGTAAAAAATAGTACTGTATCTCTAGTTAATTTTACTTAATCTGGTTTAAGGCAATTCTATTCTCATAGACTCTACCTGCCACTTACAGGCCCTCTCTTTTCCATTTGTCACCTTCCTTTTATCTAGAAAGTTCTTTCCATATTTTTTCCCTCTCAGTTAAGGAGTCAAGTAAAATCCCCTCTTCTTTGCTCTCATTAAAATTATTGTGTTCATAAGTCTTTTTTTTTAATTATGTCCTTTTTTTAAAAATTAATTTATTTTTAGTTTTCAACATTTACTTCCACAAGATTTTGAGTTCCAAATTTTCACCCCATCTCTGCCTTCCCTCACCCCAATGGCGTGCATTCTGAATACACCTTCCCCCAATCTGCCCTCCCTTCTATCACACCCCTCCCTTCTCTTACCCCCTTCCCCTTCTATCTTCCTGTAAGGCAGGATAAATCTCTATACCCCATTGCCTGTATATCTTATTTTCCAGTTGCATGTAAAAACAATTTTTAACATTCTTTTTTAAAACTTTTGAGTTCCAAATTCTCTCCCTTCCTCTCTCCCCACCCAACCTCAATGAGAAGGAAAGCAATTCGATATAGGTTATACATGTGGAGCCATGAAAAACACTTCCATAATAGTCATGTTGTGAAAGAATAACTATAATTCCCTCCATCCTATCTTGCTCTCCTGTTTATTCTATTCTTTCCTTGGACCCTGTCCCTCCCCAAAAGTGTTTGCTTTTGATTACCCCCTCCTCAAATCTGCCCTCCCTTCTATCATTCCCCCCCCATTCTCTTTCCCCCTATTTTCCTGTAGGGTAAGATAGATTTCTATACTCAATTGAATGTGTATGTTATTCCCTCCTTAAGCTAAATCCGATGAGAGTAAGATTCATTCATTTCCTCTCACCTCCCTCCTCTTCCTCTCCGCTGTAAAAACTTTTTCTTGCCTCTTTCATGCAAGATAATTTACCCCATTCTATCTCTTCCTTTCTCCTCCTCCCAATACAGTTCTCTCACCCCTTAATTTTATTTTTTACATATCATCCCTTCATATTCAACTCACCCTGTGCCCTCTGTCTATATATATGTATGTATGTGTGTGTGTGTGTATATATATATGTATATATATACATATACATATATATATAGATATATAGATATATATATTCCCTCCAACTACCCTAATACTGAGAAAGGTCTCATGAGTTACAAATATCATCCTTCCATGTAGGAATGTAAATAGTTCAACTTTAATAAGTCTCTTATGATTTCTCTTTCCTGTTTACCTTTTCATGCTTCTCTTGAGTCATGTATTTGAAAGTCAAATTTTCTATTCAGCTCTGGTCTTTTCAACAAGAATGCCTGAAAGTCCTCTATTTCATTGAATATCCATTTTTTCCCCTGAAAGATTATAGTCAGTATAATCTGGGTAGGTGATTCTTGGTTTTAATCCTAGCTCCTTTGACCTCCGGAATATCATATTCCTCCAATTCCTTAATATAGAAGCTGCTAAATCTTGTGCTATCCTAATTGTGTTTCCACAATATCTGAATTGTTTCGTTCTGGATGCTTGCAATATTTTCTCCTTGATCTGGGAACTCTGGAATTTGGCTATAATATTCCTAGGAGTTTTCCTTTTGTGCTCTCTTTCAGGAGGTGATTGGTAGATTCTTTCAATTTCTATTTTGCCCTCCGGTTCAAGAATATCAGGGCAGGCTTCCTTGATAATTTCTTGAAAGATGACGTCTAGGCTCTTTTTTTGTTTATGGCTTTCAGATAGTCCAATAATTTTTAAATGATCTCTCCTGGATCCATTTTCCAGGTCAGTTGTTTTTCCAATGAGCTATTTCATATTGTCTTCTATTTTTTCATTATTTTGGTTTTGTTTTGTAATTTCTTGATTTCTCAAAGAATTATTAGCTTCCATTTGTTCCTTTCTAATTTTTAAGGAATTATTTTCTGAAGAAAATAAGCTTTTAAATATGTGAGCTTTTGAACCTCCTTTTCCATTTGGTCAATTCTGCTTTTTAAGGTGTTCTTCTCCTCATTGGCTTTTTGGACCTTTTTTGCTATTTGGGTTAGGCTATTTTTTTAAGGTGTTCTTTCTTCAGTATTTTTTTTGGACCTCCTTTAGCAAGCATTTGACTCATTTTTCATGATTTTTCTTGCATCAGTCTCATTTCTCTTCCCAATTTTTCCTCTACTTCACTTACTTGCTTTTCAAAATCCTTTTTGAGCTCTTCCATGGCCTGAGACCAATTTATATTTTTCTTGGAGGCTTTGGATGTAGGAGCTTTGACTTTGTTGTCATCTTCTGGTGTGTTTGATCTTCTTTGTCACCAAAGTAAGATACTATAGTCTGAGTTTTTTATGCTGTCTGCTCATGTTCCTAGCCAATTATTTGACTTTTTAACTCTTTGTTAAGGAAGGGCTCTGCTTCCAGGGTGGAGTACTGTTCCAAGCTTCAGGGGTTTTGTGCAACTCTTTTCAGAGACACTTCTAGGGACCTGCAAATTTTCGGTTCTTCCAAGGTTATGATCAAAGGAGAGGTGTTTACTCCTTTCCTGACCTGTGCTCTAGTCTATGAATGACCACAAGCACTCTTTCCTATCCTTGGTACTGTGAGAAGGATCCCCTCTCCACTGCTGCCACAAGTTCCCCCACACCAGCACTCCTTCTTGCCCCAGGACCACCACCCAGGACCGTCACCCAGATCTAAGCATGGGCAAAGCAACAGAATCCTGCCTCAGCACCAGCAAAGAGATCTCTGCAATCCCCCTCTGATTAGCCACTTGATACTCCTGCCGTTTGTGAGCTGAGAGCTCTGGAAGCAGCTGCTGCCACTGTGATCACCTGCCTGGGGTTGCACTAGGGCCACGGTTGGACCTCTCACACATGTCCAACAAACCTTTCCCACTGACCTTCTGCGTTCTGTTTGGCGTTTTGGGGTTGAGAAATCTAGAAACCTTGATTTAGTCCCCTGAGGCCTGCTCCAGTTTGCTGGGGCCTTGTCTTTGCCAGCATGGCCCATGCTGAACTGGGCTCCTCTCCCAACCCAGCCCAGCACAACAGACCTTTCCTATTGCCCTTCCAAGTTGTCTTGGGCTGCAAATTTCTTTCACTCTGTCTTTTTGTGGGTTCTGCTGCACTAGAATTTGTTGAAAGTCATTTTTTACAGGTATTTGGAGTGGTTTGGGGGACAGCTCAAGCAAGTCACTGCTTTTACTGCACCATCTTGGCTCCAGCTCCCCCTTTCCCCCTACCCCGTGTCCTTTTCTAGAAGAGATTTCTTGTTCTATTTGTTATTTCTCTTCCCTTTATGTCTACTCTAGACTTTTATTCTTTGATTCACGTACTTTATATTTATTCCTTCTTTAGGCTATGTATTCCTCATGGAATTAAACCTTCTAAGGTACCCATTTTTAGTCCCTCTTCTGAACAGATTCTGTTATTGTCTTGCCCTCTTCCCCTTTTTTCTGTTGTGCCTCACTCTTAGAAGTATTAATTCCTACAAGAGATAGAGAAAATGGAAATATTTTCCCATGGTAGGAATTTTCCTGTCTCCCTAACACTATTACTCCCTGTCCTATTACTACTCCCTGACATCCTCATAACCTTTTTTCTCCATTGGCCATCAAATCTCCTCTCTGGATCCATGCTCCCTCCACCCTTCTCAATGTCAGCTGCCCTGAGGAAGTTTGATTCCCCTTTGCCTAAGACAAGGTTCTGTTCGTGGAGGCACAACACTCTCAGAAATAGTGGCCTCTTAGCATCAAATCCTGGCAGATTACACCCACTGTGAAGCCCTCATCTCTCTCCTCCTATGGGAGGTTCTTCAGTGGGACTCCCACCCCGATCCAAGATCACCCCTTTTCCCTGTTTCAATCCTCACTCTTGCAACCTCACTCATTCTCATGTAAGCCCTCTTCTTCCTGAGAGACTATAGGAGATACCTTCTATTTATGGTTTATGAGTTACTCGATTAGGGTTCATCACATTCCCCTCTATCTTATTTTTCCCCTCTCCCTTTTTTGGGCACCCTCCCATGCTTCAGTTTACTCCCACAAAAACTGATTCACCTGTAGGCAAAGTGTTGTAAGGATTGGTGCATGATGTTTTAGGTTTGTTTCCTCACTATTAGTTTCTCCATTTAAGCACCAGTTTGATCCATGTCTCTTTGTATACTTTTAGAAGGAAATCCCTCTGCTGTCATTTTGTTGTTGCTTTAATCGCAAAGAGGTTGCCTTCCTTGGTTGGTGTTATTTCTTTACCTATCTTGTATTTCTGTTACTTGGAGTATTTGCAAAACAATAATCTTTTTACATTTTGTTTTTGTCATAGGAATGCTTCAACTGTCTCACTTTTATTTAACATCCATCTTTTTTTTTTTTCATTAATGATTAGGCTCAGGTTTGCAGGGATTGTCACCTTATGTTTCATCTTGAGTATCTCTCTCCTTCAGATAATATTATTCTATTCTCTCCTGTGGTTTCAGGTGTGGACAGACTAGCCTTGTGTTATTCAGATATCTTTTCCTTCATATTTGAAGATCTTTCCAGTTGCTTGTGAAATGTGTTGTTTATCATTAGAATTGTTATTTAACCACTGTCTTAGAATTTACAGTATAGAGGGGTTTTTTCTCCTTCTGGAGGTGGTCGTAGGTTCTTTTGATTTTTCTTTGTTTTCTGTGTTCAGAAGGTCTAGTCAGTTTTCTTACATTATAGTGTTTAGGTTTTTTGACTTGTGTTCTTCTGGGAGACTTACAATCCTTAAATTACCACTATGCATCCTGTCTTCAAGATTGATATGTTTTGCTTGTATGAAGATCACATTTCCTTTTAACATCATTGCCTTTTGCTTCTCTTTTTCCTGATTGTCCTTCACGTCTGTGTATTTATATTCACAATCAATTATCCTCTCTTTTGCTTCTTTGGTGAAACTTGCTACCAGGATTTCAAGTTTTTCTATTCTTCCAATTCTTTCTGCTTCACATGCAATAAATTCTACTTTCATAGCTCTTAATTCTCTCTTGAATCATTCAGGAACATCCTGTGGTGGTTCCATGCTCTCCTGGGAATCCACAGAGTACTTTGTCTCATTAAGTATTGATAAATTTTCCTTTATCCTGCAATATTTATGTATAAATGTCTATAAATGGACTCATTTACCTGATCAAGGCCATATTCCTTCCTGTTATTAAAATTTTTCCTGCTGGTTTATGTACTTTTGCTCAGTCTCTGAGTTTTCTTCCTCCTGAGATCTTTGTTAACATCAATCCTTTTTCCCTTACATTTCCCTATTACTTTGACTCTTTCCCTTTGATTGTGGATTCCCTGGGGAACAGACCTCAAAGCTGTCTTAGTCTCCTCCCAAGCTGAGAATTCATTTTCCATTGTCATCAGTCTCTGCCTCAAAGTGTCTTCTAGGGGGAATTAACTGGCCTTAGGTGGATGCCAGACTCCTTTCCTTTAGGTCTACAGAGTTCCACACACACACAATGAAAGCCTGTCATTCCCTCTGTTTCTCAGTTGTCTGACTGAGCACTGTTGCTACCCCAGGCAAAGCAAGCTTCCCATAATTTTGAACATTTGTCACAAAAGAGGGTAAGGGGAAAGGCAGAGTTGAGTTCTGTTACTTGTTGCAGGGTCAGGGGGGTAGGGGTTAACTGGCAAAGAATGCAGAAGCAACAAGGGAATTGCAAAGTGAACTCCAGAAGCAAGCCTATGGGTCAGGTTGTGCTTCACTGGCAGAGTGTTGGGGATGGTAAGGAAGAGGTGTTGAGTGAGCACATTAGGGATTAGCTTTCTCCAGTATTAGTTACCTCCTTAATGTCTCAGAGCATGGATACAACTCCAACTTCTTGTGCATAATTCTTATTTTGCAGAGGTTTTAGAGGTCATGGAGATCAGAAAGAAAGTCTAGTTTTCTATCTACTGGTCACAAAACCCCAATTGGAACAGAATTTTGTATTTAACATCAATTTTTAAATCAAGATTTACAGATTCCACTTTCAAAAGATTCTTACCAGTCAACCAATCTACAAACATTTATTAAACACCTTCAATGTGATAAGCACTGTTAGATACTAAGGAATACAAATAAAAAAGTCAGTTTACAGTCATGGGGAGGGGGGCAGGAAGCATGTATACATTTAAGTAAACCCAAAATATAAAAGAAAATAAAGGTAACAAAATGGGAGAGGAGCAGGGTTTCACAACTGGAGGGAGAAAGGAGTAAGATGAGAAATAAGGAAAGGCTTCAACAGCATGGCAATGCTTAAATTAAGATGAAAAGGAAGTTAGATTCCTATTTATGAGTCAGAGATGAGGAAGGGATGCATTCCAGGAATGGAGGGACAGCCTATGCAAAGGCACAGAAAAGGAGATAGAATGTCCTGTACCAGGAAGTTTAGTGAAGTAGGCCAATTTGCTGGGAAAAAAGAATGTCTGAAGAAAAATGCAGGAGACCTTAACGAAAAGGGTGGGCAACTGCACCAAGTAGATAAGGCCCCACATCTGTCACTTGGACCAGGGTCTAAGGGCACAGCAAAGAAGTGGGATCTAGAAACAAGACCTGGTGTGTTGTTCAAGAGTCCAGACAAACTCTGACAGCTTGTCACTTTGGTGTTAGGGTGACTGACTATGGCCAATCGAAACAAAAGGAAAGTGCGGATGAGGCTGGAAATAACAAAGGGTGTTGTTCAGGAAGCAAAACCATAGAGACTGGTGACCCAGCACATAGCATAGAAGACTAGAAAAGCTCAGCCTCAGAGGAAATAGGCAGAATATTGGAAAGCAGAAACAAAATAAAAGGACTTTGGGTCAGAACCCGTCTCAGAGTTCTAAGGCCCTCAGCTATATGGAGCTGAACTCAGGACAAGAAGTTACTAGATTTCATGTTACTTCATGACTTTTACTTACCAACCACAGCAACAGGGCAATAAGATCAGAACCTGACATGGGGCAACAAGTACAAAGGGAGACTCACAGAAATACCAATTAAGCATTTTAGCCCATACTTAGGATGAAGAGGTACTGGTAACTTATCAACAAATCATTATAAGTACTCTCCAAACTTTAATTTCTTCACCCCAGGTTGAACTACTTACTGTAATATTCTGAAAATTGTACATGAGAATGTTTCAATCATGTAATTTTCTGCAGGAAGCATCTAGCTAGTCTGATGTTCAACCATCTGCCTTGGCCAGAACCAAGTAAATCTTTAGAAGAAAAGAAAATCCTCATAATAGTTAACTGTTATTATGGTAATACTGAAATAGATCTGTAACCTCATCTACTTGATTTCACCCACATCAGTCCCTCTTCTGAGACTCTTGTCCATGTTGCACAGAAAATTCCCCACAGAGGTCCCACCCACTGCATCGGGGGATCTTCTTCCCTTTCTCCTGACCTCCTGAGAATATGATGAAGCCTTCATGCTATCTAGTTCACATTTATGTACTGTGCTTTAAGATTTACAAAACACTTTACATATGGAAACTCATTTAATCTGTATTCCATTTATAGCGCTAGACATTTCAAACGGATAAAAGGGGGAAAGAGATTACAGAGTATCAGCTCTTTGTTTGAGTCACTGCTTAAACCCACAAAGCAGGTTTAAAAATTTCTTGGAAATTATAATTATTGGTAAGTTACTGGGTACCTCTTTTTTCTTCAAAAATCATAGTTTGAATACCATCAGGTCAATTAAGTACATTTCCAAGAATACTGCTTAGAGTAAGACCAGACAATTTTTTTATTATAGCACTTGCACTTGGATAATAGTACCACAGCAGAACCAGTGGATTCTCTTACCAGTTCCCTATTTTCATAATTTAATAACTGTATCACATCTTTCCAACAGGCTAGTTATAAACAGTATCCCAAATATTTTGGGGCAGTTTTAAGCTTTAAGAGTTTAATAAATGGTAAACTTCTAAAACTTAAAACAGAACTAAGGTTTTTGGGACACTTTGCATATGTATTTTGTAGAGAGTGACCATTTGAGGAATGGAGGAAAAATCGTTTTATCATGATGCACTAAGCCAGGAGCTGAGAAGTGAATGGAAGATTGAAGGCATCAGTGCTGAGCTGAGGCCTCCAGGAGAACCGAACTCAGCTGTGGGAGGGTTAGGGCCCAGAACGGGGTAAGTGGGCCAATCTACTTCTAACAGTTCGACATAGCTACACAGTTAGCCTGACATGGCCATGATTACTACACATAATACCGTTTTTCTAGTCTAAAAGATTAAAATCCTAGAGCTGGACCTCACCTTATCCTTTCACTCTTTCATTTGCCTTCTCAAAATACTTGAATCATTCTCCCCTGCTCCATTCAAATGGTCAGCATTCATATTCTCTTCAAACTTAGCACTACTTAACATGAATCTTCTACTGTAGCCAGGACATTATATTCACAGTGGTTAGTGCAAAGAGCATGTTCCTTATCTCTTCTGGACATGTGATCTTTCTATTCTTTTCACTTAAAATCTATTTTCTCATCCTCTCTAATAAAAAAGTACCCATTTTTTTCAGTACTCATATCCTATATTCTAACCCACACTAATCTCTTCCATCTCTGACAGCAGACAGATACAAAGGTAGACAGATCTTGCATTCTATATCATGAATTATGACACTTAATGCTTTGCATTTCTTTTTATTTTTTTTTCATGTTACATTTGGCATTCAGACAAGACTATAATGTCCTTGGTTCCAAAGACTCTACTTTACATTTCTTTTGTTTCCTTCAGAATGACTGCCATTGCAGTCAGCATATTTTTAAAATGTACCTATGGCTTTATCAGTGTAAGGAGTTCCCAGTTAGGAACTACCTATAATAATGCAGATCTGCACCTTAATTGCAACTTTTAGTCTTAGAGAATTTCCTAGAGCACTGAGAGGTTAAATGACTTGCCCCATTATCACAGAGCCATTTTGCATCAAAGGCAGAACCTGAATCTGGGTCTTGGACTCCTAGGCCAAGCTACTATGTGAGCATCTAATAGACTGAAATGAATGACAGCTGGGCAAACGAAATAGGGAGTATTCCCTAGGGAATCCACCATCCCTCAGAATAGGTCCAGTGTCTGGGGGAAAAACAACAAGAGTTCATATCTCTAAACAAGCTTTTGTTAGGAAGAAAAGCCCAAGTAAAATAGAACAGAAAAGTGTCTGTACTGAGACTCAAGTTGGCACTACAGGAAAATGAAAGAAGGACATTTTAACTCACCTGAAAGCTGGCTATTGGTAACACAGCCGATATTTCCTCCTTGTCTGTGCTCCCCTCTTGGAGAAGAGGGGAATCTTGTGAACTCGGAACTAAGGAGAAGAAAGAATGACAATAAGATCAGTGTCCAGGCTCTTACAAATTCAGAAAAAATGGCAATGCCACCTGGAGCCCTAATTTTATATCCCTATAGTGACAGCACATTTCCAAGGAGAAAATCTAGATTCAAACATCAGAAATACAGCCTGGTTTAATCATTCTATGCCTAATCTAACGTGCCACCTGGAGTGTAAAAGTCAATATTTCTGCCATAGCTTTTTCCCTATGTATGAGGAACTATCTCTAAGAATACAGAATAAATCAATTTGCTGACTTTCTTTTAGAAAATTACTTCCTGAGAAATCATAATATTTTCTGTTGTGTGTCCCTGAGCAACCCTTCCTTATGTGTAAAAGTGGGCTAATTATATGTCTTATTCACCTCACAGGGCTTGTAAATGATAAAAAGCAGAATGCTTTAATGTTTAATGCTGAGCCCTAGCCATTACTCTCCCTCATAAACAACCATGTAAGTCATATTCTATCCAGGTACCTATACCACTCTACCTAACCTTTCCACTGTGCCCTCCAAAAGCCTAATTTTGCTTTTAACGAATTGTCCCTCATATTAAACTTCTTCATGTCATGTTCCATCTACCTAGCTATGACAGAAATCTAGACTTCCTCAGAAGATTTTGCATCTCTGGTCATTCACATTAGTACTGGATGTACCTTTTCTCCTCCCCTCACCCCACTTCCCTCAACATCCTGCATACTAACGTACTGGTTGAGGAGGTCTTGCTTCTTGCTCCTCATTACTACTTCCAGGCACTCTCCCTACTATCCTCACTCAGTAACATCTCTTCCTTTGAGATTTACTCTGTCTAGATAGCCCAAACCATCTTGTTAGCTACTATTTATTGGCCCCCATTCTTTTTTTTTTTAATTATTATTTTGGAGGCAATGGGGGTTAAGGGACTTGCCCGGGTCACATAACTAGCTAGTAAGTGTCTGAAGCTGGATTTGAACTCAGGTCTTCCTGACTCCAGGGCCAGGGCTCTATCCATTGGGCTACCTAGCTGCCCCACCCCAATTCTTTTTTTCTCTCTCAAAGAGTTCAGTACCTGGCAGAAGGAGTTCCTCCTATCTCCATTCTTTATGCTGATGACTTCAATTTAGATTTGTTGATGTCCCCAGATGCCCTTTCTCTCAAATTCATCCACCTCAACAACTCCCATAATTTATACTGTCACTCCACCTCAGCCACACATAGGTATAGTCCTACCCTTGATTTCATCATTATCCACAAATAAGAATATTTGTAGACAGGTAGAAACCTGTCCAGTCCATAACTCTGAAATTCTTCTTTTGGATCACAACTTTCTGTTTTTCCATCTCTGCCTGTGTTATTCTCTAGCTTCCTAAACCTATTCTCTCCCTTGACTACAACTTCCTGTTACTCTATTTCTCCCTGATTTTATAGGCCATTATCCCTAATCTGGCCCCATATTCTTCCCCTCAAAATCTTGGCCAGTTAACCAGTTAGTTAACCAGTTCACTGTCTTTGAAACTTAAATCTCATGCCCCAATGTCCTATTGCTATTGAGTCTTTTCCAAACTCCTGCTTTGGATTATCTGCTCTATCCACTTTCTCAGCTCCTATTGTGGTGCTTTTGTATGTCACTGGAAAAAGCCAAACAACCATCCTGATTAGGTCCAATAAAAATATGTTATACAATCTCAACTGGACCTTCCTAGTTGCAAAACAATCCTTTAACTCTTCCCCATTTTACTATCCCAATCTCTAGAGGATATTCTAAACATTCTCTCCACTCTTCAATACACCCACACCAACCGTGCTCTTCCTTCTCAGCAGAGGATCTTGCCTTATAACTACAAGATTAAGGCTAACTATCACTAGCTCCTTTCCTCCCCCAACTTCACACTTCAAATCATCTCAAAGCATACATCTCCCTTTCTCTCTTCCTTTATTCTAGTCTCAAAGGATAAGACTGTTTGCCTTGCCAACAACCCCTCTATTAGTATTCTTGAATCTATCTTCTTGAATTTGTCCCCTTGATAATACACTCTAATTTTCAACCTCTCCTCACCCAGTGGATCTTTTCTTGCTTCCTATAACCATGTCCAAATCTCCCCTACTCTTATAAAATTCTCACTTCACCCTCTCCAATTATTGTCCTATATCTCACCTCCCCTTCAAAGCTGTACTCCTAGAAAAAGCTGTATAAATTCATTGCCCCCACTCATTCCACTTACTTCTTAATGCCTTATAATCTGTATTCCATCTTCACTACTTGATTGAAACCATTCTCTCCAAAGTCATTAATGAACTTTTTATTGCTAAATTCAATGCCCTTTTCACAGGTCTCTGCCTCCTTGACCTCACCACAGCATTAGCACTGTTCACTGCTCCCTTTAGGAATACTGCTCTTTTATAGTTCTCATTTTACCTATCTAACCAATTTCTTCTCAATTTCTTTTGCAGTATCATCCTCCATGTCTATCTAAGGCAGGTATGTGTATCACAGGGCTCTATCCAGGCACTCTCCTCTTCCATTCTCTCAGTGATCTCATCAGCTCCCATGAATTCAACTGCCATCTTCATGCAGATGACTCCCATGTATATATATCTAACCCTCACCTATCTGCTGAGTTCCAGTCTCACATTTCCATCTGCCACCAAGATTTCTCTCCTTGAATGGCCTTTAGGGTCCTCAAAACTAATCCACATATTCAAAACTTAACTTTTCTTTCCCCCAAACTAATTGTTCCTACTAACATCTACTACATCTACTACATTTTCTACATCTAGCGAGATAACACAATTCTTCAAATCACCTAGGTTGGCATATTCTGCGTCATCTCTGACACATCAATCTCACTCACCTACCATCCAGTCAGTTTAAAAGTTTTGTTGACTCAGCCTTCTCAACACCTCTCAAATCTGTCCCTTCTCTCCACAACAACTCTAATTCAGGACCATATCACTTCTATGGATTACTGCAAGAGCCTGTTAATTGGCCCCCCTGCATCCACTCTCCTTCTCCAATCTAACCTCCATAAAACTGCCAAACTGATATTCCTAAAAGGCAGATCTAACCATGTCACTCCCCTGAACAAGACACTTCAGTAATTCTTCAGCATATCAACTTCTGTTTAACATGTAAAGCCCTTCCTTCACTATCTGGCTGCAGCCTACCTTCCAGACTGATTACATATTACTCCCCCTCCTACACTCTACATTCCTGCCAACCTGGGCTACTGGCTGTTTCCCCCATGTAAGATATTCCAGTTCCCACCACGGTGCATTTGTACAGGCAGTTTCTTTATCCCTGTGCCTGAAACATTCTCTATCCTCACCTCTACCTCTTGGAATTCCTACAGCCATCCTATCTTCTTTCAAGGCTCAGCTCAAACACCACTTCCTTCAAGTAGCCTTTGTTCTAGTAGTTATTATTATCCTTCCTCAGCCTTGAAATCACTCTGTATTTCTTTTGTAGCTATCCTATATCTACTTATCTGTGAACATGTTGATTCCCCCAAGCAGAATGTGTATTCTTTGAGGATATGGATTGCCTCATTTTTGTATCTGTATTCCCAGGCCCTACCACTGGGCCAGGAACACAGGAAGAATATTCATAATTACTTACTGATTCATTGATACTCAAAAGTAAAACTCTAGAGGGAACCCCTGTAAGAATTTAGAGGGGCAGCTAGGCGGCACAGTGAATAGAGCACCGGCCCTGGAGTCAGGAGGACCTGAGTTCAAATCCGAACTCGGACCAAACACTTGACACTTATTAGCTGTGTGACCCTGGGCAAGTCACTAACCCAGGGATTGCCTAAAAATTAAAAAAAAAAAATTTACAAAAGAGATGAATATTTAACTGTTTTCTCTGTCTTTCCACTCCCACAAAAATAGCCCATAAAGAATGTTCTGCCATTTTACAGTCAGATGCTACACAAATAGGTAGCAAGAAGGCAGGGGAAGGATGAGAGAAGGGGAGGAGGGACAGACAAAGAACAGACACAGCTGGATAACGTAAGATAAGAGGATCAATTTGAGATTAAAAAGGTTCTTACTCCCAGTCCCTAGATGCTAGGTAATATGTGTCTTCTAGAGACCTCCCTTCACACCCTGAAGAGAGTTTGCTCTCTCCCTCTGTCCTTCTGCAGCTCTCACCTTCTTCCTCAAGCATTTGGGTCAAATCCTCCACCAACGTGACCACCTCCTCAATGTTCTCTGGATGCTGTGCCTTCACCCAAATCCTGATCTCACTGGGTAAGATGGTCAGGAATTGCTCCAGCACCAGCAGCTCCAGGATCTGCTCCTTTGTGTGAATCTCTGGCCTCAGCCACTGAAGGCAGAGTTCCCAGAGCTGGTTCACAGCCTCCCGGGGTCCAGCTTTCTCTGGGTATGGAAAACATCTGAAGCTCTGGCGAGAAGCCTCAAGGTTAAATTTTTCTCTTCCTAGGGTGGTTACCTGTTCCCTTGACTCATCCCTATCTTGTTCATGCATTGCCAGGATTTGGGGGTTCAAAGAGATGGTCATCATGTTATTCAGGGCCAGCATCTCTCCACCTGGGACTGTCACCATGGACTTCAAATCCGAATTCCCAGAAGAGAGCCAGTTCCCTTCAGCCTCAGACTGGATACCTGCATACATTCTCGAGGGGTGCTGTGGACAAAGATACACACATATATATGTATCATGGTTAACTGAAAGAACCAAGATTTCTTAGTCACACACCATCTGACTTCAGCATCCTGAGATTGTTAAGAGATTGTAGACATACAAATAGCCCAGAAAGTGAGTAGTGGACAACAGCGGCATATTGTTGTTATGCAAGGTGTTAATGTCACAGCATCATTTCAGATATACACAACTGTTCACAGTAACACACACATATATACATGTACACATACTTAAATTTAGCAATTTTAAATTCACATTTCCTTACAACTACCTGTGGGCTAATTAGGAAAAGTCTTATGATCCGCATTGTGCAGATGAAGAAACTGAGATCTGAGTTGGGTTAACTGATTTACCCGAAGCTGTACAAGTAATTATCACAACCAGGCTCAGAAACCCAGGACTTGAACTCAGATCTCTCCTGGCTCAGTGCCCTTTATCCTAGACTATGCTGTTTTTTAATAGAAATACACACATGCAGACAAACACACAAAGAGATTCCTTCTCCCACCACTCCAGGCTGCTCATAGCTGAAAAATGCATGCATTTTGCTTGTGATGCAAACTCCGCTAGGACAGAGACTGTGTCTCTTAGTCGAGGACCGTCGCGGTCTCTCCACCCAGCCCCTTCTCCAAGGCAGGGAGCAGCTCCCGCCCGCCCAGCTGGGTCTGCGGGTGAGCCCCAGGGGCGCGAAAGGAAGACCCAGGGCGAGACGACGGTACAGGAGGCAGGTGGGGGCAAAACTCTTCCCAAGACGAAGTTTTCGTCCAACGCCGCCGGGGTCCCCCTGGCCCGAGGCCCACACTCGGCCCCTGCGGGAGAAGCTCTTCTGCCGACAGAAGCCGACCACTCCGACCAGGGACCCGCAAGGCGTCAGCAGATCAGGGGTTGAGGAGGGGGATCTGGGTCACCAAAAACCTTGGGGCTTGTGTCCATCAGAGTTCAAAGTGTTACCGACCATACACCAAACAGCCGCAGGCAGAACCGACAATTACGAGCAGAACAACAGCGCTGCGTGCGCATCCGCGCCCTACCCACGGTAATGACCCGAGCCGATTCGCCCGGAACTACGATTCCCAGAATCCTCCGGGCACAAACGTCTCTGAAGTCCGGGGGGGGGGGGGAACCCAAAACCCTGGGCTTGGAATCAGAAGACTTTCTTTTCAGTGTCAGTTCCCAGTTGTGGGTGCCGGCTCCTACTCTTAGCAGCAGCTGCCATCATTTTTTCTTTTTTTCCGGCAAAAATGAGTTAGGCTAGATGAGTTGTGAGCCTTTTTGTGATTGTCATGGAACCCTTTTGCAGTCTGCTTTAGTCCCCGTCAGAATAATGTTTTTGAATGCCTAAAATAAACTACACAATATTACAAAATAAATCAATTACACTGAAATTCATTTATCCAACCCCTACCCCTTTTTTAAAGTTCACGGACCCCAGATCATCAGATAAACTCCACACAACTAACGCTTTAGTTTCTCACCTCTAGGTTAGATTATTAGGACAGCTCCCTACCGGCCTCCTGGTCTCATCATCCCCATTGCTGACAAAAGGATTTTCCTTTAAGGATGTATCAGACTGTGTCCCTCCTGTCCTCAGTAAACTCTATAAAATTCAAACTGCTGGAGTTAGCTTTAAAGCCATTCTCAATCTTGACTCAACCTATTTTGCCTCTCCCTTTAGTTCCTCGTGAATAGAGATTTTCACTTACTGTCTTTAAATCTCAGCATCTAGTACAGTGGATTGATTGAGAATGAATGAATGAGAAATCTCTAACAATCTGTTCAAAAGGAAGGTTCTGCAAGCATGATTATCCTTCCTCCTTTTACAGAGGATGAAACTAAGACACAGAGGAGCTAAATGACTTTTTCTAGTGTCTAAGTTAGCTAGTAAGAGTGAAAGCTGGTTTCAAACCTGTCTGTGTCAGCTCAGTGCACTTTTCATTAAATTATATGTACTCTAAAGTGTACTTTTGGGGGCAGCTGGGTGGCAGTGGATAGAGCATCGGCCCTGGAGTCAGAGGGACCTGAGTTCAAATGTGATCTCAGACACTTGACACTTAATAGTCATGTGACCCTGGGCAAGTCACTTAACCCCATTGGCTAGCAAAAAAACCCAAAAAAATAAAGTGCGCTTTCCTTTCAAAAGGAAAAAAAGAGTGTCTGTAGGGAATATGTATATAGTATTATTGGTTATCTCCAACAGAGGCAGCTCCAACAGTGGAACCATAGTTTGCTGAGTCTGGAGTCAGAAAGACCTGAGTTCATATCTGTCTTCAGACACTTAGTTGTGTGACCCTAGGCAAGTCACTTAACCTCTGTGTGCTTCAGTTTCCACATCTGTAAAATAGGGATAATATTTACCTATCTTGCAGTGTTGTGAGAATCAAATGACATATTTATAAATCATGTAACACAGTGTTTAGCATATTGTAGTTACTATATAAATGCTTATTCCCTGTCTCACTATCTCAAGGAAAAATTAGAAACAATACAAAGGTTTGATTGTTTTAGGAAGAGCTAAACAAACTATATCATATCAAACCACTGTGAAGCATGGTATAAGGAGTATTGGCTCTTCAGTCAGATATAAAATACTCCCCTGAGGGCAGGCAGTGTTTCATTTTTATCTTTTTATCTAGCACAGTGCTTGATAAGCACTTAATGCTTGTTGACTGATTAATGAAATTACAATGTAATTATCCCCTTACCAACAGATTTAGAACAGCTGGGATAAAACCTATTAGACAAGATGGAAATCTTTGATTTGTTTTGATAACCTGAGTTTTAAAAATACTGTGGTTTAAAAAGATAGTATTACCTTCCTTTTACCCTGCTCTGTTCTTCCCTCCTTTCCCAGCCATTGCCAAGCCAGCCGGGGGATATATCATTGATGTGTTGCTTTAACTTTCCCATTATCACTTGAAGTTTCCTAATATTCTTTTTCTCTAAAAATAGTTTATTTAAAAATGTAAAAACCATTTTTAGTTCTTTGGTCATGTAAAAAACTGGCAGCAACTGGATCTGGCTATTGCCAATCCCTGGTCTAGACTTAAGTAAATGACAGATAAAGAAAATAAGGAAAAAAAAAAAAGAAAGAAAGAAAATAACAACACAGATTAAACTTAAAAAGATGTAATGAGAACTGCTTGTTAAAACATTTACAAGCATATTCCTGGATGTAGTCCATCTGAGCTGGGTGACTGAAATTTATCTGGGCAACTAGTTACTCTCTTGCTCTCTTTCCTTAATTACCATGGTTAGCAACTCCCCATCAGCTGTTTTTGTTCTGTCTTTTTCAGTGTAAAGATATTGTACAAAAATTCTTTTTTTTGGTAGCTATTCTGGGTAACTCCTGGGGCTAATTGCTGTGCTAAATGACCTGTTTCTGAGAAAAGATACAGAAATATAACTATGCACAGTTAGATCTCCCATTTTCACCTTGTCATTTCTCCATAAATCTACTTCCCCAGGAAAATGAGGCTAAATCATTTTAGTAGAAAGAGGTAGACAATATAGGGAGATAATGTGCAAAAACACAAGGTGTAAGGATACAAGACAAAATCCAATTATCTGATGAACTCTATTCACCCTATATCACCTTGCTGCCATCTCCAAATAACTCCATCTACTTCTCTGGATAACCAGAAAAGAAGTGGATCTCATTCAGTCAATGAGAGATCACACATAACTACCACAATGCTATCCATGGAATAGTAAAAGAAGAAAACAGCATCCAATGCATTGGGTAGATCCTCTATAAAAGATTTATTGGGCTAACATGATGGAAAAGGAAAACGTGAACTGATCCAACCATTCTGAAGAGTAATTTGGAACTATGCCCAAAGGGCTATAAAACTGTGCTTACCCTTTGATCCAGCAATACCACTACTAGGTCTGTACCCCAAAGAGATCATAAAAAGGGAAAACGGCCCACATGTACAAAAATATTTATAGTAGTTCCTTTTGTGGTGGCCAAGAATTGGAAATTGAGGGAATGCCCATCAACTGGGGAATGGCTGAACAAGTTGTAGTATATAAATGTAATGGAATACTATTGTTCCATAAGAAATAATGAGCAGAACCAATGCTGAGTGAAGTGAGCAAAACCAGAACATTGCACACTGTAACAACATTTTGCTATGACCAACTCTGATAGACTTAGCTCTTCTCAGCAATGCAATGATCTGAAACAATTCCAAGGGATTCATCATGGAAAATGCTGTCCACGGCCAGAGAAAGAACTATGTAGTATGAATGCAGATTGAAGCATATTATTTTCTCTCTTTTTTTTCTATCTCATTGCTTTTTCCCTTTTGTTCTGATTCTTCTTTCCCAACATGACTAATGTGGAAGCATGTTTAATATGATTGTACACGTATAGCCTATACAGATTGCAGCTGTGTTGGGGAGTGGGGAGAAAAAAATTTGGAACTCAAAATCTTGTAAAAGTCAATGTTGAAAACTATCTTTGCATGTAATTTGAACAAAATAAAATACTATTAAATGGAAAAGAAGACTTATTGAAAGACACAGAATAATAGCTATCATTTAAATAGTGCCTGCAGGCACTGTGCTAAGTGCTATATATATGTGTGTATGTATATATGCACATATATGTGTATATCTATATCTACCTATTTATCTATCTATCTAAAATCTCATTTCATCCTTGCAATGACTCTGGGAGGTAGGTGCTATTATTATTCCTTTTTTTACAGATGAGGAAACAGAGACAAATAGATACAATGACTTGCCCAGGGTCACACACCTAGTAAATGTCTGAGGTTGAATCCAAACTCAGATCTTCCTAACCCCCAGGTCCATTGCTCTATCTACTGTGCCACCATGAATAGCATAGGATAAGCATAGACGGTGCCATCTGCACTATTGCAAAGAATATCTTTGCCACTGAGAACCTGGTATTCATGAAAATTTTGGAATATGTATGCCTTGGCAATAGTATGTATGTGCCATTTTGTAGGAAGCAGAGTGGCACAGTAGATGGAAAGTTAGACCTGGATTCAGAAAGACCTGAATTCGAATCCAACCTTAGACACCTACTAGCTGTGTGATGCTGGGCTATCTGCTTTGATTTCCTTTTCTGCAAAATGGGGATAATAGTAGCATCTACCTCCCAGGGTTTTTGTTAAGATAAAATGATACAATATTTGTAGTGTTTTGCAAACCCTAAAGGGTTATATATATAAAGCTAGCTATCATTATTACTATCTTTAAACTCATCCCAAGAAGAACTTGGTTGCAGAACATTGGCACCTTTGTTTCTCTAGTTTCTGGTCTGTTCCGCCCTCCTTTTGCAGGCATTGCCAATCCAGTCACCGGGATATGCTACTGATGTGTTGCTCTGACTTTCCCCCTCATTGATTGAATCTTCCTAATATTATTTTTCTCTAAAAATAATAATACCAGTTCTCATTGCTCCATGTCCCACACAGTGAAACTTGATTT
Organism: Vombatus ursinus; assembly: GCF_900497805.2. NCBI lineage: Eukaryota > Metazoa > Chordata > Mammalia > Diprotodontia > Vombatidae > Vombatus > Vombatus ursinus. The sequence continues at coordinate 19,231,569 of NW_020954610.1, read as the reverse complement.
GAAGTTTCAATAATAACAGTTACCATTTATATAGTTAAAGGCAGCTTGGTTTAATGAAGAAAATGCTGGAGTTGTAACCTGGAAGACCTGAGTTCATGTTCTGTTTCTGACAGATTCTAGTTGTGTGGTCCTGGATAAATCTTATAACATCTTGGTATTCTAGGCTAGTGCTAACACACTCAAATAGAAACCAAAGGCCAATAATCCTTATGTAAGGATCCCTGTAGGCCACATACTGACTTAGTTTTAAAAATGTCTTATAATCTTATATTTTATTATATATTTTTAAAAAATATTTCCTAATTACATCTTAATCTGGTTTGGGCCAGGAATGTTGTGGACTACATTTGGTCTACCAGGCTGCCTGTCAGATACCTCTCCTTTAAGCACCTTCCCTCTGTTCACACTAATCCATGTACCCTGGCCTATTTACTATATTCCTCACACAAGACACTTCACTTCCCTCTGGTGCATTTGCACAGGCCTATAATGTTTTCCCTCTTCGTCTTTGATGCCTACCTTCCCTGGCTTCAATTTTCAATTTCTACAATAGGCCTTTCTAGGTTCTCCTCTCCCCTAGTCTCTTTCTTCTTAAGTTACCTTCCATTTATACCTTATATATCTTGTATGTACATAGTCATTGACTTGTGTTCCTCATTAGAAAGTGACCTTCCTGAGGTCAGGCATCATGTTTCTGTCTTTATCCCCAGTGACTGGCACATAGTAAGTGTTTAATAAATGCTTGTTGACTAACTGATTCTTTAAGAGTTTATGTTGCAGAGGGGGTGCCAATTTGTAATGATGGAAGGAGTTTCTTCACCTAGGAGTTCCCAGTGAAATACTAGGTCCTGTCCCTATGTCCAACGTTTGTATATTACTTTAAGGTTTGCAAAGAACTTTACAGATACTATTTCATTTGATCTTTACAACCCTCCAAGGTAGGTGTTATTATTATCCCATTTAGTAGATGAAAAAACTGATTCCAAAAGAGATTAAGTGACTTGCATTAAGGACCACAACTAGCAAGAGTCCACAGCAAGATTCTAACTCGAATCTTCATGACTTCGAATCCAACACTTTATCTACTTGAGTCTAAGTTACAGAAAAATTTATTTGAAGTTACATCCATGAAGATGTAATGAATGTAATAAATGTAGCATATTGCCTGCCACATAATAAATTGGGATAAGTGATTTCCTAAAGTCACACAGCTACCAAAAGACAGAGTTGGGATTTAAACACAGGTCCTGTGAGTTTAAAAATCCAGGGCCCTTTGCATTATGCCACACTGCCTACTCACAACTTTGTAGGATTAGCAGGGGAACATAGAGTGAAAGAGGCTCACTGGCCAATTAGTCTTTTCCGAAAAGGAGTAATTAGTTCAGTGATGCTCTCCCTCTGAGGTTGGAGTATCAAATCCTGTTGAAGCTATGTCCCAAATTCTTCAGGAGCCACTACTTCTTATCTGTTGGAGGAGGGTTCCTCAGCTCTATTATGTTGCATTATACTTATCAGACAGCTTCTTCTGAGATTTCAGCAGTAATTTGTTTGTATTTATTTATTTTATTCTGTATTTACCAAACACCAATTAACAAGAGCATTTCTATATCCAAGGAAGAACAGAAAAAAAGGGATTGCAAATGTAACCCCAGTTCCCGCCCTCCCAAGCCTGGGATGGTTTGAATATTGCAGTATATGTAGAAAGAGATGTGACTCCTGATTGGTAGAGAGAAAACTGAGACCAGCACCAAATACACACATAAGCGACTTACTGAGTTGTTTTCACACAATTTTCAGAAGTTATGCATGGACAGGGGACAATTCAAAGAGCCAATTGAGACAGGGAAAGACTGACTTTGCAATGAAGGATATGCATAGGAAGCTGGCCCCATTTTGTCCCTGTACTTGCTAGAAATTTCAGATGCTGCAGAAAATAGACTTTATCTCGGTAAGACTGTTCTCCTTCTCCCAGTTTTAGCTAAGACTTATCTCACTCCCAGATGAAGGGTTCATTCATTCTTTGGATTCTTTGGTAAATAATTTGAATTTTTTCTCCAATTGCTATTTGCTGTTTTGCTTGGATAAATGGGTTAACTCAATATTTGCTATTTTGGGTAGCCATCATTTGGTGAGAAGGTGGTAAGTCGTTGAATATAACCCACCTCCCTCTTGAGAGAATTAAGGAAGCAGCTTTTGTTCTGAACTAATCATTTCTTAGACTACCATTATTTGAAGGGAAAGATGGATATGGTTATCTATCTTCTCTAGCCCTATGCCCCTTTTAGAAAATGGAGGAAAGAATACTTAGCCTTAGCAACAATCTGGGGTCTGCTTGCCCTTCTCTTCCAACTAACGTACTGTTGTGAGCTTGGGCCTCAGTGTTCCTTCTGTCCACAAAGGTGGAACAGACCCGGTCATATCTATTCATGCCACCCATAACCCATATCTATATATTTAGACAACCCATGTGGGCACATATATTATACATTTGAGAATCTCTTCTATGAACAGCTTGCCTCTTTTTTTAAAGCACATAATACACTCATCATTTTAGTTGCAAACCAGTTTTGCTCATTTATGTACTCACCACCCTCTGTTCTCTTCTGTTTTTTTAATCTTTCAACTTTATCGTTCACCCTGCCTTTTACCCCTAAACCTTCCCCAAATTAAAAAAAAAACCTCTCCTGCATCAAACAAACCTCATCATGCAAAACAATAATTGCAACCACACATACGCCACATCCAAATATATACATCACAATCTGCATATTCATCATCTATTTGCCAGGAAGTAGGTAGTATGGTTCATTGTGCATCCTTTTCCAGCAGTAGGTTGCTCTGTGTACCTCCCAGATGTGAAGTAATAATAACTAAAATTTATATAGCAGTTGAGGCTTTACAATCTTTTCTCTTTCCATGTATTATCCTATTTGATTCTCACAATGGCTCTATTATTATCCCCATTTTACAGATGAGGAAAATGAGGTAGACAGAAGTTAAGGAACTTGTTCCCTGGGTCATATAGCTAGTAAGTATGTGAGGCAGGATTCAAACTCGGGCTTTCCTAACTCCAGGACTCTGGTGCTATCTATTATATTATCTAGCTGTCTCTACATGGAGAATTTCAGGAGAGGATTCCACTCTGTTCTGAAAGTCTTATATTCAGTCCTCTGTAAATATCTTTAGAATTTTAAACTCAGGTTACCTGGATCCTTCCCAAATGACCTTGGCTACTCTCCTGCATTAACCAAACTCACCTTCATAATATCTATTTCCCACAAATTTCCTTAGACCTGGGATAGTTGTTGGCAGTGACTCTGGCCTCTCCTTCCATTCTAGATGGAAGAAAGCCATAAGAAGTTTGTTGTTTAAGCCATGGGATACTGTCATTCACTTTAACCTCCCAGGGATGATTTCCTTTGATTTAAGGTATCACAGAATGCAGACACCTTTTACTCTCCCACCTGACTTTCTTAGGGTTTTTAATGGACACATCACCCTTGGCTTCGGGTCCTGAATGATTCCCTCTCTGAGATTCTGGGTTCTGATAGGTAAACTTTAACCTTAGCCCAGCCACCTCCAAATTCCATCCTGCTTGCTTTCCAATTTTAACTGTGCTGTGTTCCCTTAATGGAATGTAGCAAGCTCTTTGAGGATAGGCACTGTCTTGGTTGCGTGTATTTGTATCCCCATTGCCTGATATATGTATCAGGTAAGCATTTAACAAATACCTTTTTCCTTCTTTCTTTCCTTCCCTCCCTCCCTCCTTCTTCCTTCCTTCCTTCCTCCCTCCCTTCTTTCCTTCTTGCCTTCTTTCTCATCTGTTCTCATAGAACGCTTCACTGAAGTAATGGCACAGACAGAGAATGTAGACTTCAATTCTGTCTTAGAAAGTGAAGCATAAGTGACAACTGTGTCCCAGTCATTTTTTTGGAAATTCAATTTCTTAAATTCTGAATTTAACAAATTCAGACACATTTAATGAAACAAAATGAGAATTCCTATACATAGTAGAACAGAAGGAGAGAATTATACATGAAGCTATGAATCTCTATTAGCTAGAGCTTGCTTTTCTTTTTAAGTACATAATACATTTTACATGTAACTTTCCAAATTGTCTCACTTGTCCTTCCATGCTTCCTTCTGTTTTTTTCTCATTTTTTTTGGTATCTCTGTCCCTAGCCCCCCTCTCCTTCCTATCTTTTCCATCCCTACCTTGCAAATCAAAAGGAAATCAAAACCCTTGTAACAAATATGCAGAGCCAAACAAAAACAATTCCCTCACTGGCGATGTCCAAAAATGCATGTCTCATTTTACATCTTTAGTCTATCAACTTTCAGTTAGAAGGTGGGTAGTATGCCTTATTATCAGCATACTATTCCATTCATTCCAGTCAGGAGACATGAGAAAAATATCTTTATAGCTTTTGAATGGGTGGACTTGAAGGGATAAGTGAGCTTGAAATTTCTCCCCAAAAGTTGCTGGTGTCAAATGAGCAGTGGATACCTTGGCTCTAGTATCTCTAGGTCCACCATCTATCAATGGAGTGTCATCACTAATTGGAACCAATTGCAGCCTATTGAGATACTAGCAGGATACTACAAACAAGCTGGGCTCTAATAAGTGCATATTTTGACCATCCAGGCAGCCTATCCAGAGATTTATAGAAGAGGGAGAAGCAAACCTCAGAGGGAGAGCCTGAGAAAGTTGATTTAGGTGACTCCCAAGATTCTGGTGACTAGAAGGAGAAAAGGAGTTCAGGCAGAAGCTCAACAAGAGAACAGGTGTGTTCCCATTGCATGAGTGGGATGTGCCCAGGGAGCAACCCACAGAATCCAACTCACTGACTCCCAACCTTTCTAGGAAGGCTCTTATTACTTTATCTGTAATAGATTACCTCAAAGATCACATTAAAGACCTGCTGGTAAATGGCATCATCACAGACGTCAGTAGCCCATATACACAACCTACAGTGATTGTGTAGCAGAAAAATAGAAAGATACACATGTGTATAGACTATTAAACTTTGAACAAGAGAACCAGGAACCAGGAGACAAGAGTCCACTATCTCCTAGACCAAGAAGAGACAAAAACAGTACTTACACTCAAGGAGCTTTCATTCTGATAAAGACCCACATGTGGAGTCGTCTTAATTGATTATCATATCCTTTGTTTAAAATTTTGATTTTTTTTTTTTTTTGGTGGGGGGAAGACTAAGTCTCCCAGGTTGAAAGTGCCACAGCTATTCACTGAAAGTCCCAAAGCTAATCAGCAGCCTGGTGCCTCTCTCCTCCTAGGGGCTTACCAGATTAGTGTGAGATTTAGTGCTTTAGACCCAATATAGCTCGGAAATCCTGAACTCAAGATCCTTATCATTCTCAGTCTCTTCCAGTTGCAGGGATTATAGGTGTGGGCCACTATGCTCAACATATGTTTCTTTTTAAAAGCAATTTTAAGTATTTTCATAGTTTTATATTTAAGTACTGGCAAGCTTGGACTGGTTACATTTCGAAGGAGCCTAAGGCACTAGAGACTGCTATATGTCTTCCCAGCTAAGAAAAGAAGCTATTCTTTCTTAGGAGAGGAGAAAGGCGGAAGCTCTGCCTCTTCCTTCCCTTCTTTCCTCCCTTTCCTCTACGTGGACGGCAGTAGCACTAGCAATAGTGGTAACATTATCAATTCATCTCCTCCAATCTAGGCCTCTAGAGGAGCCTAAAGAGACAAAAGCTAAAGCAGCAAAGTATAATACTGTTTTTTTGTTTGTTTTATTGCTAGCACTTACTCAGATGAATCTGAATCTGAAGGAACTATGATCCTTAGTCTCTTCCACTGTCATATAGTATATTCTTAAATTCTATTAATAATTGCATATGACAGATCCAATCTTATTTCTCATAAACACTTGTGATGGATCCTGCCCTTTGCATATCCTTATGTTCTTCTGTTCACAGTGTGAGGGCTTGCAACAGCTCTGGGAACCACACAAGACAAAGAAACCCTTACAACTCCATTTGTAGCCACAGTAGTAAAACCTTGCATTAGCTTCCTCTCTTCCTGAGCTGGGAAGAAATGCAAATCTCAAGGACTTTAGTGAGTTAGGTCTCCTCACGAGACAGCAAGTCCAAGTCTTACCAGAAGGGCTATTATACATATAAAACTTTCTTTGCTGTCCTGAGTATCTTGGAATGTTTGTGTTTATTGATTATCTTTAAGTTAGCAATTAAAAACGTAAATAATAATACTTAGAGTTATCTGCCTCACAAAGTTGTTTTGAGGATCCAATGATATAATGTATGCAAAGTACTATACGAATTTTAAAGCAACATAAAAATTTGAACTATTATTATGATAGGTGGTTCTTCTTGTTCCATCTCCCCTCCAGATAGACAGTAGCCTTAGGGAGAAGAGAACCAGCTATGAAATCAAGAAATAAGACTCTGAGAACCAATCTGATAAAGCTGTCACACTACCAGGGGGAAGTTCATGAGGACTCTATGAAAAGGGGATTTCCAAGCCCTACAGTACCAGAAGTTGTGAGTTGCTGTGGCCACATGTGTTCTCTATATGGGCACTCCACTACCATTGTACTCTAAATCTGAGTCCACTCTTCCCACAGATGCTGTGTATATTTTTGGGGCAGTGCACCCTAGGTTTAGGGGAAATGTTTTATAAGCTACCATATTTACTTGGCCATATTAGTAGTAGTATGCTAAATTCTAATTGTGTCTACTGGCTGATTGTTAATGAGAAGCACATTAGTAGGGGCTCCTAAAATGTAGTGTTAGGAGCTCAGCTCCACGGTGTTACTTTAAGAACCTGAAAGTTATCTTCCCCGCCCCCTCTCTCCAGGGCACTAAGTGCAGATATGAAGTTGGGTGAGTAGCCCAGAGTTGGAGGAGTAGTCCAGAAGGACGACATAAACGTGTCTTAAACCTCTCTAATTCTTGTTCTGATCCACTTGGAATTAATCACTATGGGCAAACCAATGATGTTATTAGGCAGGTTGAGTCAGCCACTGTGACTCCAAATATTGGGGTCTAATGCTGTCCATGACCCCAGTCTTTTTCACCAACTAGTTCCAAAAAAATGGACTGTTAGTGCTTCTTTCTGGTTTTTCACTGCCACTACTTTTCCTTTCTGGAGTAGGCTCCCTAAATCCAGGTTAATATCATGCAAGAGAGAAGGAGGCTTTTTCTTCTTTCCTCATTCTCCTTTCTGAAAACAACACACAACACTTTCTTTCAGTGTTTTTCAAAAAATTTTTAAATTTATTTTTTTAGTTACATTTTAAGATCCAAGCCATCTCCTCTCCTCTCTCCTTTCCTCCCCACCCTGCACTACAGAAGGCCACCATTTCACACACACAAACACACACAGTATATATGTATGTGTGTATGTATAATATATATATATATACACAATATAAAATTATACTATGCTTAAGTCTTTTTATCAGTTCTTTGCCTAGAGGTGGAGAGTATTTTCCTTCATAGGTACTTTGTAGTTGATTTGAATATTTATAATACTCAGAATAGCTTGTTTATAGCTGCTGTTACTGTATCCAATGTTCTCCTGGTTCTGCTCAATTCACTCATCATTATTTCATGCATTTCTTTCCATGTTTTTAAAAAATCAACCTGCTTAGGGCAGCTAGGTGGCACAGTGGATAGAACATCAGCCCTGGAGTCAGGAGGTCCTGAGTTCAAATGTGACCTCAGACACATGATACTCACTAGCTGTGTAACCCTGGGCAAGTCACTTAACCCCAATCGTCTCGCCAAAAAACAAAACAAAACAAAACAAAAAAATCAACCTGCTTGAACCAGGAGAACATTGTACACAGTAACAGCCACAATGTGCAATGAATAACTTTGATAGACTCATCTCTTCTTAGCAATGCAAGGATCCAAGACAACTCCAAACGACAAATGATGGAAAATGCTGTCCACATTCAGAAAAAGAACTATGGAGTCTGAAAGTAGATCAAAGCATATTATTTGCTCTCTTTTTTCTTTCTTTTTTTTGTTTGTTCCTTCTTTCTTGTGATTTCTCCCATTGGTTCTAATTCTTCTTTACAACATGACTAATGTGAAAATAGGTTCAATATGAATGTATATGTAGAACCTATATCAAATTGCATGCTGTCTTGGGATGCATGGAGGGGACAGATGGGGAGAAAATTTGGAACTCAAAATCTTATGGAAGTAAATGTTGAAAACTAAAAGTAAATAAATAAATAAATATTTAAAAAATCAACCTGCGCATCATTTCTTATAGCACAGTAGTATTCCACCACAACCATATGCCACACCTTATTTAGCCATTCCCTAATGGATGGGCATCCCCTCAAACTTCCAGTTCTTTGCTACCACAAAGAGAGCTGCTATAAATATTTCAGAACATATAGGTTCTTTTCCTTTTTCCCTGATCACCTTGGGAAATAGATCTAATACTACGGGTCAAAGGGCATACACAATTTTATAATTCTTCCGCATAATTCCAGATTGCTCTCCAAAGTGACTGAATCCGTTCATAGTTTCACTAACAGTGTATTAGTGTTCCAGTTTTTTCCACATCCCCTCCAACATTTGTCATTTTCTTCTATCATTTTAGCTAATCTAATAGGTATGAGATGATACCTCAAAGTTGTCTTAATTTGCATTCCTCTAATCAATAATGACTTAGAGCATTTCTTATATGACTATATATAGCTTTGATTTCTTTATCCAAAAACTGCCTGTTCGTATCCTTTGACTATTTCTCAATTGGGGAATGACTCATATTCATAAAAATTTGACTCATTTCTCTATATGTTTGAGATATGAGGCCTTTACCTATCTATAAAAAAATTTTCCCCAATTTTCTGCTTTCCTTCTAATCTCAGCTACATTGGTTTTATTTGTACGACCCCTTTTTAATTTAATATAATCAAAATTATCTGTTTCATTTCTCACAGTGCTCTCTCTTCTTTCTTCATAAATTCTTCTCCTATCTAAGTCTGCTAGGTAATGTATTCCATGTTCTTCTAATTTACTTATGATATCTCCCTTTATATCTAGGTACCCAGTTTGACCTGATTTTGGTAAACAGTATAAGATATTGGTCAATACCTAGTTTCTGCCAGACTGCTTTCCAGTTTTGCCAAAAAATTTTTACTAAATAGTAAATTCTTATCTCAAAAAGTTTAAATCTCTACATTTGTCAAACATAAGGTTGCTATAATCATTTACTACTATGTAGTGTATGCCTACTCTGTTACACTGATCCACTTTTCTATTTCTTAGCCAGTACCAGATAGTTTTGATAATTACTGCCTTATAATACAGTTTAAGATCTGCTACTACTAGACCTCCTTCCTTTACATTTTTTCATTAATTCCTTTGATATTCTTGACCTTTTGTTCTTCCAAATGAATTTTATTATTATTTTTTCAAGCTCAATAAAATAATTTTTTGGTAATTTAATTGGGATGGCACTAAGTAGATTAGGTAGAATTGAAATTTTTATTATATTGGCCCTGCCCACCCATGAAGAGTTAATATTTCTCCAATTATTTAAATCTGACTTTATTTAAATGTAAAAGAAATATTTTATAATTATGCTTATGTTCCTGGGTTTGTCTTGGCAGATATACTCCCAGGTATTTTATGCTGTCTATGGTTTTTTTAAATGGGGTACATCTTACTATCTCTTCTTCCGAGGTTTTGTTGGTGACATATAGAAATGCTGATAATTTATGGGGGTTTATTTTGTATCCTTGCTACTTTGCTAAAATTATTGTTTAAACTAGCTTTTTAGTTGAATCTCTAGGATTCTCCAAGTATAACATCATATCATCTGCAAAAATAGATAGTTTTATTGCCTCATTGCCCATTCTGATTCCTTCAAATCCTTTTTCTTCTCTTATTGCTATTGTTAGCATTTCTAATACAATACTGAATAATACTGGTGATAATGGGCATCTTTATTTCACTCCTGATCTTACTGGGAAGTCTTCCAGCTTATCCCCATTACAAACAATACTTGCTGATGGTGTTAGGTAGATGCTTCTTATCATTGTAAGGAGAAATCCATTTATACCTTTGCTTTCAAGTGTTTTTAATAGGAATGAGTGTCGTATTTTGTCAAATGCTTTTTCTATATCTATTGATATAATCATATGATTTTGTTACTTTTGTTGATATAATTAATTATGTTAATAGTCTTCCTTATATTATACCATCCCTACATTCCTAGTATAAATCCTACTTGGTCACAATGTATAATCTTTGTGATACATTGTTGTAGTCTCCTAGCTAATATTTTATTTAGAATTTTTGCATCCATATTCGTTTAATAAAAATCGGTCTATAAATTTCTTTCTCTGTTTTTGCTCTTCCTGGTTTAGGAGTTTAGGAATTTCATAAAAGGAGTTTGGTAGGACTCCTTTGTCTATTATTCCAAATAATTTATTTAATATTGGAATTATTTGACCTTTAAATGTTTGGTAAAATTCACTTGTAAATCCATCTGGTCTTGATGCTTTTTTCTTAGGAAGCTCATTTATGGTCTGTTTAATTTCTTTTTCTAAAATAGATTTATTCAAATATTCCATTTTCTCTTCTGTTAATCTAGGCAGCTTACATTATTGTAAGTATTCTTCCATTTCACTTAAATTTATTGGCATGTAATTGGGCAAAATAACTCTCAATAAATGCTTTGATTTCATCTTTATTAGTGGTATATTCAATCTTTTCATTTTTGATACTAGTGTTTGGTTTTCTTCTCTATCTTTTAAAATCATATTAACCAATGGTTTATCTATTTTATTGTTGTTTTTTTTTTTCACAAAACCAACTCCTAGTTTTATTTATTAATTTAATGATTTTCTTACATTCAACTTTATTAATCTTACTTTTAATTTTTAGGATTTCCAATTTGGGGTTTAATTGTAGATTTAAAATTTGTTCTTTTTCTAGGTTTTTTTTTTAATTGGAAACCAAATTCATTGGTCTGTTCTTTCTCTATTTTACTTATGTAAGCATTTAGAGATACAATTATTCCTCTGATTACTGCTTTTGCTGCATCCCATAGATTTTGGTATGTTGTCTCATTATTATCATTCTCTTTAATAAAATTTGTAATTGTTTCTATGACTTGTTCCTTAACCTACTCTCTCTTTAAGATTAGGTTATTTAGTCACCAATTAATTTTAATCTATGTTTTCATGATCCCTTGTAAAATATTTTATCGCATTATGATCTGAATAGGATGTATTTAATATTTCTGCTTTTTTGCGTTTACCTGTAAAGTTTTTATGCCCTAATATATGGTCAATTTTTATATAGGTACCATTTCCACTAAGAAAAAAGTTGTATTCCTTTCTATTCTCATTCGATTCTCTCCAATATTTATCATATCTAGCTTATCTAAGATTCTATTAATCTCCTTGGCTTCTTTCTTATTCACTTTTTTTTTGTTAGATTTATTTAGTTCTGAAAGGGGAAGGTTGAAATCCCTCATTATTATAGTTTTGCTATCTATTTCCACCTTTAATTAATTTAGTTTTTCCTCTTAAAATTTGGATACTATAGCATTTGGTGCATATAGATTTAATTTTAATATAACTTAATTAATATTAATATCATAGTACCTTTTAACATAATATAGTTTCCCTGTCTGTCTTTTTAAATTAAATCTATTGTAGCTTTGACTTTGTCTGAAATCAGATTGCTACCCCTACTTTTTTTTTGCATCAACTGAAGCATAATGAATTCTACTCCAACTCTTTATTTTTACACTATGTGCATCTTTCATTTTCTTATTTTTGGGGGGGGGGGCTAGGCAATGGGGTTAAGTGACTTGCCCAAGGTCACACAACTAGTAAGTGTTATGTATCTGAGGCCATATTTGAACTCAGGTCCTCCTGAATCCAGGGCCGGTGCTCTATACACTGCGCCACCTAGCTGCCCCTTGCATCTTTCATTTTCAAATGTGTTTCTTTTGAACAACATATTGTCAGGTTCTATTTTTTAATCCATTCTACTATGCATTTCCGTCCATCAGATTCACATTCAAAGTTGTAATTACTAGTTGTACATTTCCTTTCCCTCCATCCTATTTTTCTTCACTGTTTATCCTTCTCTCCCTCTCTTTTTACCCTATCTCTCTGACCTCTGGCTCCCTAGTCTGCACTTCTTCTACGAATCCCTTCCTTATCCTCTCCACTTACCTTTTTATTCCTTAATCTACACAAAGAATTTCTGAAAATCAAGGGCTTCTAACAACACAGACTGGCACTCAGATTCTCTGAATCCCAACTCCGCCCGGAACTCTTTCCACTCCCCCAACCTTCAGAAACGGTACCCGAAGGATTCTGGGAATCGTAGTTACGACAGGCTGCGCTCAGGCAGTTAGCAACCCCTGGTGCCCATGTTTTAACAGTACGGATTTGAAGGTGGGGTCGGTCTTACCGTTATGTTAGACCGACCAAACCCACAGCTACCGGTGACCCAGGCGTCCGCCCTCGTTCCTCGACTCCACGCACGTTGTGTTTGTGTGTTTCCTGTTTGCCCTGGCTGCTGGAGGAGCGACGGGAAGTTCGTCTGGAGCCCATGGAGCCGCAGCCGCTCACAGTCGAGGCAGCTTGTGCTTTGCGCACTTTTGTCCTCACCTGCTCGCCGTAGGTTGGTCGCCTCCGTCTCCACCTGAGATCGCGCCGTGCCCTACTGACCTGAGGAGGAGGCGACACGGACCGAGAACTAGAGGGAGAAGAGAGAGCAGGAGTAGGGGAGGTAGGGGAGGGAAAGGCGGGAGAGACGGGAGAGTTCCCTGCCCAGATGAGGGACCGGCATCCATGTGGGTTAGAAGGAGGCAGATTTCCTGTCTCAGGAGCTTGAGTGACAAGTGGGCCTTTCCTCCTCTCATCCGTCGGGAATTTGAAGCCTAGAATTTATTTCGAAATGCTACTGTATTTTGTGGGGGCGCAGAGTAAGCAGCTTGGTGGTGCTGTGATAGAACCCTATGCTTGGCAGGAAGACCTGAGTTCAAATCCTATCTCAGACACTTACCAGCTGTGTAATCCTGGGCACGACATTTAACTTCTATTCTCAGTTTGCGCATCTGTAAAATGCATTGGTGGGAGAAGGAGAAGGAATAGGGTCTTTTCCAACTTTAAATCTGTGGCCGTTTGGGTTAGGGACTGGGCCTGTGATGCTCTCAATCTAGGACCCTACATTGGATCCAGTGCAGGGTCACATGCCTCGTAATCCTATCAGTAAGTTCCCTCAGCCAATGCAAGGGGACATCTTCTCTGTAGTTTGTGGTATTGAGGAGTTGCCTAGAGGCCCAGGGGTGGGGAACCTGCAGCCCCGAGGCCACAGGTGGCCCTCTAGGGCCTCAAGTGCTACCCTTTGACTGAATCCAAACTTCACAGAACAAATCCCTTTAATAAAAGGATTTGTTCAGCAAAACTTGGATTCAGTCAAAAGGCAGCACCTAGACTCTAGGCCATAGAGCACTGAGATGTGAAGTGACTTCCTGGCCCTGGAAGGCCAGTTTGGGGGTAGATAGAGAGCACCTTTTCGTGCCAAGGAACTTTATGCTTTACACCATTGCTAAATCACTCACATCTTTCTGGCATACAAACAATGGTATAGCATGTCTTTTTCCAATGACATTCATACATTTTTGGTACCTTCTATGTATGGGGAATTATAGCACATACATAGAAAAATAAGATTGTCTCCTCCCTTGTAGAGTTTACCAATCAAGTAAAATGAATATACTTTTCAGCTCTGGATAGTGTGGGTGTGGTAGGAGGTATAATCAGTTTGTATAATATTTGTCATGTATATTTCTACATAGAGACAATATGGCTTAGTGTTAAAAGCACTGTCCCAGTAGTACAGAGATCTGTGTTTAAGTCCTAGGTCTAATAATTTACTTGTCTGGCCATGGTTAAGTCAGTTAACCTTACTGAATCTCAGTTTCTTCATCTGTATAATGCAGGTAAATAAGATTTGTACTACCTAGTTGATAGGGTAGTTGTACAGATACTGTTCTGTCATTAAAACACCATATAGCTATGATCTGTTGTGTGAATTTGAGCCAATACTGAGAGCTTAACACCTTGCTTAATTTACTATTTCATTGCTGTCTGCTACTCACTTTTTGGGTCATTTGTATGTCTACATCTCTATAGAGCCTTGAGGTCTGAAGATATGACTGGAGTTCCTTGATACCTCCAGCTAACCATTATACATATACCCTCAGCTTTACCCAGAAATGTATGCGGATATTCAGGCTGAGCCTGGAGAGAACTGACTCTGCTGGGAATGCAGATTTGAAGTCCATTGTGATAGTCCCAATAGAAAGATGCTGGCCCTGAATAACATGACCATCTCCTTGAACCCTCAAAACTTGAATGTACAAGAACAAAACAGAGTCCTGAAAGTAGATACTTCTGTTGATCAGGTAATCGCCCTAGGAAGAGAGAAAAAATTTAATTCAGAGGCTTCTCGCCAGAGCTTCAGATGTTTTCCATACCCAGAGAAAGCTGGACCCCGTGAGGCTGTGAGCCAGCTCTGGGAACTGTGCCTTCAGTGGTTGAGGCCAGAGATTCACTCAAAGGAACAGATCCTGGAGCTGCTGGTGCTGGAGCAATTCCTGACCATCTTGCCCAGTGAGATCAGGATTTGGGTGAAGTCACAGCGTCCAGAGAATATTGAGGAAGTGGTCTGCTTGGTGGAAGATTTGACCCAAACCCTTGAGGAAGAAGGTGAGAGCTGCAAAAGAATAGAGGGAAAAAAGCAAAATCTATTTAGAGTGTGAATGGAGAGAATAAACAACACAGATTCTCAGAGGGGTCCTTGGAGAAACAGTAGTAAAGAGAAGAAATAGAAAGAGAGGAAGCAGGTTTTTGAAGTGGATAAGGAAGCAGGTACTACCTAGCCTTTTGAGGATAATGAATAAGAATCTTTTTAATCCCAACATTGGTCCTCTTTTCTTATGATACCCAGTCAACTCTGTGTCTTACAGGTTTATTAGATGCAAAAAACATGACCACAAAATAGGAAACATTTTTATAACTCTTATTCTTTTACCTGTACAGATATCAAGCACAAACTCTTCATCCTTCTTATATGTTGTCGCAGGGGTGTTTTCCAAAGCAGTGTTGTCAAACTAAAGTAGAAATGTGGCCTGAACATCTATAAGAATTCCTGCAGGCCACATATTGACTTGGAAAACCACATAGTAACATTATCTATGTTCTAGTGTCTTTAATTTTGTTAAATATTTCCCTTTTTAAAAAGTATTTCCCAATTTTAATAATATTTTTAATATTTAATAATAATCCCAATTTTAATCTGGTTTTAGCAGCATTGCAGGCAGTATTGGCCTGAGGTCTATGTATGTTGACACCTCTGTTCCAAAGGTTTATAACATCCCCATCCGTGAATATAATGACTGAGTGTTGGGTTCAGCCCATTTTTTTGCATTAATGATTATTTTTACCTTTTAGGGCCCTTTGAGGTCAGTCATTCAACAAACATTTACTAGGGCTTACTGTGTGCCAGGTACTAGGGAATACAATGCAGTAAAGCATATATAACTATCCCAGTTGTACAGATGGAAAAAATTAAAGTTCAGTATGATCCTCTGTCTTGCTCAAGGTCACATAGTGAGGAAGTGGTTAAGTTTATTCTTTGTTCCACATTACATGTAAGTAATCTACACTTTGTGATAGAAATATTCAATTTCTTATAAAGCCATTTTCCGCCAGGGATGTCAGCCAATTGATTCATTCTATATTTTATCACTTAGGAAAAATGATAATTCCTCATTAAATGGGAATTACACACATCAGATGGCATTGAGACTGAATAGTTATATCTTGACATCTTCCATGAACCAGAATTCTGTCCTTGGAAACTTGCTGTGACCACAGGAATAATATCAGATCTTCAGGTGGTGATTGCCATTCTCTCAAGAAATGTCAGAGCCTTAGGGTTGATCTTATTCCTGTCCTTTTTTCATAGCTTCATACTCTTGTGATTCTTCTCTTCTTCAAGAAGAAAGCACAGAGAAGGAAGAAATGTTCCCAGTAACCAATTTTCTGGTGAGTTGCAATGCCTTTTCCCTTTTCCATCAGTGTAGACATGTTTCATTCGTTTTTCCTGGGACTTCTGTCTTAAAGAAAGGCCTTTCTAGAGATTGGAACCTCTGTTGTTTTCTCAGGGGAGGCTGGGCACATCCTGGTGGCTAAATATTCCACAGGGAATATTCTATTTTCTGAATACATTTTCAGTTTGATCCAACTTCCAATAATTACTCTAAAATTTTTTAAATTACAAACTTAAACATTAACATGAACATTTATATATAAAATAACAGAAAAAGTATTTTATATAAAACAATGTTTTACAAGATTGATCTAAGTATAAAATTTAACACTATAGTATCTATACTTACACGTTTGTATCCCCTTCTGAACTTTCTTTTGCTCCTTTCTTTGCATGTTTAAATGTTTCATTGATACCCTTTTCCTCTTCTTCCTCTTTTCTTTTTTGCACCTCTATCACCATACAATAACCTTTCAACTTCATATAACAAAATTGTCTTTTTTGTGTCCTGTGATCATCCCTTTCACTCACTGGATCTCGTTATTCATATTTTTGAAAAGTATTTCCTTCCTCACTTTTGTTTTTTAAAGATTAAATAATATTGAGGTTACATATCCAGTTTGAGCTTTTTGTGATAGATGGTGTGAGATGTTGTTCTAAATTTAACTGCTGCCAGACTGCTTTCTAGTTTTCTTAGCAATTTTTTTCAAATAAGGAGTCATTACCCCAATAGTTGGCATCCTTGGGTTTATCAAACAGTATGTGACTACGGTATGTTCAGTTGCTTTTGGATCTTTTGCACTTAATTTGTATCATCTTATTTATTTTTTAATTAGTACCAAAGAATTTTGAAGATTAGTGCTTTCTAATATAGTTTGAGATGCACTGGTACACCCCCTTCCTTCCCACTTTTTTTATTATTTCCCTTAAGTTTCTTGACCTTTTGCTATTCCAGATGAATTTAGTTTTTATTTTGTATGGTTGTACAAAGTATATTTCATATTTTTATTGGTATGGTACTAGTTGTGTTAATTAATTTAGTAGAATTGTCATTTTTATGGCTCAACCATGAATAAATGAGTATGTTTCCAATTATTTAAATTTTTCTTTATTTCTGAAAAGAGGTTTTGTTTTTTTTTTGTTTTTTTTTGTAGTGGTAGTCATAAAATTCCAGTGTGTTTCTTGGATAATAATCTTTGATTCATGCTGGAGTGGTTTCTGTGTGGTATTCAATTGGAAATTAATATTGGAAGCATGATTGATCAACCAAATACAAGTTTTGTTTGTTCTGTAGGTTTCAGTGGTTTAAGAGGAAAGTGCATACTCATTTAAAGCTTACAGCAACCTCTTAGAAGACAAGGAAACTAGTTACTAGGACTTGTATGTACCATATATCCCAGGGTATGTGAACACTGAACAACATGAAGCATTAGGAGCAGATTATGAGAGGCAGTTTCTCACTGGCTAATGGACTTCAGTAACTCTCAAAACATTTTAAATTCTTAAAAAGCAGGGGTCTCCATTTTTCTTTTATCTCCTACCAAGTCTGATATAAAATGGCACATACAGTAGATATACAAGAAACAAATGATTTGGGATCACCTTGCAATGTGATATCATATCAGATTCATCCTCAGTACACCCTATTCATTTGTCCACTTTCCCCTGTAAGGGTAAAATAGGAAATTCACACTATACAAGCATCAATTTGTTTATTTATTTTAGGAATCAGTGACTTTCAAGGATGTGGCTCCTGACTTCACTTGGGAAGAGTGGGAGCAATTGGAACCTGTTCAACAAGACCTCTGCAGGGATGTGCTGTTGGAGAACTATAGGAACTTAGTTTTTCTTGGTAAATCTTCCCCCTGGTGACTCCAAATTTATGCTTTTGGATTTTTTTAAACATTATTGCTTCTTAAAGATTCTGAGATGTCAAAGTTAGTTTTTTCCTAGTTTGTAGAAACTAGAGATATTTAAGCCTTTTTGAGTTAAACCACAGGATTTTTTTGCTCTGTGTTCTAAGGTGAGGAAACTTTGCCCTGTAGAACTAAAAGTTGGACAACAGCTTTGTTTACTCATTGTTATCTGTGATTCTGTCCTCTTCTCATCCTGTGCTCACCTTTGTCCCACTTTTTTGTCAAAAACCTAGTTCATATACTTCCAGGTATTTGAGAATTGTACATTCTTATTAGGAGCAACAAATGACCTAAGTGTCTTCTTGAACCCAGATCGACTCCATGATCTGTTCCCCTGTAGTCTGTAGGAACACAGTAGGAAATAACCTTCAGAAATTCTTTTATCTATCTCTTGAGCCTTCTTAGCATATTCTGTTTTCCCTCACTACTCACTCACTATCAAAGGGATTGAACTGTATTCTAGAATAACTTTTTTTCCCTTTCAGCGTGAATATCCATTTACCTTTTTTTCCCCCCATTATCAGGGCTTTCAACTTCCAAACCAAATGTGACCTCCCAGATAGAACATATGAAAGTGCCGTGGATGAGGGAGAGTGAAGCTCCAAGAGGCATCAGTCTATGTGAGTGAATGAAAAACTAACAGCTGGAAATTTACTACAAGCAATATATCAGCTGGTCAGTCAGGGAGAAAACATCTTTGAAATGTTGATCCAGGAATCACTCCCCTAAACCTTCCAGGTATTTGGAGAAGGGCAGAGGCTAATTGGCTCTGTGTCTTGCATAGATTTTCAATTTTCAACAAGTAGTGTTTGCCTATGGCCTTCCATTTCCTCAGTTCCCATTCTCTTCTTAACCCAATTTCAGTATTCAGTAATTTATGGAAACTGTTCTTAAAGGTTACCACTGATTTCTTATACTTAAATCCTGGAGTCTTTTCATTTCATAGTCAACCTTTCTGCCTCATGTAACAATCAGAATATTTATTACATACTTACTATATACCAAGCACTATACAGTACTAGGCACTTGGGATACAAATACAGTGAATTGTTTCATTCCTCACTCAACAGGAACTTGCATTGTAATGGAGAAAACAATAAGAGGATGGATATGTGTGTGTATAAATCTACAAAGAAACATACATATGGAGTACTTAAAATACAAGGTAGTTTGAGAGAGAGGACCCTGGTAGTTGAGGGAATCAGAAAAAGTTTCATGTAGAAATTGGTGATTGAGCTGAGTCTTGTAAGATTTCTGTGAGGCAGAGATGAGGGGAAAGCTTATTCCTAGCATGGGGGGACAGCTGGTACAAAGGCATGGAGACAGGAGATGGAACATCATTTGTGAGAAACAGATTGTCCAATTTTCTATGTACAGTGAGGCTAAAAAGGTAGATTGAGTAGTGTAACCAGAATCTCAGGTTGCCAGCATTGAGTGAGACCTCAACCTATACCTGAACAAGATCCCTTCTGTTAACATAGTCTATGGTCATCCAGCCTCTGCTTGAAGATATCCTTTAAATCAGTCAACCAGTAAGGATTATTAAGCTGTGTGAAGTACTGGGGATAGAAATGCAAAGAATGAAGTAATCTTTACTCTCGAGGAACTTATGTTCTAATAGGAACATGCTACTTTCCTAGGCAGCCATTTCCCTCTTTGGCCCAGGAGTTTTGATTTACTTTACAGGTTGAGTGGAAGGGTGAATCATGATATGATATTATAATGTTATTATTATTATAGTAAATTTAATCTGATAGTTGTATGCATGGTGTATTAGAAATGCACAGGTATATGTGGAGGTCTTAACAATCTGATCCTATCTTGCTTTTGCTTGCCCACAATATTTCATCAGTGTCTCCTTAATTTATTCTTCCCCCTTTTAAGCCTCTTCAAGATAGCAACTCTATTGACAGCTGTCAATAATGATAGTAATTTATATCATCCTTTTAGCTTTACAAAACTCTTTGTGAAACAAGTAGTACAAAACTTAACATTCCTTACTGTAGTGGGAAACAACCATGAACTTGATTTTTTTACAAGACTTGTATTCAAACCCCAACTTCATTCCTTAAAAGCTATGTGAGTGGCAAATGAATTTAACCCCTTTGATTCATAGTTTTCTCATCTACAAAAAGATGACAATAATACTTCTACTACCAACCTCACAGGGTTGTTGTTAGAAAAATGTTTTTTTATACTAATAGTACCTATAGAAAAATGAATTATTTCATCATAAGCATGTTTTCCCATTTTATTATATTCCTAAGGTAATAAATTTCTTTATCCCTGCTAAGGCTACATTTATATTTTTTTAAAAAAATTTTTTTCCAGATTGGGATACTGGACCTGAAGCTAAGGAGTTATTTCCAAAGTGGAAAACTTCTGTAGCAGAGTCATCTCAGGGAGAGACAATAAAAGGACATAGCTCCTGGAACTTTGAACTGGGAGAAGCCTTCAAATGTTATGACATGTTGGTGAGGCAACAAAGCCAACAGGAAAATCATTTGAAGCTAGGAACAATCACTCATGAGGAAAATCTAAACAAGGTTAGAGGTTCTAAAAGCAGTGAATTTGAGAGAAGCTTCAATCTGAGCTCAATGCTGATTACACAACAGAGAATTCCTTTAGTAAGTAGTCTCTCTACATATGATATACATGGCAAGAGCTTCAAAGATAATTCAGAACTATCTGAATGTTCACGAATCTATGCAGAAGAGAAATCTTTGAAGTATAAAGGATTTGGGAAAGTTTTCAGCCAGGATTTACAATTTAATCTCCATCATGCTCGTCATTCCAGAGAGAAATCCTATAAATGTAATGAATGTGGGAAAGCCTTCACCAAGTGGGCAAACCTTACTCGACACCAAAGAATTCATTCTGGAGAAAAACCCTTTAAGTGTAATGAATGTGGGAAAGCTTTCACCCAGAGGGCTCAGCTTACTCAACATCAACTTACTCATAGTGGAGAGAAACCATTTAAGTGTTATGAATGTGGAAAAGCCTTCACCCAAAGGGCACACGTAACTCAACACCAACTTACCCATAGTGGAGAAAGACCCTATAAATGTAATGAATGTGGTAAAGCCTTCACCAATCGAGGAATACTTACTGATCATCAGAGAATTCATTCTGGAGAGAAACCCTATAAATGCAATGAATGTGGGAAGGCCTTTACCAAGAGGGGAATACTTACTCAACATCAGAGAATTCATTCTGGAGAGAAACCCTATAAATGTAAAGAATGTGGGAAAGGTTTCAATCGGAGTACACACCTTACTCTACACCAACACACTCATAATCAAGAGAAACCATTTAAGTGTAATGAGTGTGGGAAAGCTTATAGCCAGATTTCACAGCTAAATACTCATCAAAAAGTTCATTCTGTAGAGAAACCCTATAAATGTAATGAATGTGGGAAAGCCTACAGTCAGATTTCACAGTTTAAAATTCATCAAAGAATTCATTCTGGAGAAAAACCCTATAAGTGTAATGAATGTGGGAAGGGCTTTAACCGGAAGACACACCTTACACGACATCAGAGGATTCATACTGGAGAGAAAAACCTCTTCCCCAAAGTAGGGACTTAATGAATGTTTGTTGAATTGAAATTGAATTGAAATGCCATGTTGGATTCTACATAGCCTATGAATAACAGCATTGCCATAATTTAAAAGGCTCGCTACCCTTCAAAAAAGAAAATATTAGTCTTGCATGCTTGGTGAAGCCATGCTGAACTTTTAATCATTTCTACTTCCCTGTTCTTTTTTATTAATTTTACAAACACATACTTTTCCAACTACAAAGAAAAAAAAATTGTATACAATACTGCAAGTCAAGTATATATTAAATTTAACATTGCATTACTATCACAGCCCTTTGTGTCTTGTGTCCCTTTCTGTCTTCTCTCTATTTTTTTCTAATATTTTCCTGATGTGCTTGTCTTTTTTCTCTTCTCTCTCTTTTTTTTTTTTTGGCATCATCACTACTGTTTCACTTGTTCCAGTTCACCCACCCGAAATAAAAGCCTTCCCTTATATAAAGTATAGTCAAGCAAAATAAATCCATACATTGTCCATATTTAAAAATGTTTGTCTTATTCGGTATTTCTATTCATCATCTTGTTGCCAAGGTGACACTTCATTCTGCACCAGCTCATCCAAATCTTCCCAGGTTTCTCTGAATCTTTACCTTTTGTCATTTATTATATCTCAGTAATATTCTATTACATTCCATATGAATTTTCCATTTCATCTTTAATTTCCCATCTTATGTTACAGTAAAGAATGCTACTATAAATATTTTTGTATATATGAGTCATTTTCAACTTTCTTTGATCTCTTCTTTTTATATGCATAGTAGTGGTATTTATTTAATGGCTTCTTGGGTATAAATCCAAATTGCTTTCCAGAATGGTTAGACAAATTCACAGGTCCACTGAGAGCATAATAGAATGCCTCTTTTCCTGCAGCTCCTCCTACAGTTGTCATTTTCTTTTTTTTGGTCATCTTTGCTAATTTAATGGAACTAAAGTGGAACCTCAAAATTGTTTTAATTTTCATTTTTCTTATTAGATTTAGATTTACTAGTTCAGATTTAGAGGTTTTTTTTATATTGTGTTGATCTTTTGAGAAGCACCTTTTCTTGGGTTGGTCTTTTTTTTTTAATTGGGGAATGACTCTTGTTCTTATGTATTAATTATAATTCCTTATATCCATGGGATAGCAGACCTTTATCAGGAAAATGTCTATCAAAGATGGTTTTTCCCCATTCAACTATTTTCCTTCTAATTCTAACTGGGTTGATTTTTGTAGAAAGTTTTCAATTGTACATATTAAAGTTATATATTTTATAATAACGATTCATTTGGAAGAACAAAAGGTCCAGAATATTAAGGGAACTAATGAAAAGAAATGCTAGGGAAGGTGGCCTAGCCATTCCAGATCTTAAATTGTATCATAAAGCAGTCATCATCAAAACTACTTGGTACTGGCTAAGAAATAGAGTGGTGGATCAGTGGAAGAGGTTAGGTATGCAAGACACAGTAGTCAATGACTATAGTAATTTATTTTTTGATAAACCCAAAGACTCCAGCTTTGGATAAGAACTCACTATTTGACAAAAACTGCTGGGAAAACTGGAAAAGAGTATGGCAGAAACTAGGCAGAGACCAAAATCATACACCATATACCAAAATAAAGTAAAAATGGGTTCACAATTTAGATATACTACAAGCAAACTGGGAGAGCAAGGAATAGTTTACTTGTCAGATTTGTGGAGAATAGAAAAATTTGTGACCAAACACGACCTAGAGAACATTATGAAATGCAAAATGGATAATTTTGATTACATTAAATTGAAAAGTTTCTGCACAAACAAAGCCAATGCAACCAAGATTAGGAGGGAAGCAGAAAACTGGGAAAGAATTTTTACAACCAGTGTCTCTGATAACAGCCTCATTTCTAAAATATGTAGAGAACTAAGTCAAATTTGTAAGAATACAAGTCATTCACCAATTGATAAATGGTCAAAGGATATTAACAGGCAGTTTTAAGAGGAAGAAATTAAAGCTATCTATAGTCGTGAAAAAATGCTCTAAATCACGAGTAGAGAAATGCAAATCAAAACAACTCTGAGGTACTACGTCACACCTATCAGATTAGCTAACGTGATAAAACAGGAAAATGATAAATGCTAGAGATGTGGGAAAATTGGAACACTAATGCATTGTTGGTAGAGTTGTGAATCCAACCATTTTGGAGAGCAATTTGGAACTATGCCCAAAGGGCTATAAAAATGTGCATACCCTTTGACCCAGCAATAGCACTTCTAGGGCTGTATCCCAAAAAGATTATAAAAATGGCAAAAAGACCCACATGTACAAAAATACATGTACATAGGTCTGTGGTGGCAAAGAATTGGAAACTGAAATTGGGGAATGGCTGCACAAGTTGTGGTATACCAATGTAATGAAATACTATTGTGCAATAAGAAATGATGAGGAAGCAGAATTCAGAAAAACCTGGAAAGACTTGTATGAACTGATGCTCAGTTATGTGAACAGAGCCAGAAGAATGCTGTACACAGTAACAGCCACATCGTGCAATGACTAATAGATAGACTTATAGATAGATAATAGATAGACTAATAGATAGATATACAAAGTGCTTAATAATCCTTATTGCCTGCCTGAGCAGTGAAGCATGAACCTTCCCAATTCTCAGCAATGCAAGGATCTAAGACATCTCCGAAAGTCTCATGATGGAAAATGCTATCCACACCCAAAGAAAGAACTACAGAGTTTGAATGCAGATCGAAGCATACTACTTACTCTTTTTTATTTCTTGTTTTGTTTCTTTCTTGTGGTTCCTCCAATTGGTTCTAATTCTTCTTTACAACATGACTAATGTGAAAATGTTTAATAGGAATGTATATGTAGAGCCTCTATCAGATCGCATGCTATCTTGGGGAGGGAGGTGGAGAGGGAGGGGGAGAAAATTTAAAATTCAAAAGCTAATGGAAGTGTTGTTGAAAACTAAAAATAAATTAATTTTAAAAAAAGAAAAAAATTATACATTTTATTTCCTGTAATAATCTCTATCACTTCTTTGGCCAAGAACTCTTCCTTTATCTGTAATTGTGAAAATTATATCTTTTCCTTTCCAATTTTTTTGTTAAATGATATCTTATATTTAGGTCATGCATTCATTTGGAGCTACTAAATCTAATTTCTGAGGGCAGCTATGTGGTGCAGTGGACACAGTGCCAGGCTTGGAATCAGGAAGACTCATCTTCATCAACTTCTGAGTCCAAATCTGGCCTCGGCACTTACCAACTGCATGACCCTGGGCAAGTCCCTTAACCCTGTTTGCCTCAATTTCCTCATCTGTAAAGTGAGATGGAGAAGGAAATGGCAATCTACTCTAGTATTTTTGCTGTGAAAACCCAAATAGGGTCATGAAGTGTGGAACACAACTGAAAATGATTCAACGACAAAATCTAATTTCTGCTAGACTACTTTCTAGTTTTCCCAGCATTTTTTGTCAGACAAATCCAGAAGAAAATTTGACCTACTAGTTGGTGTCCTTGGGTTTATTAAGCACTATTCTACTATAGTGTTTGATTGCTTTGGGGTCTTATGTACCTACTATGTTCCATTGATCATTTTACTTACTTATTTATACTAGTACCAAATAGCATTGATGGTTACTGCTTTGTAGTATGTGTTGAGATTTGTGTGGGCCAAATTCCCCACATTTTTCATTATTTCCCTTGAGATTCTTTATCTTTTATTCTAGTAGATGAATTTTCTTTTCTTTCTTTCTTTCTTCCTCTTTTTTTTTTTTTTTTTGTAGTTTAGGTAGAGATTTTTGTAGTGTCCATGTAATTCCTGTGCATGTTGGCAGGTGAACTCAAGATGTGTGAAAATTCCATGGTTATTTTAAATGGAATTTCTTTTTCTAAATCTTTCTACAGGGTTTTGTTGGTAATATGTAGGACTGCTGATGATTTATGTGGATTTATTTTATGTCCTGTTACTATGCTGTATTTTATTGTATTCATTGATTTTTAGTTGAATCACTATGGTTCTCTAAGTAAACCACCATATCATCTGCAAAGAACATTTTTTTATCCTCATTCTGTGTGCTTCTTTCCTAAATTTCTTTATTTTGTCTTAATGCAATCACTAACATTTCTAGAACTATATCAAGTAATAGTGGTGACAATGGACAAGGATAAAACCTTGTTTTATCTAGGAGGTCTCTAGTAATTCTCCATTATGCTAATTCTTGGTTTTAGATACTATTTACCAAATTTAAAGAAAGGTCCATCTGCTTTTTTAATGATTTTTAAAGGGTGTTGTAATTTATTAAAAGCTTTTTCTAAAAAAAAAAAAAGCTTGTTCTACATCTTTTGATTTAATAATGATTTTAATTGTTTTTATTATTAATATGGTCTGTTCATGATTTTTCTAATATTGAACCAGTCCTGCACTCCTGGCATAAATCCAACTTGGTCACAGTACATACTCTTTTTAAATGCATTGCTATAGCCTCTTTACTAATATTTTATTGTATATTATTTGCATTGAAATTCATTAGAGACCTCGGCCTGTAGTTTTCTTTTTTAGCTTTAGCTTTCCCTGGATTAGGTGTTAGGCTCATATTTGTTGCATGGAAGGAGTTTGTCAGGATCCCTTATTAATTTTAGCAAACAACTTTTATAATAATGAGACTAACTGTTCTTTGAATAGTTCATAGAATTAATTTGTAAATCCATTTGTTCCTGGGATTGTTTTCTTTGGGAGATCCTTTATGTCTTATTCAATTTCATTTCCTGATATTGGTTTACTTAAGTTTTCCATTTATTTTTCTGTTAATCTGTTTCATATTTTTGTGTATAATTATTCATTTCACTTGTCAATTTTTTTGGCTTATAATTGAGCAAAGTAATTTCTGATAGTTTCCTTATTTCTCCTTCATTGGTCATAAACTCTTATTTTTCATTTTTGTATTTGACAATTTTATTTTCCTCTTAAAAAACTGAATTAGCTAATGGTTTGTCTATCTTATTAGTTCATACAAAACCTAGCTCCTAGTTCTTTATTTTTAGTTTTATCTTTTTAATTTTTAGAATTTCTATTTTTGTATTTAGTTAAGAGGTACTGATTTGTGCCTTTTATAGTTTTAATTTATTTTTATCTTTTAATAATTTTTATTTTTTGTTATTCTGAACTTGAAAAACTACAAGCAAACATGAATCATACATAAAAAAAGAACAGAAATAAAGGATTGTGTCTGAATTTCTAGTGTATATAGCGTGGATTAAAAAAAATAATAAATTCGATGAATTTCAAAGCTGTCCTGGTCTTTGTTTTTCTCTGATTTTTCCAGTTTTTCTTTTTTCAGTTGCCCAGTTTATTGATCTTTCTTGTTTATGAAGATGTTTCAAGATTTAAAATATCATTTAAGGATTGCTTTGGCTGCATCCCAAAAATTTGTGTACGTTGTCTCATTAATTTTCTTTGATGAAATAATTGTTTCTATGTTTTGTTCTTTGACCCATCAGTTCTTTAGGATTAAATTATTTATTCTACATTTTTTCTTTCTTCAAATAGCCTTTATTGTTTATAATTTTTGCTAGTCAGTAGATGCTTTTAAATAGTTTTGCTTTGCTGCATTTCTTTATAAGATTTTTATGTCCTAGCATGGGCTTAATTTTTGAAAAAGTGCTATGCACAGTGGGGATATACATATACATGCATACATACAAATACAGAAATATATACACACATATGTGAGTACATATGTGTGTACATATGAGTACAAATATAACTATACACATGTATATGTATATACACAATACTCTTTTGAGATTCGCATTCAGTAATTGCCAGAGATATCAAATCTAACTTTTCTAAAATTCTGTTCAAGTCCTTACCTTCCTGTTTATTTTTTTATTTGATGTGTCTAGATCTAAAAGGTCCCCAACTATTATAGTTTTATTGTCTGTTGCTCCATATTGATTAGTTTTTCTTTTAATTACTTAGATGCCATGCCATTTGGTACATATGTGTGTGTGTATATATATATAGTATATTTCATTATCTACAATGCCTTTAAGTATAACGTAATTTCTCTGCTTATCTCTTTTACCCATCTCTCTTTTAACTGTTGCCTTGTCCGAAATCATGATTGCCATTCCTGATTTTTAGAATTTGCCTGAAGTATAATAAATTCTACTATATCCCCTCATTTCGACTCTGTGAATCTTTATATTTAAAGTGTGTTTCTTATAAACTACTTTTGAATTCTGCTTTCTACTCCAATCACAATCTTTCTCCATTTTATAAGTGAGTTCATCCCATTCACGTTCATGGTCATTGTTAATTTTGCACTTCTGGCCATCATATCCTCTTATATGTTTTTCCTTTATTTGTTACCCTTTCCCACTCTATAAAGAAGAATGAGATGGTGAAAGAAATATGATCAACACTAGTAATCTCTAATAAAAGTGTTTGCACTCCTTTGCCCCTCATCTTTTCACCTAGCCTATACACCAATCACTTTTTTCCTCTCCTTTTAATTTCCACTTTATCATCTACCTTTGAAATGTTTATTTTGCTTGTATTTATCCTCTACCCAACTCTATCTTCTTTTTACTTTTCTCTTCTCCTTCTTCTTGATGTATTTCTACATCAAACTCTGTGTGTATATGTTTATGTGTGTATGTTCAACCTTCCTTTGATTTGGGTAAGAGTTTTGTTCAAATGATACCCACTCACTCTACCTCATTCTCCATATCTATGTACTTCATTAGTACCCTAATGATGAGAGATAATGTTACTTCCCCTTCATTTCTTCTCATGGATTTGGATTAATCATAAGTGGTTTAGGCTCTAGATTGGAATGAAAGGAGGCATTCACAGATCACATAACACTTTTGAAATTAGTTTATTTAA
Organism: Vombatus ursinus; assembly: GCF_900497805.2. Taxonomy (NCBI): domain Eukaryota; kingdom Metazoa; phylum Chordata; class Mammalia; order Diprotodontia; family Vombatidae; genus Vombatus; species Vombatus ursinus. The sequence continues at coordinate 19,203,090 of NW_020954610.1, read as the reverse complement.
TGATAGTATGGAAAGGAAATTTAGCACAGGGGCAGTAAAGTTTTAGTCAGCTCTGACTGAAGGACTCTCAACCTCTTGAATTGACTAGGATGTCTAGGAATAAGACTAAGGTCTCTACCAGGACTATTATTTAGTTACCTGAGCTCAGGAAAAGAAAAAGCAGAAACAACTAGATCCTTGTGATTGTGACTAAAGCACCTGTTCTAGCTACCATATGTAAGTTGTTCAGTTGATCCAACTCTTTGTGACCCCATATGGAACATACTGTCCATTGGGCTTTCTTGGCAAAGATACCAGAACGGTTTGCCATTTCTTTCTCCAGTGGATTAAGGCAAACTTGCCCAGGGTCATGTAGCTAATAAGCATCTGAGGCCAGATTTGAACTCAGGTCTTCCTGACTCCAGCCCTAGCATTCTATCCACTGAGCCATAGGTATATGATTGTGATGGAGTACTATTGAGCTACAGAAAATGATGAGCTCAATGATTTTAGAAAAACATGACCTGACTTGGGATTCAAACATTAGTTGTCATCGAATTGACTTTACTATAGTACAAATGCCACATGGAGGTACTGTTCTGCCTTGTAATTCTAGGTTGAATTCATTAAGAAACATGACCAAGTCTGCAGCAAAAGTTGGTTTCTAAAGCCATTCAGTGTTTGAAAATAGTGGTTAGGGGCTATTCTCATTCAGAAGAATTTCAATATCAGGCCAGAGGTCCAAAGATCATAATAAAATAGTATGAGGCAAATATGTAAGAGACAGAAAAATAGTCCCTAATCTTTCTCCGTTCTATTTTCCTGGAACCAGTGCAGTGATGATGAGTCCAAACTATCCTTTTTCATTTGCCATATCCTGGCTTCCAGTCTTTGTCTCTCATGACATTTTATCATGATATACCTTATGGTTTTCCAAGTTGTTCTTGAGAGGTAGATATTGTATGTCTGATAGGATGGAGACCTATCTTGGGTTATTCACAGTTGTTTCTGAAAAGAGGAGCATACTGTGCTGACCTGAGCTCCAGACTTCCCCACACTGAATTCTCTAATCATAATCTTCTTTCCCAACTTGGCTTTTTGTCTGGAAGGACAGCAGTAATGGGAAATTAGTGTCATATCTCTTGCCTTGTGAGTTGTCCATAATTAGCCCCTTCAATTTGAAGCCTGTGGTTTAGAGGACAAAACGCATGTCATTTTTGTTAGGTAATCAAATGTGGCAAATAAAACACATTTCAAAACTTGCCTTAGGTCTAACTCATAAAGCCAAGGAAGGCTTTCATACCATCATTTCTAATCAGTCCAGTTTCAGTCCTTGGCTTAGGCCTGTGTTTATTTTTGTATTTTATAACTCACTGGATAGTATAGTGTTGGTGAAGACTAGGAAAAGGGAGATGAAAGTGTCATATTGATACAGGAGAATCAGATTTAGAGGAGTATTCCTCTTTCCTCTCCTCCTATATGATGGGAGCCAGAGCTTGGAAACATGACTCCACAGAGAATATAAACTACCTTGATTAATGTAAACAGCAAAGAAGTTCCAACTATCCCATGAGAGAACTTGCATGTGACCCTGGGTCATTCCTGGCATTATGCCTTCTTTATCTTGTTTCTATATTCTGTTCTGTTTCTCTATTTATGTTCTGTTTCTTTATTCTGTTTTTTTGGGCTGACCTGAAGTTGGTGTGGGAATCCATTTTACATTGTCTTGCTGCCACCCACAACTGACCTCTTGTGAGTGAGCTCCCCCATTTAATCCAAATAATACTTATTTGCTACAAAGATGGCATGGGCCCTTCTTTATTCTGTATCTCAGTATTATCTCAGAGGGTCTGCCACCCTATAATTGGCATAATCAGGGCAGAACAGATCTGCCCTCTTACAACTGGCATAGTCAGCAGTAGTCTGTCCCCTACAAATCTTGTGTCCTTACACCCCCATCTTATCTGCTATTATAAAAACTGACGACAATAACTTAGCTCCATACTGTAGCAACAAACTAATTTTTGGAGAAGTGGTGGGAGAAATAACTCATGTGGAATTTGAGTGAACCATGTAAGGCTTTCCTATCTTTCTCTACCCATGAATGAATACACTTACTGTGTGGCAAGCATTGTGTTGAATGTTGGGGATACAAATACATAAGCAAAGACAGTCCCTGAGCATAAGAAGCTTCCATTCTAATAGGTGACCAGAGAAGGCACTGGTCTTCTTTGGCACTGACAATCACAAGAGAGGCTGAGGCCATAGGGAAATATATTGACACACTATTCAGGAACAGTGGTAAAGTTGATTTGATCATGGTTCCAAAGCTGAAGATGGTGGAGGAAAGGGTGGAGGTGGGAGGGGATTGCACAGGGCAGTAAGGAGGTTGGTGAGCCTGTTTGGGGAGACAGGCCAGCAAATAGGTAGTAAAGCACGGGTAGAGCTTTACTGAAAAAACAGGCCAGGTTAATCACCAATCAGGACAGTGGGCCTCTCAGAGTTGTGAAGATGAAGGGAAGGAAACCGTCAAGGCAGTCTCTGGTGGGGAGCAGGGTGACTGGCAAGGCCCTGTAAGTCCTTTTCTCCCTTGATGCCTCATGCAGTTCTCCTGACATGTAGCTCTCTGCTGGGATCTAAGGGTAGGTGACTTTTTAGCCAAGAATTTCTTTCTGCTATGAGGGACCATACTCCCTTAAACTGCTACTGTTCTTAACTTTTTCAGCATTGTCTGCATTCATTTCTACTACCATTGGCCACTGCAATGGCTGTCATGTCGGTGTTTCCCAGACTCCCAAGGTCATGACTTGGCCTCATTTACCTTTGAATACTGGTTAGCCTAAGATCAGAAAAAAACAAATACTATAGACAAGTGGCCACCACGGATTGGCTGGAGATAGGGCTGCTGGAATTTTTGCCTCATCTCACTCTCAAGGAGACAACTTTAAGTAGTCCTTCCTTACTTGAAGCTGCAAAGGAAAGAGGTGTGACTTGGCAGCAAAAGACCAGTCATCCACAGTGCTCATTAAACTATGACTGTGGCAATTAATTTTATTGTGTTTGGTTTGTGGTTTCTATGACCTTTTAAATGATATGTATATATTTATTGTATTATTATATATGTCTAAATTTATACTTCTTAGAATTTTGTAACTGCATCCAAGGCCTTGGCTATCTGTACAGAACATCCTCTAATAAATCTTTTTGATATGTGGTGTGCATGGGTTTCCTCCTTTCCCCTTTCCTAGTATACAGATGCTGGGTTGCCACATAATCATCCATCTAGAAAGGCCTTTGCTGCCAGATGTAGGAACTGATACAGGTGGAAAGAATAATCACGTTTCACTTCAAAACTCCAAAAACTCACATAAGAGCTCATTCAAGTTGCTCCAGTAAGTGGCCCTAATTCAACCTCATGGTTTGTCATGGTTTACCATCTTTTGGTTAAATTTTTAGCCCTTCTCTTTTTTTTTTTAGCTAGGCAATGAGGTTAAGTGACTTGCACAGGGTCACCTAGCTAGTAAGTGTCAAGTGTCTGAGGCCAGATTTGAACTCAGGTCCTCCTGACCCCTGGGCCAGTGCTCTATCCACTGCATCACCTAGCTTTCCTCTTATCTCATACCTATATCATATGCCCCAGTTTCACTGTGATGAACTGAATTCTCACACTGTACTATGTATGTATGTTTATGGTATTGGATTATCATTTTACTGGACATTAGACTTCTTTGTATCAAAATTTGGAATGCTGAGTAGATAAACAGCAATCTATGGGTCAGGGTGATCCAACTATCCTTAAAATGGCAAGACCTCTGTAAACTCTGTATTGTTTTATTTTGTTTCTGGAAGCAATTTGCATGAATTTTAACTGAATATATTGGAAAAAAGCACATACTGCATGACTTAAGAGAAAAGTAGATCTGGAATTGAAAAGCATATCTGGAATTGGAAAGCTAAGATGTATTTAAGAAGACTTTGTTTAGCTAGGCCATGGCTAAAAATATAAAAATGATAAATTCTTGGCAAAGATTGTAAATAGATTTATAGCTGGAAGGGACTCCAGAATACATCAAGTCCAACCTTCTCATTTTATAGAGGAGGAAACTACACAGAGAGACTAAACAACTTTCTTAGGGTCACACAGCTAGTAAATCTAAGGCAACACTTGAATTCAGGTCTTTCTAACTCCAAGTTCAGCATTCTATGTACTACACCACAAAGCTACTTCTAAATAGGACCAGTAAAAACACATTTAGCTGCTTATCAAATACCAAAGGCTATTTAAACTGAAAGAGAATGGAGAAAACTGTCCACATAGTTCTGATAAACCTAGTATCAAAGAAAGCAACAAGCAAGTACTCATAAGAGGAAAATCAGAACAATCAGTAAAAATAATGGGAGAAGTATTTAAAGACAGTCAGTGACAAAACCCATAGCCTTATACACACATACACACACACACACACACACACACACACACACACACACACACACACACTGAGGCAATTTTGACTTATAAAGCTCACAAAGACAGAGAGATGGGCTACAATTTGTCTCTGAAAAGGTATGCCTTATCCAAAAGGAACAAAACAGATAAAAAATGGGGGATTGTATATTAGGAAAATATACTTTCAAAGAAATCCAAGATAATGAGGGGAGAAAAATGGCAGAGAACACTTGATCATAATTAATTAAGGTAAAGACATTTTAAAGTATACCAGAGTGAACAGTTTGGATTAATGCTGGGGAATTGCAGTTCTTTCAATGAAAAAACACTTGATTCTGGTGATATTTTATGGCTGTGAGTAATGGATCATTACAGTCTTCAAAGAACTAAAATTAAGGATCGCCCAAATGGTGAACACATGGTGGACACAAGTTGGCACACTACAAATGCAGAAGTGTGAGGGATGTTGTTAAAGGAATAGATGATCTAAAAAGATAGTCTGGTTACTTAGTAAGAACAAAAGACAACTGATAGCTCCACTAGCTCTATTGTTATCCTTGAGATATCAAGAGAGCTTAAGGAAGTCCCCCAACATACTGAGCTGCAGCAAACCTGTTGGAATGTGTGGACAAAAATCCCACAGGATAAGCAGGCATGGATCAAATGTAATCTACATCACTCAAGTGAGTACCCACATCACTGAGATTATAGGTCCACTGGAGTAAGGGTGTATAATAGCAGAGAGAAAAATTAGATAAGGAGTCTAGAAAAGTTTACAATCTGTCATCAGAGTACAATAATGCCACAAACTGAACATCTGCTGGTACTTTCTGACAAAAGCCAACAAACTTAAGACTTACCTTCATGTTCAATTCATCCTTCAAAAAGCAGAGGAAGCAATAAGAGCAAGTAGTATTCTTGACACAATTTTGACCAAAAGGAAAAATAGTTGCAGAAATAGAAATGACAGGAACCTTGGAGTGACCACTCCATCCAGGAGTTTGCAATGAAAATAAAAGTGAGACATGAGTCTGATGTATACCTAACATTTTAGGAGAAAAGATTTGTGAAGTTCAGAGAAAGAGTACATAGTACTTGATGTTCTACTACATTGAAGGGAAAGTTAGTGCTCTTGAGAATGAGATTCTTGGGGCAGCTAGGTGGCGCAGTGAATAGAGCACCGGCCCTGAAGTCAGGAGGACCTGAGTTCAAATTTGGCCTCAGACCAAATACTTGACACTTACTAGCTGTGTGACCCTGGGCAAGTCACTTAACCCCAACTGCCTAAAAACAAAAACAAAAAAACAAAACAAAACAAAAAAAAAGAGAATGAGATTCCGTGGAAAGGGTAGAGACTGAAATGGATGAACAAGGAACATATCAGTGCAGGCTTTAATAAAGACACATATAGATGATGAAAGCAAAGTCAAGTAATGGAGGTTGACTATAAAAGTATAGCATGATCCTGTAAGAACTATGTCAGGAATGATAATGCAAAGAATGAGCTGAGCCTGGCAGTCAGGGCTCCAGCTGAGGCTGGAGCTAAGGAAAATAAAAAAGGTATTTTAGCTATGCTGGGGGCAAAGAAAGAAAGGAGAGGATTACACCTCCACATGAAGGGTTGATTGTTAACAGATAAAGCTGAAGTAAGTAGGTTCTTACTTTGTCCCTATTTTCTCTTTCAAGGAGAATGTTCTTTGGACTGAGAAGGATAGAACACAAAAGGTTAGCAGGGAATGGAAACCGATTAGGTGAGGATAAGCACCTAGCTACCCTCAACAGGTTTAAGTCACCAGATACAGATGAATGCCATCCTAGAATATGAAAAGAACTGACAGATATGACTAAGCCATATCAATGACATTTGAAATATCTTGAAGAATGTGAGAGGAATCTTATGATAGGTAAACATTCCATTTTTTAGAAAAGTTAAGATGAAGACCAAAAGAACAATATAAATGAAAAAAAAATCACTGAAAGGAATCTGAACCTTGAACAAATGAAAGAGAACAAATGATGTGATATGCCTCTCTTTTCACAGTAGAGAGGTGGGGACTACTAGAGCAGAATATTGTATATACTGTCAGAGGCAGTCTCTGTGTTGGATGCTTGTGCTTAATTGTTTTTCTCAAGGCAATATCCAATTTGGAGAAGAATTTTTTTTTCTAGAAAGGACAGTGATGTAAAGACAAAAGACAAAAGGGGACGCTTTGTGAACAGTTTGAAAAAGAAGCATTATTTAAAGTGAAAATATCTTCATTGCAAACAGGTCATACCAGACTAAAATTTTCTTTCTTTCTTTCTTTCATTATGGACTTGTAGATCAGGGTGATGATATAAGCTACTTAGATTTCAGCAAAATATTTTAATTTGCTTCAATTCAACAAACATTAATTACACATCTACCATGCACAAGGCCCTTATTTCCAGTATGAATTCTTTGATGTTGAGTAAGGTTTGGTTTCTGGGTAAAGCTTTTGCCACAGTCATTACACTTATAAGGTTTCTCTCCAGAATGAATTCTCTGGTGTCGAGTAAGATTTGCTTGCTTGGTAAAAGCTTTACAACATTCATTACACTTAAAGGGCTTCTCTCCAGAATGAATTTTCTGATGTTGAGTAAGGATCACTCGCTTGGTAAAGGCTTTTCCACATTCATTACATTTATAGGGTTTCTCTCCAGAATGAATTCTTTGATGAATATTAAGCTGTAAAATATAACTATAGGCTTTCTCACATTCATTGCACTTAAATGGTTTCTCTCCAATATGAGTATGCTGATGTTGAGTAAGGTTTGACCGCTTGGTAAAAGCTTTTCCACACTCATTACATTTAAAGGGCTTCTCACCAGAATGAATTTTCTGATGTTGAGTAAGAATTGTCCGTTGGGTGAAGGCTTTCCCACATTCATTGCATTTGTAAGGTTTTTCTCCAGAATGAATTATTTGATGAAGATTAAGCTGTGAGACCTGGAAGAAAGCTTTATCACATTCATTACACTTAAATGGTTTTTCTCCAATATGAATAAGTTGATGCTGTGTAAGGTGTGCTCTCTGTGAGAAGGCTTTCTCACATTCATTACATTTATAGGGTTTTTCTCCAGAATGAATTCTCTGATGTCGAGTAAGGTTTGCCCATTTGGTAAAGGCTTTTCCACATTCATTACATTTATACGATTTCTCTCCAGAATGAATTCTTTGATGAAGATTAAGTTGTGAAATGGAACTATAGGCTTTCCCACATTCATTACACTTAAATGGTTTCTCTTTAATATGAGTATGCTGATGTTGAGTAAGGTGTGGCCTCTGGAAAAAGGCTTTTCCACACTGATTACACTTAAATGGTTTCTCTCCAATATGAGTAAGGTGATGCTGTGTAAGGTGTGTCCTTTGTGTGAAAGCTTTCTCACATTCATCACATTTATAAGGCTTCTCTCCAGAATGAATTCTCTGATGTCGAGTAAGGTTTGCCCACTTGGTGAAGGCTTTCCCACATTCGTTACATTTATAGGATTTCTCTCCAGAATGATGGGTATAATGAAGTTTCAACTCTGAAATATGTCTGAAGGGTTTGTCAAATTCATTATATGTAAAAGGTTTCTGTCCTGTGTAGATTCTTGGGCATTTAGTTAGTTGTGAATCATCTTTGAAACATTTTCCATGCATATTACATTTACAGACACTATTTACTATGGGAACTTTCTGTTGTGTAATGAGGACTGATTTCAAACTGAAGTGTCTCCCAAACTCATTACTTTCAGAGGTTTTTTCCTTACTTAGTGTTTCCTCATGTGTGATCATTACTTGCTTCAAATGATTGTCTTGCTGGCTCCGCTCTCTCACTAATGGGCCTTGAAATTTAAAGGCTTCTCCTAATCTGGAGTCCCAGAAACTATGTCTGATAGGTCTTTCTATTATTGTCCTCTGAGATAGTTTTTCTACAGAAGTTTCCAACTTTGGAAATGGCTCCTTTGTTTCAGGTTCAGTGTCAGAATCTGAAATATACAAAAAAAAATCTCCTATACTAGAAGAAAATTGTGGAAATAAGGGGAAAAATGTCTATTCTGAAATAACTCATATTTACAACTGTGAGGGTAGTAGTACCAATCTCAGTGATCTTCAGATGAGTAAACTGGGGCTCAAAGAAGTTAAGTGATTTTTCTGTAGTCACATGCCCAATAAGCAAATGAACTCTGACTTAATACAAGCTTCCAAAGTTGACTTCAGAACTCTTTCCCACTGCTATGAATATAGATTTTGTATTATATACTACAAAAGAAAGAGCTTTGGAAAACTAAAAATGCTAGGAGTTATCCTCATTTGTATTATTCAATACAAGCTTGGAATAAAGAAGAAAGAATAAACAAGGACATAGGTTTAACAGGAAATGTTGACAAAATATCAAATAGAATACACAGGTGGAAGCAGGATAGAATCTAAATTTTAAGTCTCCTTATTTCACATCTGGCCTTTTCCACTATATCTTATTATAGCACTAATATCATCAGATCATGATCCACTAATGCCCTTCATCCTTATGTATAAAATGAATCAAAACCTCTAGTCCAAAAAGTAAAGAGGAACCTCAAAAGGTGGTGCATTCCTCTTCACAAGAGATCTTTAAGTTATTTTGAATAGTTACATATTACCTATCATAGCAAGGTTTCTTATTCAATAATAATAACACTTACAATGAGCCTATTATGTGCTAAGTGCTTTATAATTATTAACCCGTTTGATCCTCACACCAACCCTGGGAGGTTAGGTGTTATTATCTCCATTTTACAGATGAGGAAACAGAGGTAAACTTTAAATGACTTGCCTAGGATAACATAACTAGAAAATATCTGAAGCTGGATTTGAATTCAGGTTTTCCTGACTCCAAGCCCAGTACTCTACCCACTTTGCCATCTAGCTGCCCTTCCAGTTGAAGTATGGGTTGGACTAGAGGGTCTCTGAATCCCTTTCCATTCTGATATTCTGTGATTTTACTCAACAATATCAAATGAAGAGGAAAGATTTAATATAAAGCCCATGAAAATACTCCTACATTTAAGTAAAAGAAATCAAAGATAACTTATAAAATAAGTTTCTACCAAATATTGAGAGCTGACGCTAGATTCAAGGAAATTAAGAAAGGAATGGGAATTGAGCAAACGGAGACAATGGACACACAATATATGATGACAATAAAATACATATGCATCAAGCCAGTTAGTCTCAACCCTTTCCCATTGTCCTGAAACATTTAGAAAAGAGCTTCTTGGGTCAAAATTTCAAAGATGCTTTCTCCCTGACTGACTTCCTTAATGACTAATTGTAGGAAATATCCATCTGTTAGTTTTTCATTAACTCACATGAACAAATGGCTCTTGGGGTTTTACTCTCCAGCGTCCATGGCATTTCCTCACGTTCCAACTGGGAGATGACATCTGGTTTAGGAATTGAAAGCCCTGCCAAGGGGAAGAAAAGCGAAATGGATATTTATGCTGAGGAAAAAAGAGTCATTCCAGAATGCAATTCAAGGCTCACTCTACTCAGAAAAGAGATAATATGCTAAGAAGGCCTAGAATAGTTCAAATGACTTCTGAAGAATATTTGGCATTGTGTTTCCATACTAGGATGATAGATCATGGAACTGATTTAGGTTAGAAAGGTACTTCTATCATTTGCCCTTTCTGCTAGAAGGCCACAAGTACCCCAACTCCAGAGGCATTTGCATTGGAACATTGGCAAAAATCCTAGACACAGGGAAGCAAAGGATAGGAAAATGGCAGTATCAGGAATAGCAATAAGGTAATGACACTACCTTATTTTTAGTTCTCCAAGGCAAAGACTTAAAAATCTAATAGGTCAAAGGGAATTAAGAATCTCCAGTTTTGAAACTTAAGACAAAACTCAGATAAATACTTCTCCTATCCCATATTCTTTAGAGAAGTAGGATATAAAACACCCTGAAGTAAAGATTCTGCCTCATATGGAGAATTTACCAAGAAAAACCAGATTCCTATAGTTCTCCAGAAGCACTTCCTTGTAGAGGTCTTGCTGAACAGGAGCCAGTTGAGCCCACTCTTCCCAAGTGAAGTCTGGATCCACATCTTTCAATGTCACCAATTCCTGAAACATCAAACACATTTGTGCTTTCCCAAGACTGGCTCCTTAGTCTTAGGAGAGGTTAATAGTACTGGGAAAATGAATGGGGTATATAGAGGGTGATGCTAACATTATTCAGGACACAAAAGAACCCCAAGTCATTTGTTGATTGAAAAACTATATAAATGCTAGGTATTGTTATTATTTCACCATGTGTATCACTTTTTGTCAGACTAGGTAGTAGACTTAAAAGAAGAATGAAATATGGCCTCCACTTTTGAAGAAATTTTCACTCAAACTTTTGATCTAGTTAGATCACCTGGTACAAATGATACATACAGGGTCTCCTCCACCTTCTTTTCTAATATCTCCTTCCACTGTGCTTAGGGAATTTCCAGTCTAAAGGGGGTTAAATGCCTTCAACATTGAACCTTATCCTCACCACCTCAGGGAAAGCCTGGCTCTCCCTAACTCTACTACTATATCCAGTGCTTTTTTCCTAGAAGAACCTCAATTTCCCCCACTATCCCAGAGAGAATAAGAAAGTCATTCTGCCTTTTTTTCTGTAGCACCAGGTCTCTCTCCATTTGCCTTCATTCTCTGTAAATGCTATAAAGCTGTATTACTCTCTCCAAATTGCTGACATCAAACTATCAGCACAAAAAAACAAATTTGAGTTTATTAGATTACTTAAGCATGGGACTCTCCATTTTTCTACTCTACCCCTTCCTTGTGAGACTTGCATCCTACTCCTATTTTTTAATGATACTCCAGGAGATGAAGTTTGTTATACTTCAAACTCTGATGAACCTGTGATCTCACTGATTTCACTCCTTAACAACAGTGCAGATTGCAAACCATCTATATACCCCTTCTCAGTCTCTGTAATTCTTGTCCAAATCCCTACACCCAGGAACTATATGAATCCAATTATAAAATGCAATTTGCAGAGATAAAAAAAGATATAAATAATTGGAGAAATGTTAATTGCTCATAGTAGGATGAATCAATATCAGAAAATGACAATACTAAATTAATTTACTTATTCAGTGCTGTATATCAAAATTTCAAAAGAATCCACTTACAGGGCTGGAAAAAATAATAATGCCATTCATCTGGAGGTACAAAAGATCAAGAAGTTCAAGGCAAGTAATAGGAAGGAAGATCAGTACCAGATCTCAAGCTATACTACAAAGCAGTAATCATCAAAACAATTTGGTACTAATTAAAATACATATAGGCTGAACAGTGGAACAAATTAGGCACACAACATAGAGAAGCACATAAATGTAATAGCAGAGTATTTAAAAAAACCCAAAGACCATAATTACTGGGGTGAGGACTCTCTATTTGGAAAAAACTGTTAGGAAAACTGGAAAGCAATTTGGCAGAAACTGGGTATAGACCAACATTTTATTTTTTCTTTGTTTTTTTTTTAAACCAACATTTTACACCATATACCAAGATAAACTCCAAACAGATTCATGACTTAGACATAAAAGTTGACATCATAAGCAAATTTTAGAGGAGTAAGGAAGAAATCACCTTTCCAATCTATAGAGAAAGAATAACTTAACAAGTGATAGAGAGGATCACAGAAAATGAAATGGACAATTCTGATTATATAAAGTTTAAAAATTTTAGCACAAATATAATGCAGTTAAAATCTGAAGAAAAACAGGTTAACTGAGGAAAAATCTGTTAAGCAATTTTCTCTGATAAAGGTCTCATAATCGAAGATATATAAGGAACTGATTCAAATTTATAAATCTAAGAGGCAATGGGAAATAAACATTGGGAAGTAACTCTTAGATTATAAACAAATGGTCAAAGGATATGAACAGGAAGTTTAAAAAAGAAATCCAAGCTATCAATTACTAGGTAAAATGTTCCATATCACTAATAGTTAGAAAAATGCAAATTAAAACAACTCTGAAGTTCTACTTCACATCCATAAAACTGGCAAACATGATAAAAGAGAAAAATGATAACCACTGCAGGGGTTGTGAGAAAGCAGGCACACTTTGCCTGTAGAGCTATGAATTGGTGGGGCCATTCTGGGAAGCAACTTGGAACTACGCCCCAAAAGTTAACAAACTGTATTTTAAGTTCATCAAAGTTAGTAAAGCATTATCAAAGTATATCAAAGTTATCAAACTGTGATCCAACCATACCACTAGATTCCTATCAGCAGTGGGGAACCTGTGGCCTCAAGGGCATATATGGTCCTCTAGGTCCTCAAGTATGGCCCTTTGACTGAATCCAAACTTCACAGAACAAATTCCCTTAATGAAAGGATTTGTTCTGTAAAACTTGGATTTAGTCAAAAGGCTGCACCCAAGGACCTAGAAGGTCACATATGGCTTCAAGGCCACAGGTTCCCCACCTCTGCACCTAAATAAATTAAAGAGGAAAAAGACTCATATGTAATGAAATATTTATCGTAGCTCTTTTCACAGTAGTGAAAAACTGCAAACTAGGGGGATGCCCACCAATGAGGTAATGGGTAAACAAATTATGGTATATAAATGTAATAATATTATTTTGCCATGAGAAATGACAAAAAGGACAGTTTCAGAAGAAACTAGGAAGATGTATATGATTTGATATAAGTGCAGTGACATGAACTAGGAGAACAATTTACAAAATAACACTATAGAGAAAAATATGAAAGACTTTAGAGTTATGATTAATGCAATGATAAAACATGAGTACAGAGGACTGAAAACAAATTATGCACCCACCTACTTGCCAGAGAGGTAACAGACTTAAAATACAGAATCAGACATGCATATCCGAACATGGCCAGTGTGAGAATTTGTTTTGTGGGATTATGCATACTTAGTTGAGGATTTTTAAAAAATCATTATAGTTAGAGCCTCACTAATATTTAGAAAATATGCTGTTATACTTTAATAAACAATGAGTATGAGGAATCAAAGAAAACTGTCCATATTTAAGGGCAGCTAGGTGGTACAATCGATAGAGCACTGGGTCTGGAGTCAGTAAGACCTGAGTTCAAATCTGGCCTCACACAATTTATTTGGGCATGTCACTTAACCTCTATTTGTCTCAGTAAAAACAGGGATAATAATAGCACCTATTTCCCAGCACTGCTGTAATTATCAAATGAGATAACATTTGTAAGTGCTTAGTACAGTGCCTGACACATAGTAAATGCTATATAAATGCTATTATTACACTGAGAATCAAAACAGTATTTTAGGAAAGAGAAAGGATACGCCAACTTACCTGAAATCTGGCTACTGGGAACACAGTAGACTTTTCCTTCTCTATGCTTCCCTCTTGGAGAAGAGTAGGATCTTGAGAACTCAGAACTAGGAAGAAAAAAGGACAGGACTAAGAATAGATGTAGCCTTTGAAAAATTCAGAGAGAATGGCATTATCACTTGGAGCCCTGACTTTGTACCTGTGGTCACAGCAGATTTCCAAGGACAGAATTTTGTTTAGGAGCCTACCCACAGCTGATTTCACAATTCTGTCTTCAATACAATTTCTTTGCCATAGAATCCTCTATATTTAATGAGAACTCTCAATTATATGGAATGTGGGATGAACAAATGTGCCAATTTCCTTATATAAAATGGCTTCATAATAAAATTAGTATTTTTTATTGATCAGCCAGAAAATGTAGTCTGTAGGACAGGATGGGAGTTACGAAATTAGGACCAAAACCAAGCTTACTTACTCTCTAGCTGTATGACCTGAACAAGTCAACTGATCACACTATCCATTAATTTTCTCATATATAAAACTAGGACTAATTACATCTACCTCATTTACCTATTTACCTCATAAGGGTCTTACAAGATGAAAACATTGTACAGGAAAAATGTTATTGTTGAACCCATTGCCCAGTTATTGATTTATGAATGGGTTGCCACAGTTCCTTGGCAAGAACCCTTGTGAAAATTTTATAGGAAGAAGGAATATTTTTGACTGTCTCTGATATCTATTCACTCAGAAGAACAGCCCATGAAGAATGCTCCCCTATTAAATGACCACATACTTTGCATAAAGTAAAACTACAAGGAATGGAGTGGGCTGGATGGATGATATAAGACACAGAAACAAGAGTGGTATTTAAAAGGTTCTTATTCACTGTCTCCAGAGAGCATATAGAACCTGTTTTCTCATCCTGACCAATTCACAGACTTTCTTTCACCTCTGATGCTTCCCTCTTTCATTATTGTTTTTCCCAGGGACCCTTTCTCTGGAATTTCTACTCTTCTCATGCCCTGAAGAAACTTTGCTCTTTCCCTCTGTCCTTCTGTAGATCTCACCTTCCTCATCAAGCATTTGAGTCAAATCCTCCACCAAGGTGACCACCTCCTCAATGTTCTGTGGATGCTGTGCCTTCACCCAAATCCTGATCTCACTGGGCAAGATGGTCAGGAATTGCTCCAGCACCAGCAGCTCCAGGATCTGCTCCTTTGTGTGAATCTCTGGCCTCAGCCATTGAAGGCAGAGTTCCCAGAGCTGGTTCACAGCCTCCCGGGGTCCAGCTTTCTCTGGGTATGGAAAACATCTGAAGCTCTGGCGAGAAGCCTCAGGGCTGAATTCCTCTTTTCTTAGAATGGTGATCTGTCCCTTGGGAGCACCTTTTAGTAACCTGTCTTGTTCATTTACATCCAGAATATGGGGAACTAGGGGGATGGACATCACCTTAATCTGGGCTAACATTTCTCCATCTGGTACTGTAACACTGGGCTTCAGAGTTGCATTCCCACAGGGAAGTCAATTCCTTTCAGATTCAGGCTGGACATCTGCATACATTCATGAGGAGTACTGTGGAAAGAAATAGATCATGGTTAGTAAGAGGGACCAATAATCAACAAGCACTTATTAAGTTCCTTCTATGTGCCAAGTACTGCAGACACAATATAATGAATAAAGCAATTTCTATTTGCATGGAGCTTATATTCTAATGGAGGAGACAAGTATATTGTCTAATTATATGGAGAAAAAATATAAAGAGAATACAAAAGTATGTTAATTACAAAGTAGTTTGAGGAGGGCACTAGCAGTTGGAAGGATCAGGAAAGGCTTTGTGTAGAAGGTAGTTCCTGAACTGCATCCTGAAGGAAGATGACAGTTCTTAAGGTTGAGGTGAGGGTGAGAGAGAGAGAGAGAGAGAGAGAGAGAGAGAGAGAGAGAGAGAGAGGAATTCAAGCCTTGGGGACAGCTAATGCAAAGGCACAGGGATGGAAATGAATGAATTAAAAAACATTTATCAAGTGCTTACAATGTGTAAAGCATAGTGCTAAGTGCTAGAAATATAAACAGAAGAGTAAGAGTTTTCCCCTCAAGGAGTTTACATTTTAATTGGGGAGACAACACATATGTTTCAGCTGTAAGTTGAATGGAAGTGTGCCATGGTCCTTAAGGTACAGTGGCAAAGCAGATGGTAAAATGCCTCTTTTTAAATTTCATTTGCACTGATAAAAAACCTATCAGTTTGTGATGCTGAACTATTTGAAGGTGTTAAGGATTTTGGTAGGAAGAACTTCCTTTTCTGGGTTTTCAGTAGCTGTGGTTTTAGCACTTGCAGGAGCAGTTACCAGGCTGTATCACCACAGGGGTTGCTTCCCAGAATGATGGCTAAGGGCACTTGGCTAGAAACACTACTATTCCCAAGGTTCTTGTTTTAGGGTCCTGGCCTATCTCCAAATCAAGAAAGATTTGGGATATTTCAGATTGTGGAAATTGAGTATATAGAGGAAGTGAGAAGTCAGATCCAAAGTTAATATTTGGCCCCTGGGACAATATACTCAATTTCCGTGATCTAGGTCTGAAAGCAGATGGTGGTTAAGGTGATGGTAATTGACTGACCTCCTGGCACATGCTACCTCCTGTCTCTTCCTTGGGGTGTCTTGCTACTTCAGCTGGCTAGTTTGCTTGTTCTGTGGGTAGCAGTTGGGTGGGCTGCTTGATCCCTCTCTGCAGAAGCTGCTTCTCCAGATGATGGTCACGAGGACTGAGCTGGAAGCAGAATCAATGATTCTGGTGATGCTGCCACTCCCAGGGCTCCTGTGCCCATCCACATGTGGGTGGCAGTTGGTCAGCAGTTGCTGGTTCTAGTGATGAGGAAGGCAAGATTTTCTTCAAAATGATCTGTCATCCCAAAAATAGCTTTGAGGGTGGCCTGGAAGCAGGTCCAGTGGCCTGAGGAGGCCAAAGCTTCTCCCAAAGCTCTTGTATACAGAGTTCTAGGCTATCTCCATCAGTACAAGGGAAGATGGTGGTGCTTTCTCTATCAGTATGAGAAAAGATGGTGGGTAAGGCGGTGGTAGTTTGACCTGACTGGCACATGCTTTCTCCTATCTCTCCCTGGGAGCACACTGTTGCTTCAGCCAGACTGGCCTGTCTGCCCCGTGTTGAGCTAATGGTTGGCAATTGGTGGAGATGGCTGGTCTCTTCTCCACAGGGGTTGCCTCTCCAGATGATGGTCACAAGGGCAGGACTACTGGTCTGGAAGGTACTTCCTCCTCTAGGGCTTCTGTGTGCATCTACCCATTGGTGGCATCTGGTCTTTAGCTGTTCCTTGTGGTGATGAGGAAAGTGGGCCTCTCTCTACAATTATTTCTTCCCTCAATGACAGTTTTGGGGGATAGTTTGGAAGTAGGTCTGGTGGCTTGGAGGGCAATGCTATTCCCAAGGATCTTGTATTTTGGAACCTAGAATGTCTCCATAGGGGTCTGTCTGAGGGGGAAGGTGGTCAAAGTAGTGGTGTTTTGAGTTGGCTGGCACATGCCACCTCCTGTTTCTGTTTCTGCCTGCCCCTCAGTTCAGCACCTCATCACCTCTCACGTAGATTACTATAGTAACTGTTGCTTCCAATGGGAGATGGATTGTCATATGTGAGGAACAGAGAGAAAGGTAATTTGGTGGATTAGAGAGGGAGGGAAAGTGATATATAGTGTTACTGGAAATACTGGTTTGGGGCAAGTTATGAAGTTCTTCAAAAGCCAAACAGTTTACATTTTATTTTAGATCCGGATGTCACTGGAGTCTATCAAGTAGGAATGTAATACCGTGAGATTTATGCTTAATGTAAATCACTTTGGCAACAGTATTTAAAATGACATGGCCTAGGGAGAGACTTGAAGAAGGGTCAATTAGGACAGGGGTTCTTAAGTCTTTTTTTTATGTTACAGATCCTTTTGGCAGTTTGGTGAAGTCTATGGAGCTCAATTCAGAACAATGTTTTTAAATGCATAACACACATAGGATTACAAATGAAGCTAATTATACTGAAATTGTTATCAATTTTTTTTAAAGTTTGTGGACCCCAAGTTAAAACTCCCTGAATTAGGGTGATACTTACAGTATCTAATCTAAGGTGCTGTCAGTGTGAGAGGAAAGTAGTCAGTTATGAGACATGTGGGAGTAGAAATGGCAAGATTCAGCAACTGAGTGGATATGTAAGACGAGTTAAATTGACAGGAAGAAACAGACTAACCTCCTGAGGTTATGAATCTGAGACACTATAAGAATAGTGGTGTTTTCGAAAGAAATAAGGAAGTTGGGGGGCATCTAGGTGGCACAGTGGATAGCGCACTGGCCCTGGAGTCAGGAGGACCTGAGTTCAAATGTGGCCTCAGATACTTGATACTTACTAGCTGTGTGACCCTGGGTGAGTCACTGAACCTCACTGCCTAGCCAAAACAAAACAAAACAAAACAAACGAACAAACAAACAAAAAAAACAAACCAGGAAGTTTGGAAGAGGTCAGATTTTTTAAATGCAGACTCCTTAGCTTGGCATTTAAAGCCCTTCACAATTTGGCCCCAATCTACCTTTCCATACTCATATATTACTCCTCTTCACCCACTCCACACTCCAAGACCAGCCAGAATACTTGATGTCTCTCACAGGTGACATTCCACCTTCTATCTTCTTACCTTTGCACAGGCTGTCCCCCATGCCTGGAATATATTCCCTTACCTCCTAAGCATCCCTACCATCTGTCAAAATTCAGCTCAAGGGGCAGCTAGGTTCAGTGAATAGAGCTCTGGCCTTGAAGTCAGGAGAACCTGAGTTCAAATCCAGTCTCAGACACTTAACACTTACTAGCTGTGTGACCCTGAGCAAGTCAACCCCGATTGCCTCACCAAAAAACAAAACAAAACAAACAAACAAACAAAACTCAGCTCAAGTGCTACCTCCTACATAAGACCTTTTCTGATTCACTTCTCTGCTCCAGATGCTTAGCACCTCCCCCTGGAAATTACCTTGTACTTACTCTGCCTATATTTTGTACTTATTGATGCTTATGGTTTCCCCTAAGACTACGTAAGTTCCTTGAGATCAGAGATTGCTTCATGTTTAAGTTTGTTCTAGGTACTTAATAAATGTTGGTTAACTGACTGATGGATAATATATTTTACATTCTCCATTACATTTTACACATCTCCAGAACAACCCTTGTGAGGTAAACAATAGAAATTTATTATATGCATTATACAGTTGAAGAAACTAAAATTCATATAGATTATCTGACTAAAAGTTATATAATAACAAATAAGCAGAACCAGGACTGTGACATAGATCTCAAGATTCCTAGTCCAGTGTTCTTTACACCAGAGGTATCAAATTCATCCAAGTGCTGGAACCAGATTAAAATGTAATTGGTCAATGTTTAACAATATCTATAAAAATACAATACAAAATAGGTAATATTAATTTGTGGCTTTCTTGTTTCTATCTGAGTTTGACACTACTGCTTTACACTATACCACGTTGCCTCTATATAAAAATAAACATATATAGACTAACACTAGTCCTGCATCCCAACACACTATCCTAGCTAACATGACAACATGTTAAAACATGAAAAAATACATGTTTTAAAGTGGTCGAGCCATTCCAGATCTTAAATTGTATCGTAAAGCAGCAATCAACAAAACTACTTGGTACTGGCTAAGAAATAGAGTGGTGGATCAGTGGAAGAGGTTGGGTATGCAAGATACAGTAGTCAATGACTATAGTAATCTACTGTTTGATAAACACAAAGACTCCTGCTCTGGGTTAAGAACTATTTAACAAAAACCGCTGGGAAAACTGGAAAAAAGTATGGCAGAAACTAGGCAGAGACCAAAATCTTACACCATATACCAAAATAAAGTCAAAATGGGTTCATGATTTAGATATAAAGGCTGATACTATAAACAAAGTGGAAGAGTAAGGAATAGTTCACTTGTCAGATTTATGGAGAACAGAAGAATTTATGACCAAACAGGAGATAGAGAACATTATGAAATGCAAAATGGATAATTTTGATTATATCAAATTGAAAAGTTTTTGCACCTACAAAGCCAATGCAACCAAGATTAGGAGGGAAGCAAAAAACTGGGAAAGAATTTTTACAACCAGTATCTCTGATAAGGGCCTCATTTCTTAAATATATAGAGAACTAAGTCAAATTTATAAGAATACAAGTCATTCCCCAATTGACAAATGGTCAAAGGATATGAACAGGCAATTTTCAGATGAAAAAATTAAAGTCATCTATAGTCATGAAAAAATGCTCTAAATCACTATTGATTAGAGAAATGCAAATCAAAACAACTCTGAAGTACCACATCACACCTATCAGACTGGCCAACATGACAAAACAGGAAAATGATAAATGTTGGAGAAGATGTGAGAAAATTGGAGCACTAATACATTATTGGTGGAGTTGTGAAATGATCCAACCATTTTGGAGAGCAATTTGGGGCTATGCCCAAAGGGCTATAAATTATGCATACCCTTTGACCCAACAATAGCACTTCTAGGGCTATATCCCAGAGAGATCATACAAATGGGAAAAATACTACATGTACAAAAATATCTATAGCAGCTCTTTTTGTGGTGGCAAAGAATTGGAAATTGAGAGGATGCCCATCAACTGGGGAATGGCTGAACAAGTTATGGTATATGAATGTAATGGAATACTATCGTGCTATAAGAAATGATGAACAGGCTGATTTCAGAAAAACCTGGAAAGACTTGTATGGTCTGATGCTGAGTGAAGTGAGCAGAACCAGGAGAAGGTTGTACACAATAATAGCCACTTTGTTTGATGACTAATATTGATAAACTTAACCCTTCTCAGCAATACAAGGATCTAAGACATTTCCAAAGGCCTTGTGATGGAAAATGCTACCCACAAAAAAGAAAGAACTATGGAGTTTGAATGCAGGTCGAAGCATACTATTTGCTCTTTTTTTTTCCTTCTGTTTTGTTTTGTTTCCTCTTTCTTGTGGTTCATCATGTTGGTTCTAATCCTTCCTTACAACATGACTAATGTGAAAATATGTTTAATAGGAATGTATATGTAGAGCCTATATCTGATTGCACAATGTCTAGGGGAAGGAGAGGGGGAGATAGGGGGAGAAAAATTTAAAACTCAAAAACTTATGGCAGTGATTGTTGAAAACTAAAAATAAATTAATTTAAAAAAAAAAGAGACAATCAAATGAACCAATACAAAATATTCTGCTCAATAATTGCACACATGATATAGGGCACATGTTTGAAATTGTTCTTAACAATAATTTAAAAACCTACTATTAGTGGGGAAGCTGATCTCTTTTACCAGAAACAAACAAGTTTTTGTGGTTCATAAGTAAAAAGTTCTTCAAAAAAAATAGAGCCACTCTTTTGATTATCATTTTAAGGCCAGTAAATGGTATTGCAATTTTCAATTAGTGTACTGAAATCCAATTCAATTCAATAGGATTTATTAAGAGCTTATTTTGTGTCAGACAAAAACATCTGGCATGGTTAATAGAGCTGGCCTTGGAATCAATAAAAAAACACCCAGGTTCAAGTCCAGCCTTTGACACAAATAGGATGGGTAACCAAGGGCAAATCTCCCTTAATCTTCCTTGACAGGGCCCCAGGTAACTCTCTAAGACCTTAGGTTGCAGAACAATCTGTACAGGTGGATGGGATTTATTCATTGGAAGTTCTCATGACAGAGTGCTGGCTTGGAAGTCAGGAAAACCTGAGTTCAAATCCTTCTTCAGACACTAGCTTTCTGAACTTGGGAACTTCACCAAATCTCTCTGGGCCTCAGTTTCCTCATCTGTAATATGACCCAATGACCTCCAAGCCCCTTTCAGCTCTAAATCCCAGGTCCAGACCTCTCTTGCTCCCCCCATCCCATGCCAAGCACTATAGATACACACAAAATCCAAGGCGTGTTTGAAACTGAGGAGATATGTAAAAGCAATTTAAGGCATTCTATGTATCCCCCAAAGAAACCATTATTTCAGATTAAATTCTAGGCCATAAGTCTCCAAGGAAACACGCAAGGCATGACACACTCCAGCTTTGCGCCAAGCAAATCCACTTCCATCAAATTCAACAGTTAAAATAAAGTCTACCCGCAAATCTAGATAGGGGAGAGACCCCAGTCTTTTCCCTCCCTCTTCTCTTCTGACCAGGGGATAGAGAGCTACACTTAGGAATCGGGAAGACCTGAGCTCAAATCCTGGTTCAGACATTTACTAGCTGTGTGACCCTGCGCAAGTCATTTAACTTTTTGCCTCAGTTTCCTCATCTATGAAATGACAATAACCGCACCTACCACACAGGGGCTTCTCTGGGGGTCAAATGGGATATGTAAAGCGCTTTGCAAACCTGAAAGCGCCATAAAAATGCTTATCATTATTATGTTCTACTTTCCCTTTTCATCTACCTCCCAACACGCTCGAGGAGTTTCAGTTCCTCCCACGGCAGCAGCTGCGGGGTCCAACGACCGCGAAGGTCCTGCGAGGAGCGAGACGCCTGGGTCCCCAAAACCTCTTGTTTGGAGACCCTCTAACCGGAAGCAAACCCTGAGCCACTTCTGAAGTAACTGTCACAGTCATCGCGACTCTGACGCGCGCGCAACTGCGCTCAAGCTCGTCCGACCACTGCCGGCGCAGACTCTCTCAAAACTTCGCTTCCCAGAGTGCCTCGGGGCACGCACTCTCTCAGAACTACGATTCCCAGAGTGCCTCGGGGCACCTCTCCTTCATGCTCTCTTCTGAAGTACTGCTGAGTAGAAAGCCCGGAATTTCCTAAACTGAATTTTTGGTCCAGGTTCAGCTCCTACATCCCACCCATAATTAGCAGTTCTATTTTACCCCGCTAAACCTCAGTTTCTTCCTGACAAGCTTGAACTAGATGATCTCTAAAGTCTCTTCCTGCTGTTAATATGGTAATGAAAGCATTATTATTCCTGTTTTACAAAGGGAAAAAACTAAGGCTCAGAGAAGTGGAGACTTGCCAGTGGGTGGCACAATTATGAAGTGTGAAAAGTGGGATGTAAATCCATTTCTTTTTTTTTCCCCCATTCATTCATTCATCTATCTATATCTTTATTTTTACATTAATTTTAAAATATATTTTTTATTTCGTTAAATATTTCCCAATTACATGTAACTTTTTGGACAATCATTTTTTAAAAATTTTAGTTCCAAATTCTCTCTCCCGTCCTTGAGAAGGCAAGCAATTTGATATCGATTATATCTGCGAAGTCATGCAAAACATTTCCACATTAGCCATTTTACATTCTTTTTTTTTCAATTGAGTTCCCAGTTCTCTTCCTCTTTACCCCTCCTTCCCCACCCATTCCATTGGGAAGGCAAGCAATCTATCAATTATACATGTGAAGTCATCTGTTTCTTATGACCATTTACCACTACAATGTAATGTCTTGGCGATGTTTTCAAATGGACCAAAAAAAAAATGCTCCAAAGAGATCTGTATATAGAGTATTGATTATTTCCAATAGGGAATTTTTTTTTTTTTTTTTTTGTAGAAGCCCTTTATTAGCAGAATTGCATCTTCAGAAAATTGTGAAGCCATTCACCTGGACCAGGTCTAGTTCCTAACAAAGGTTGGGCTTTCCAGAACACACAAATAACCCACAACTTTGAAGTTCCCAACACTTAATTATCACCTCCCAACAAGGAACGAAGACGGCTTATTATATGAAGTAAGCAGGGGGTCAACAGGTTACTTCTCTGACTGTGAGTTTGATAAATGAGCACAGTCACCTGCGCATAATCTGGCTGAGACAGCTCCTGATTAGCAGCACTGGAGGCTTACACCGAAGGCTTGCAAACCTTAGATCCTCACAACAACCCTGTGAGGTAGGTGCTCTCTTACAGCTCCTTAGAACACAAAACAAAAACACAGAGAGGTTATTGTGACCGCTTGCTCAAGGCAGGGCTTGAGCTTGGTTCTTCTTGACAGGAGTAACTTGTTTCGTTGTGATCTCTGCCTCTTAAGCATAACCTCAAACATACAAATGCTACACAGAGATGCAGATAACAGTAATTTAAACTACATTACAATACACTGTACCCGAACACATGGATGCAATTTATGAAAACATTTAGGGGCAAGACAAATTTAACAGTTTCTTGGGGTTTGGGGTTTTTTTTTTTTTTTGGATGTCTGCATCTTGGCAGACAGCTTCCGAAATGGGAGGGCAGTAGTGGTAATTTACTTCTTATTGGGAGCAATGAGGCGACTGAATGATTGATTGATGGATGAATGGATGGATGGATGAAGGGACGCCATGATAAGGGGGGGGAGGTGGTCTTGGTGTAGAATGTCTTTCATTGTGCTGTCCATTCTTTATAGCCCCAGCTTGATTCTTCTCCAGTGTCTCCTTTTTGAGTTGTACCTGATCTTATTTCCAGTTTTCATTCGAATCCATTGAGCAATGGGACGATTCTGCTTCTGTTTCTTGGCCAGGAACCTCTTGATTCTGAATGTTTTATGAGAGGACATGATGATGAGATGACAGCTGAGCTTCTGCCACGATGGCTGGACGGGCGAAAAAGGCGGGAAATTTTTTTTAAAAAGCAAAACAACATACTAAGAGTTCATTTGTTTTCGGAATACTGAATTAATTGCAGTTTTCTCCTGATGGAATATGACTTTAGGATTAAAAACAACAGGATGAATATTTTAAACTATGCACAAAGATATGAAAAAACCCAAATCAAACAAAGCTGAACAGGAGAAACATAAATGACTATCACTATATTAAAATACTATCTATGTCAAATTTATCATCTTCCCCTACCAAGGTCTTCCCTTTTCTTAATTTTCCTGTGACTATGGAGGGCATCACTTTCCTCTAAATCACGCAGGCTCACAGTACAGATGTCATCCTAGTTACCTCACTCTCTCGCCAAACTATTTCCAAGTACTGCCAATTATCCCTTCACCATTTCTCTTGTATTCACTCACTTTTCTCCTCTGACACAGTTATCACCCTGGTATAGATCTTCATCACTTCATGCCTAAACTATGTCAATAGGCTTCTAGTTGGTTTCCCTCCCTCTCTCTTTTTTTTTTGTTACTGATTTCATTCTGTATCATTGCTGACATTTTTGTAACTTCCCAAGTTATGTTTTATTTGTCTCAGAGTTAAGTTTGGAAATTCAGCTTTCCTGTAAACCATCCATTGTTTCTAAGTTAAGTTTAGAAGTTCAGTTTTCCTGCTAATCACTGTTCTATTCTTGCCTCAAGGAAATCTGTTACTCTTAAAGGATGTAGGTGGACATTAGGGAATCTGGTCTGTTATCCAAGGAAGTCTGATCCACTATTGATAAGCTATCCTTTCAGGTAGACTCAAACAATGAACATTCTTAGTGACAGAATGGAAGGAGGGGTTGTTGCTAGCCCCTTATTCCCAATTTCCAGTCAATTATATTGTTCCTCCCGCCTGTGATGCTACAAATTGTAACTTATCACAATGTTTTTCCCCACCTATGATGCTGCCTTCTATTCTGGATGCTTCTTCTGGATGCTGTCACTTTTCTTCGGCTTTTTCTGTTCTTGTTTTTCTGTTTCTTGTTAGCTTTTCTGAGGGCTCTGAGACCATGTTTATTGGCAAATGTGTGCTTCAAGTTTACCATAATTTTGGTTGTAGAGATGTAGAGATTTAAGAGAGTAAGTTTCAGCGTTTTGGCCTGAAAAGTTTTGAGCAGAGCTTCTAAGACTAACATTTTATTTATTTATTTTTTCAATCATCAAGTATTTATTAAGCCACAACTATGTGCCAAGCACCAGGATCCAAGTACAAAGAATGAAACAATCACCACTCAAAAGAACCTTGACTTTTTTAAAATTAATTTATTTTGAATTATCAACAATCACTTCCATAAGCTTTTGGGTTTTAAATTTTTCTCCCCTTCCCTCCCCACCTCCCTCCCTAAAATGGCGAGCAATCTGATATAGGCTATATATATACATTCCTATTAAACATTTTTTCACATTAGTGATGTTGTAAGTAAAGAAAAAAAATAGCAAATAGTATGCTTTGATCTGCATTCAAACTCCATAGTTCTTTCTTTTTTGTGGGTAGCATTTTCCATCACAAGGCCTTTGGAGATGTCTTAGATCCTTGTATTGCTGAGAAGAGTTAAGTTTATCAATATTAGTCATCAAACAAAGTGGCTATTATTGTGTACAACCTTCTCCTGGTTCTGCTCACTTCACTCAGCATCAGACCATACAAGTCTTTCCAAGTTTTTCTGAAATCAGCCTGTTCATCATTTCTTATAGCACGATAGTATTCCATTACATTCATATACCACAACTTGTTCAGCCATTCCCCAGTTGATGGGCATCCTCTCAATTTCCAATTCTTTGCCACCACAAAAAGAGCTGCTATAGATATTTTTGTACATGTGGGTCCTTTTCCCATTTGTATGATCTCTCTGGGATATAGCCCTAGAAGTGCTATTGCTAGGTCAAAGGGTATGCACATTTTTATAGCCCTTTGGACATAGTTCCAAATTGCACTCCAAAATGGTTGGATCATTTCACAACTCCACCAATAATGTATTAGGGTTCCAATTTTCCCACATCTTCTCCAACATTTGTCATTTTCCTGTTTTGTTAGACTAACATTTTAGGTGGAGTTTCTCTCTGACTGATCTGCTGCTCTGCTCCCTGTAATAACAAATTACCATCTTCTAGTCTTTATTCACATGGAAAGGATCTTCTTGGGGCATTAACTTCCAAAATACATGACACTTTCCCATGCTTCAACTGAAAAAAACTATCATCTGGTTTAGAAATTGAAAGTCCTGTTTGTGTAAAGGAAAATCAACATGTATATTTGTGCTGAGGAAAAGTTACTCCACAATGCAATCCAATTAGGCTTAGATGACCATTGAAGTCGCGCCTAGCTCTACGCCTATGATCCAATGAGTTTGTGATCCCTTTCATATTTATGGAAGAGGGATAGAGACTGGACCTGTGATTTTATTGGTGCAGGGAATTCTCAGATGATGAAACCTCCTGTACCTATGCAAGTCAGCACCTTCACTGCATATTATCATTATCTTAGAGAGTTGCCTAGGAACCTAAGAGGTTGTGACTTACTTTGGGAACAGCTCTATGGGAAAGAAACAAGGTCTTCCTGAACCCAAGTCTTCCTAGCTCTGAGGCTGACTCTCTAGCCACTGCGTTGGGTAAGAGAGAATATACTAAATAGGTCAAGCAGTCCAAAAGAGTAGTTCAAAGGATTTCTGAAGTGTTCAGTACTGTTTCCCCACCTAAAATATTAGGAGAATAGGATATAGAGTTCATTTAGGCTGAGGAAAATAGGTCACTAGTGGACTACTTTTATTAAAGGTATTTCCACTGGAGTCTCAGCAGAAGAATCTCACACAGAAGACAAGGATAAAGAAAGAGTAGCACCAGGAGCAGCAATAGGGTAATGAAGTTGTTCTATCTTAAATTCAACTGGGACAACAAGCTTTCACTTGGAAATACAAGGAAGAAATACCCAGTTAATTGACCCAAATGTGTTTAGGACTCTCTTTGGTTTATATACACTAAAACAAAACTTGGCTAAATACTTTTTAAGTCCCACAGCCTCAGAAAAATAAAAAAACCACATAAAAAAATCTAAAACAAAGACTTCAAGTCATAAGAAAATTTATGAAGAAAAGCTAAGTTCCTATAGTTCTCCAGAAGCACATCCATGTAGAGGTCCTGTTGAACAGGGTCTAATTGTCATTCTTTCCAGGTAAAGTCTGAAGTTACATCCCTGAATGTCATGGATTCCTGAAATATCAAACACATGTCTACTTGTCTAAGCCTAGACAGTTTAAGATTATGCTTACTCTTAGCAGTGAGGTTGGTAGCACAGGGAACATGAACAAGGAATATAGAAAGTGATTCTAATACTGTTCAGAGGAATCATCCAACCATCTCTTTACTGATAATCTAGCAATTTGTCAGGCATGATGAAATATAAAACAGGGGAAGGTGAGATGGTTGCCACTTTTAAGGAATTTGCAGTTTTGTTGAGAATCACTGAACTATGCCATTTGGTATATATATGTTCAGTACTGATATTACTTCATTGTCTGTGGAACCTTTTAACAAAATGTTACTGTTTAAATAAATCTGTTTTTGCTTTTTGCTTTCTCTGAGATCATGATTGCCACACTTGCGTTTTTCACTTTGCTGAAGCATAATAGATCCAACTCCAGCCCTTCATTTTAACTCTGTTTTTTCCTGTTTCAAGCGTATTTCTTGTAAACACAATTTTTTTGTATTGTTGAATTCTAGTTTTTAATCCATTCTGCTATCATATATTTTATCGGTGAGTTCATCCTATTCACAGTTATTATTGCTAAATGTATATCCTTCCATCCTATTCTCTTATATTTATCCTTTTCTTTTTAACCATGTCCCCTCCTCAAGTATCTGTTTTAGTTCTGACCATCCTATGAGAGCTAGTCCCATCTATTGTGGGTGGATTCTTGTTAGTTTCAATCTTTAATGGAAAAAGCATGGGTTTTAAGAGTCAAAAGGCCCACGTTTGAGCCCTACCTCTGACATTTACCACTTATATAATAATGATAATATTTAATATTTGTGAAGCACTTACCATGTGCCAGACATTGTGCTAAGCACTTTACAAAATATTATCTATTTGATTGTCACGACAACCCTGGGAAGCAGGTGCAATTATTACCCCCATTTTATAGAAGAAGAAACTGAGGCAAACAAAGTTGTACAGCTAGTGTATGAGACTGGATTTGAATTTAGGTCTTCTCGACTCCAGGCCTAGCACTCTATTCATTACACCACATTACACCATATGAACGTGGACAAATAAATCACTCTGCTTCTATCAACCTTTATTTCCTTAGGTGTTTACAGGGGACAAAAAAGACTTGAACTAGTTTCTTTGCATAGGTATTGAGATTAAGGTCTCATTGGGTGAGGAACATGGCACATATAGTAGCATGAGTTCGACATAGGGATTTTGTAGTGCCTCTCTGAGCAAACTACCCCCTAAACAAATTCACCCTCACAAGTTGAATCTGTATTCCTGCAATTATAACTAACAAGTGGCTACTTATGTGTTTACCTTAAAGTTAGTAGGAGGACATAATTAGTTCAAAGCAAAAGCACTTAATGAAATGCCATAGTAAGAATAGAATCAACAAACATTACCATCTCCCCCAATAAAACTGGGGTGTACTCTCTTACAAATACACAGTATCAGTATGAAGAATGGATACATACAAAATTCATAAGTTGAGAAGCACACTTATAGGGGACACATGTAGCCAAGGCAACTTAGTCCCCTATTGACGTTTTACCATGTTGTGCTCATGCTTTTGTTCAAGGGGTATGGCTCTCTGCTGGGTAATTCACTTGGAGACCCCTGGGCCTCCTCTGAGGCTATGCAATAATCTCACTGTCTCTAGCTTTAGACTTGACTGACATCCTGCTCTAGGGTGCTTCTATGCTTATCTAGAGAGGCCTCAATGGGGATTGATCCCCTAAAGTTATTTTCTTTCTTTTGCTTGATGTCCCCACCTAGAGGTACTCTGGGAAAAACTGTAATATATTTATGGCATACATCAGACCTGTACAGTTTGGCAGTAGGTAGGGGCCAAAATTAAAATAGGCCAAACTTCTTCTAGCAGCAGATAGGTTAGACTAGAGATAGACTGAGGATAGTTGGTTGCTGTGGGTCACGTGACAAACAGGAGGGAGTGTGCAGGGGCAACCCTACATTTTTCACAGGCCACAGAAATCCTCTGGCCGGCAGGCAAGCAGCCCACAAGCTGTATGTTGTGCATTCCCAACTCTCATACAAATACTGAAAGTAACAAATGCATACCAGATACAGTTTTTATTTCATCCCATTGAAAATGCAGAAAATGCAAAAGATTTACAGGTATCCATAAAAATACAGAAAACATGTAAGACAAAGTTATTATTAACTCTCCCTTAAGGGAATTGAACCTGGGACTAATATTAGGCAAAACTTTGGTTTTCCAGTGAGCTATAAGCATATCTCCATCTATTTATCTACTGAGCCTTTTAAAAAAATATTTTCTGATGGTATGCTGTAATGGAAAAAAGGAGCATTGAACTGGCAGAAGACATGGAACTGCAGTCACAGCTTTCACACGTACTAATTATGTGACTCACCCTGGTCAAGTTTTAGCTTCTTCCTAGCCTCTGAATCTGAGAGACTTGGGTTCAAATCCCATCTCTGGACAAATCTGGCTAGGAGATTCTGGGCAAGTCACTTACTCTCTTTGTTCTGTAAGTGTGGAAGTTTAGGGGTGCTGGGCCCCCAAAATAGCGACATGCAGGGCCTGTCCAAATGAACTGGTCCCAAGCCTTCTTTCAACCAAAGATAAGGTTTATTAAAACACTGATAGTGGGTGGACTTGATTCTAACAATCCGCCACATTGGCTGCACTCTTATGGAATCTAAGCATTTGCTACTCTTAAGGAATCTGAGCACCTTAATGGAGGTGAGATGGATCTCATATACAGAAAGACTCTAGGAGGGATCTAGGAGTGGCCAAGTAGTCTGGGGTGATTGGGAGAAGGGGTGATGGGCATGGCCAGTCAGCTGGAGTGACTGGGATGGACAGTGGGGTCTAGATAGGATCAAGGATGGGAAGTAGCCGGGGGCAATCTGGAGGTAACAGAGAGTTGGAAGATTGGAAGTAGGCCACAATGAAAGTAGAAAGGATTATAGCCTCAGGCGAACACCAGAGACTTGACCATGTGGGAAAGTCCAGGGCTTTTTCTTTTTGGAGTCCAGATCCCAAAGAAATGGTCTTTTCCTTTTAGGGATTCAGATCTCATCCCCATCATAAGCGGTTTTCTAAGATTGTAGATTGCCCCACCATTGCTGATGTACATGTACACGCAGTCCTCACTGGCAATTTTCTATTTTGTTTTTGTACAAAGGTCAATACAAAAAGCCTGCACAGGTCCAGTACAAAAACCAAACAACGGGTAACACTTGCAGCAATAACTTTCAATCTGACAATCTTGGAGCTGGAAGGACTCTCATAGATCACCAGGTGGCGCTGTGGACAGAGTGCCAGGCCTGGACTCAGAAGACATCTTCCTGAATTCAAATCTGGCCTCAGATACTTAGTAGCTGTATAACCCTAGGCAAGTAACTTAACTGTTGCCTCAGTTTCCTCATCTGCAAAATAAACAGGAGATGGAAATGGCAAACCACTCCAATATCTCTGCCAAGAAAACCCCAAATGGGGTCACAAAGTCAGACACGACTGAAAAACGGTTAAACAGTCCAAATGCCTCATTTTACAGAAAAGGAAATTGAGGCTCATTGAAGGATAAAATGTTACTATTTATTTAGAACGGGAGCCGGGGCTGGAACTCAAGGCTTTTCACTCCATCTCCACGGTTCTGTACACTACTTTAAGACTCAGAAGTGATTTACTTCCGGGAAAGGGCGTGCGCAGAGGATTCTGGGAACGGTAGATCTGAGAGAGTCTGCGCGGCCTGGACCGGACTACGGAAGCCAGCCAGAGGATGCCGCCCTCCGTCCTCGCCATTACCGTAAATGTCAGATCGGAAGCGGTGTCAGTGTGCCGTCGGTTTCCCTGTCAAGCCAGAAATACACAGCCTACAGGTATTGGTGACCCAGGCGCCAGCACCCTTCCCCTCCCCTTCCTCCTCCGACTCCTCACGGGGCGTTCCCACCTAGCAGCGCCCCTGAGAGGAGCTCAGTCGTTCCACACTGGGTGGTCTGGCTTCTTGGTGCCTTGTGGTGGGAGGGTACCTTAATTCTTGTTCGTTCTATGAACTGTGAGCGCGGACCTGCGTTCGGGGAGGGCGCCACGGCGTTGGAGGCGAAATCCGCCCAGAGTACTTTTGTCGTCATCTGTTTTACGTAAGGTTTCCCCTTGGCGTCGCTTCGCTCTGCTCCAGGCTCCTGCACCTGGTTTCCACCCGCCCCAGGACCGACTGCCACTGACACCCAGCCCTGGAGAAGAGGGCTCAGGGGGAAGGGAGGCGGTGGGGGTGGCCAGTCTCGAGCAGGACTCCATGGTCGGTGGATAGATTTTTGGGGGGGGGGGGGGGTGTCCGTGAATGAGGAAAAAAACAAACTACATCCTTATTTTTACTAATCTCTAACTCAGATATTTAAAAAATATTTTGGTAACTATTTTAGTATATATCACTTTTATTTGTAATCCTATGTATTTTATTTTTATGCATTTAAAATCGTTCTGAAAAGGGATCCATGGCACCCAAAAGGTTATTTAACCCAGTTCTAACGGAAAATAAGCATTTCCTTCAGTTATGAATATCTTAAATGATTATTCCAAGATGAGGTCCATAGCCGTCACCAGACTGACGAAGGTGTCTGTCACACACACACACACAGAACCCCTGCTCTAACTGAAGGTTACCATTTCCTATAATTATGAATGTTTTTTTAAAAATTCTGACAAACGTTTCATAGGTTTGAACAGATTGCTAAAAGTGTCTGTGACACACACCCACACACGAAAGGTCAGGAAGAATCTTTAGTTTACATAGAGAGGAGACAGAGAGGTAGAAAGGGGGAGAATGGAAGAATGATGGGCAAATTTCTAATCTGCCCTGTCTCCCTCCTTTGCCATCCTCCCCACACTCTCACTTGGGGACTTCAGCATACTTATTTTTGTACTGTGTTTGGCACATATAAGCACTCAATAAATGCTAACTGTATCACCTGAGAGCCTCTCCATTTTTATCATCTTCAGTTCCCAGGAACTCCATTTTTACTTCACAAAAACCACAGGCAGATATGGTCTCACCTTGATCTCACCATCACCAATAATTTCCATCTCCACGAGACAGAGCTCTGAAATTTGTCTCAGATCATAATCTTTTACCCTTCAATCTCTACCTCTGCCTCATTCTTTAAACTTATTTTTTTGTCTTCATCCTGACATCTCAAGTCACTTTACCCTCCCTGCTTTTCTAGTCCATCACTTTGGCTATGGCCTCCCTTTCCTCCCTTATGAATCTCAAACCTCTTATTAACCAGTTCTACTTTAAATTGTCTCCTGTCTTCTCTCGTTCCCTGACATGCCTCACCAAACCCTAGTCCTTGGTTACCTCCTGCCATCCACCTACCCTTTCTGCTGCTGAATACTGCTGGAAAAAGTCATATATGTATGCTGAACCTGTACCCTTCCCATTTTTGTTGTCTGATGTCAGATGGACTTATACTGCTGCAAGGTAATTTTTTTGCTTTCTATTGTAAAATTCCTCACGATATCTGTTCCATATCTTTTCTTCTCAAGCCACTGAGTTGGGGCAGATAGGTGGTGCAGTGGATAGAGATCTGAGCCTGGATTCAGTAAGATCTAATTTCAGATTCAGTCTCAGATTCTTACTAGCTATGTGACCCTGATCAAAACACTTAACCTCTATTTGCCTCAGTCTCCTCAACTGTAAAGTAGGAATAATAACAATACCTACCTTGAATCAAATTAGATAATATTTGTAAAGTGCTTAGTATGGTACCTGGCATATTGTAGGAGATATATAAATGTTTATTCCCTTGGCTTCTCTTCCCCTAGTGCCACCCTGTCCTTCTCAGCAGAGCTCCTTCTTTGTAGCTCTCTTGACAAACATACTTGACAGAGTAAGCAGAGGCCCTCTGTTGTGTGTTCCCTTCTTTCCCCAATTCTGTTCCTCAGATTCACTCAACATTTTCTCAGTTCTCTCCAGTGTCTGATAAAAATGTGCCAACTCCTTTATACTTATTCCTTTATTCCCATCCCTTCCCTTCTCTGGGATTTTGTCCCTTAGATCATCCCCCTTTTTTTTTTCTCAAATTTTCCATCTCATTTAACTCCTACTAACTTCTTCCCTGTAACTATAAACATAGGCAAATCTGTTAAATCTTTAAAAAAGCTTCATTTGACCCCTTCATTTCCTCAGAGTTTTCTCTCATCTCTTTCACAACAAATCTAGAAAAAGCTGTTTGCCTTTATTCCCTTTCCTCTAGCTCACTTCTTAATCCCTTGCTTTCTGTCTTTTCACCCCACTACTCAACTAAAACAGCTCTTACCAAGCTTACTAATGGTCTTTTGATTGCCAAGTCCTGTGACTTTTTCTCCTTGAGCTCTCTGTAGTACTTAACACTTTTGACAAACCCTTCCTTGATATTCTGTCCTATAGGTTTTCCTGGCATCTTTCTCTCCTGCTTCTCCTCTTATCTGTTTGATTCTTTTCAGTCACCTTTGCAGGATCATAACTCATGTCCCACTTCTTTGCATGAGTGTAACCCAGATCCTCTACCCTCTTTCTTCTCTGAGTCAGTAAACATTTATTAATCTCCTACTATGTATCAGGCACTATGTTAAGTGCTACCTCTGTCTGTTTCTCACCTTACATCACTTCAGCAACTCTCCTGGCTTCAACTGTTATCTCTAAGCAGATGTCTCCTAAATCTACACATCTAGTTTTAATGTATCTTGAACTTTAGTCCCATATTACCTGTTCAAGATGGATGCACTCAAGGGCATCTCAAACTCATGTTTAAAGGGATATATATTCTTCTCTACCTTAAACTCATCCCTTTTCCTAATTTCCATATTTTTGTTGAAGGCACCACCATCCTTCTAGTCATGACAAACCAGTTTTATCACTTTGGTATCATCTTCAACTCTTTCCTCTCCCTCTTTCCCACTTCCTTCCCATGCCAAATAATTGCCAAGTCTTCTTGATTCTACTCCCTACAGCACCTCTTGCATCCTTCTTTATCTTTCTGTTCACAAGGCCACTACCCTAGTTCAGTCCTTCATTACCTTTGACCCAGCCTATTACAATGACCTTTTAATTAGAATCTGCTTCTAATGTCTCCCCTCCTCAATCCATTCCTAAAATACTGGGTTGACTGTGCCACACACCTTTTCAGTAAGCTTTGGTGACTCCCTGCCTCATTTAAGATAAAAGTCAATCTCTCTGTCACTTATGGCCCTTCACGGTTTGGCTCTAATTTGTCTTTCCAGACTGATTTCCCCACACATGATACATTAGAGCCAAACTGGCTATGCTGTTTCCTGTACATGATATTCCACCTCTTTGTCTTTTTTCAGGTTGAACCTCATATCTGAAGGGCTTTCCCTCCTCACTTCTATCTCTTGGAATCCCTTGACCCTGCCCAATGGCCCTTCCTGACTCTCCTCCCCAGTTTTAAGGGATTTTTAAAAGAAACTATTTTGTATTTCTTTTGTATGTATGTAATTTTGTATTTACATGTTATACATGTTGTTTTGCCCCACAAGAATGTAACTTCTTAAGAGGACTTACATTTTTGTCCTTGTACCTCAAGAGCCTTCTAGGTTCCTTTCACATAGCAGGCACTTAACAAATCGTTGTTAAATAGGATTGAAATTTGGAATATAATTCTTTGTAACAACTGAATTTAATAAAAATTGATTTTCTGGCTCAGAGTTAGAGCTATTAGACAAGTAGACATATTTCTGTTTCTGTTTCTGTTGGTGACTTGAAATAATTGTTTCTTTTGTGAGTGCATAAAGTCTCTTAAATAGCTCCCTTTTCTTCCCTGACATGTAAGAATTTCCTTTCAGTGCTCTAATTAGAAATTGCTGGATTGTACAATAAACAGAAAAGAAATTGCTTTTTTTCCCCATAGAACTGTTTCCTTGGGAATGCGCAAAAATCTAGGTATTTTTGGTAAAGGAGAATTTATCTTTCCCCCAATATTAAGTTTTTTGATTGTTGATAAGGATATTTTTAGATATTTGGATGTATGGCGTGTATTATTATTATTAAACAAATAATTTTTCTTTTTATATAGAGCTAGGTTGGTTCATTGTAGGTTAGTGCAATTTGTTATAGCTTTGGATTCATTGTTATATTCAAACCCCTGTTCTTTCTCAACAGTATTCATAAATTAAACATTTATTTCGTACCTACAATATCAAGGCATCATAACAGATTCCATGGCAGGAAAGAAGAAGATGTAGTCTCTTGTTTTGTAGAATTTTATAGTCCAGGCAAAATACTTATTCTTTAGCTTTGAGTAACATGAATGTGGTGAGAAGCAGATCCAGTTTGTGTATTTCTCTACATGTGTATGTCTATGTAATGGTGATAGTGTGTATATTTATTTCAGTATAAAGGTAAAGAGCACTGGTCTGGGAGTCTGGAGATATCCATGTTATTCAGTTTTCTTCATCCAACCAGATCGTATTTGTTATGCCATGCTTACATGGTTTATACACCATAGAAACCATGGAGAATTCTGAAGTTCTATAAACCATAATGTACTATGTAACTGTTATTTTGTATATTTGATTCAGTGTTATTCCCTAATCAATTTGTAGGTAATTTGTATATTGAAAATCTCTTAACAATCTTTGTAGGAGCTAGAAAAGTGATGGTTTGATTGAGATTTCTTTTTTTTTTTAATAGTACTGTTAATCATGAGATTAAGGTTTGGGGATGCTATTATTTATTTATTTGATCACCTTAAGCAATCAAAGCAGTAGGAAGTCTAAGAGGCTGTTCTGGATTCTCTGCACAGTCAGGCAGAGAGAATAGCATAAAATTAAAAGCTATAGCTTCACCAAGAACAAAAGTGTTTGGAAGCTCCACTTGATAAGCAAGTAGAGACAGATCTTTCAGGTTTGGTTACCATCTTGCTGAGGGATATGAAGATGCTCAACCAAACCCATCTCTAAAGAATGCTCTTGATGCAGGGACTTCTAGACAAAACAAAACCACCCTGCCCCTCCCCCAAACCAAGTGATGAGAAGTCAAAGGCTGAACATTTTACCAATACGGTATTTTGTAACCTCCAGATTTCAGAGTCCATATTTAAATTTTTTTTGACTTGGCCAGCGTAGGAGTTTGTTTTGCTTGATTATGTATGTTTGCAATAGTGGTTTTGTTTTTATTACTTTTTCACTAGTGGTTGGGCGGATTAAGAGGGAGAGGATGAGGACTTGAAAATAAAATAGAATTGAATTCTTAAAACAGGTTCCAACAGAATGCTTTTCATGTTTTTCTATGTATTGTGTGCTTATGTAATTCATGAGATGTTTATTCAGCTATAATTAGACAGTAAAATAATTTCAATGTGTTAAAAACAAACAAACAAACATTTCCTACCCCACACGCTGATTTCCAAGGATGAGTTGGAGTCCTGAGCAACTGGCTATTTTGTAAGAAACCACAGTGAGGCGAAGGGATAATAATCATAATTAACCAATAACTGATACATAACACCTGAAGGTTTGCAAACTGCTTTACACATCTTATCTTACTTGATTTTTTTTTTTCCACATTAGTCATGTTGTAAAGAAGAATTAGAACCAACCGGAGGAACCACAAGAAAGAAGAAACAGAACAAAACAGAAGAAAAAAAAAGAGCAAGTAGTATGCTTCAATCTGCATTCAAACTCCATAGTTCTTTCTTTGGATGTGGATAGCATTTTCCATCATGAGACCTTTGAAGCTGTCTTAGATCCTTGCATTGTTGAGAAGAGCTAAGTCTATCAAAGTTATTGACTGAGATTTCTTGATTGTGATAGTTAATGATGTTATATTTTTGCCCACAGCATCCCTTAGGAATGTGTGCGGGTATCCAGCCTGGCTCTGAAGGGAACTGGATCCCTACTGGGGATACAGATATCAGGTCTACTGTGATGGTCCCAGATGGAAAGCTGTTATCCCTGAATAAGATGACTATCTCTCTGAACTCCCAAATTCTAGATGTACATAAACAAGACAAGTTGCTAAGAATAAGTTTCCCCAGGGAACAGGTTAACATTCTAGAAAGAGAAAGGTTTAATCCAGAGGCTTCTCGCCAGAGCTTCAGATGTTTTTCATACCCAGAGAAAGCCGGACCACGTGAGGCTGTGAACCAGCTCTGGGAACTCTGCCTTCAGTGGTTAAGGCCAGAGATTCACACAAAGGAGCAGATCCTGGAGCTGCTGGTGCTGGAGCAATTCCTGACCATCTTGCCCAGTGAGATCAGGATTTGGGTGAAGTCACAGCATCCAGAAAATATTGAGGAAGTGGTCTGCTTGGTGGAGGATTTGACCCAAATTCTTAAGGAGGAAGGTAAGTTAAGGAAGTATACCATAAGAGAACAAAATCTCTTCAGATTGTGAGAAATAAGAATAGACAACCCAGGAACAGGGTTGGAGAAACAGTAGTGAAGGAAAAACACAGTAGAGAGAAAGGAGATCTTTGGATTGGGGGTAATGAGGAAACAGGTACTATTCAGTTTCAATTCTGGTCTTTTTTCTCATGTTATCTAGCCTAGTCGCTTCATTTTAACTTGACTCCATGCAAACAGTTGGCTGCAAAAAAAGAAAAAAAAGTGACAGGAGAAACAATCACAGTAGTAAGCCTCTTATAAACTTTCACAGAGATTTCCTGTCAAGGTTTATAGCATCCCCATCCATCAACCAGTCCTGGTATTGGTCTTAACAATAATAATTTTTATTTAAAAAAATATATTTTTAAGAACTCTGTGAGGTAAGAAAGATTGATGTGGTTATTCCAGTTTTGGAGATGAGAAAACTAAGGTATAGTATAGTAAGGTATAGTCAGTTGACTTGCTATAAGGGTTATACAAATAGATTAAGTTCTTGGATCCCAGGTCTCATCTTGTGCTCTTTTATCTAGGTCATATTTCCTCCCTGATAGAAGATATAAACTTTCTATGAAGCCATTTTCCATAAGAAACTCAGGAAAATTGATTTTATTTCATATTCTATGAAATAGGAAAATAAATATTTTCTTGTGAAGTAGAGAGATAACCATGACAGATACCTAGAATTACGCATTCCATGTGATATATCATATTAGAAACAATTTTGAAGTTAGTACATTCAAACCAGAATTCTGTCATTGGAAACTTGCTATCACTGAAAAGGCATTGTCAGAACACTAGAGCCATCGGCAGCACTACCCTTCTTTCTAAATTTGTTGGGACCTGGGGGCTGATCCTATTTCCATCCTTTGTCCCCTCTAGCTTTGCATTCTCAGGATTCTGTAATTCTCCAAGATAGGAACACAGAGAAAGAAGAAAAGTCTGCTCTGTTTCCATCAGCCCAATTTCAGGTGAGTAGAATGTATTCTCCCTTTCCAAAAATGCCATCTTGGTTCTCGGGATATTCACATTTCATTCATTTTTACTAGCATTTTTACTATTCTTTGTCTAACCAAGTCGTGTCCAGAGTTCTCTATTTTATTTTCTCCCAAGAGACTGGACCCATCCTAGTTGATGATGGATTCATTAGGGGATACATTTCACATCCTGCTGTCTTCTCTACTTAACCTGCACTCATTTATTTATATTTTTATACTCAGTACTATGCAAGTCTTTCTGAAGGATATAAAAGAAATATGAACTACATACCAATATGAACTATTGGTATCACGAAGACTTTACGTCTTTATTAGAGTAACAAGGTCAACGTTTAGGAAAGTAAAGAGCAATTGAAGTCCATGCCAAATATGTGCCAAAATATGTGCTATGAAACATGACATGTAACTAACTGTTAAAGGAAGAAACCTAGCTTACTAAACTGTGAAAGTAAGGAACAGGTTTAAAAGCACTCACTGGGACTGGGACTAAGGTTCTGTTATTTGGGTAACAAAGATTGGAGTGAAAATTAGCTAAGTGCTCAGTCATACTCAAAATGATATTCTTAGAATTATAGTCATCACTGAATTATAAACATTTATAAACAATTATAAACATCACATCACTGGTGATACTCTAACATGAAGAAAAAGGGGTCGTCCGGTAACTTGTTAATGGTTATAAATTCCAACAGATTTTTAAACATGTTTTCTGGATTAGGCAATTGAAGAAGTTGTGTTTTAGTCTCTGGGACTGCTTTCTCCCTTAAAATCACTGAGTCATGCCTACATGGACTCTGGGGATTTTCTTTTTCTCCAAAGCATTTGCTAGATCATAGTAAAAGCAGTAAGTCAAACTTCAGACTAATTAAATGCTTTCTGCTAACAACTTTTTTTCTTTCTTTCTTTCTTTCTTTTTAGTTTTCAACATTTACTTCCACAGGCTTTTGAGTTCCAAATTTTCTCCCCATCTTTCCCCTCCCCCCATTCCATGATGATGTGCATTCTGATTACCCCTTCTACCAATCTGCCCTCCTTTCTATCACCTCCCTCCCCCTTCTCTTACCTTCTATTTTCCTGTAGAGCAAGATAGACTTCTATACCCCATTGCCTGCGTATCTTATTTCCTAGTTGTATGTAAAAACAATTTTTAACATTTGTTTTTAAAACTCTGAGTTCCAAATTCCCACCCACCCTCATTGAGAAGTGAGCAATTTGATATAGGTTATACATGTGTAGTCATGCAAAACACTTCCATAATAGTCATGTTGTGAAAGACTAACTATATTTCCCTCCATCCTATCCTGTTTATTCTATTCTCTCCTTTGAATATATCCGTCCTCAGAAGTGTTTGCTTCTGGTTATCCTTTCCCCCAATCTGCCCTTCCTTCTATCACCCCCCCGTATGCTATCCCCCCCCCACTTTTCTGTAGGGTAGGATAGATTTCCATATCCAATTGAGTATGTATGTTACTCCTTCCTTAAGCCAAGTCCAATGAGAATAAGGTTCGCTCATTCCCTCTCACCTCTCCCCTCTTCCCCTCCACTGTAAAAGCTTTTTTTATGTGAGATAATTTACCCCATTCCACCTCTCCCTTTCTCCTCTCGGTACATTCTTTTCTCACCCCTTAATTTTATTTTTTAGATATCATCCCTTCATATTCAACTCACCCTGTGCCGTCTGTCGATATATATTACCTCCAACTACCCTAATAATGAGAAAGGTCTCATGAGTTACAAGTATCTTTCCATGTAGGAATGTAAACAGTTCAACTTTAATAAGTCCCTTATGATTTCTCTTTCTTTTTAATTTTTCATGTTTCTTTTGAGTCTTGTATTTGAAAGTCAAATTTTCCATTCAGCTCTAGTTTCTTCATCAAGAATGCTTGAAAGTCCTCTACTTCACTGAATGTCCATTTCTTCCCCTGAAGAACCATACTCAGTTTAGCTGGGGTAGGTGATTCTTGGTTTTAATCCTAGCTTCTTTGACCTCTGGAATATATTCCAAGCCCTTCGATCCCTTTTGTAGAAGCTGCTAAATCTTCTGTTATCCTGATTGTGTTTCTACAGTACTTGAATTGTTTCTTTCTGGCTGCTTGCAATATTTTCTCCTTGACCTGGGAACTCTAGAATTTGGCTATAATATCCCTTGGAGTTTTCATTTGGGTGTCTCTTTCAGGAAGTGATCGGTGGATTCTTTCCATTTCTATTTTACCCTTCGGTTCTAGAATATCAGGGCAGTGTTCCTTCATAATTTCTTAGAAGATGATGTGTTGGCTCTTTTTTTTATCATGGCTTTTCAGGCAGTACAATAATTTAAAAATTATCTTTCCTGTATCTATTTTCCAGGTCACTTATTTTTCCAGTGAGATATTTCACATTGTCTTCAATTTTTTTCATTCTTTTGGTTTTGTTTTATAATTTCTTGATTTCCCATAGAGTCATTAGCTTCCATTTGCATTGTTGTAATTGTTAAGGAATTATTTTCTTCAGTGAGCTTTTGGACCTCCTTTTCCATTTGGCCAATCCTGCTTTTTACGGCATTTTTCCCCTCATTGGCTTTTTGGACCTTTTTTGCCATTGGTCTGGTCTGTTTTTTAAGGTCTTGTCTTCTTAAGTTTTTTTTTTCTTTTGGTCTCCTTTAGCGAGCTGTTGACTCATTTTTCATGATTTTCTTGCGTTACTCTCATTTCTCTTCCCGGTTTTTCCTCTACTTCTCTTACTTGCTTTTCAAAATCCTTTTTGAGCTCCTCCATCGCCTGAGATCAATTCCTATTTTTCTTGGAGGCTTTGGATATAGGAGCTTTGACTTTGTTGTCTTCGTCTTATTATATGTTTTGATCTTCCTTGTCACCAAAGTAAGATTCTATAGTCTTGAGTTTTTCTTCATTGTTTGCTCATATTCCCAGCAATTATTTGACTTTTTAACTCTTTGTTAAGATAGGGCTCTGCTTCCAGCGTGGAGGGCATACTGTCCCAAGCTTCAGGGGTTATGTGCAGCTGTTTTCAGAGATACTTCTAGGGACGGACTTACAGGTCCCTAGAAGTTCTTCCAAGGTGGTAAGATCTAAGGAGAGGTGTTTACTCCTCTCCTGGTCTGTGCTCTGGTCTATGAGTGACCACAAATACTCTTTTCTGCCCTGGAACTGTGAAGAGAGTACTCCCTCTACTGCTGCCCCACGCTCTCCTATGCCAGTGCTCTACCTTGCCCCAGGTCTGCTACCTGGGACTGCCACTCAGATCCAAGTATGGGCAAAGCAACAGAATCCTACCTTAGTGGCAGTAAAGAGATCCCTGTAATCTCTTTCTGATCAGTTGTTTGATTCCCTTACCATCTGCGGGCTGAGAGCTCTGGAAACAGCTGCTGCCACTGATACCAGTGCCACCACCCCAGGGCTTTTCTGGGGCCTGAGCTGGCCTGCCCTCCTCTTTCACCCAGGTCTGATAGACTTTCTACTGACCTTCTAAGTTGTCTTTGGCATTTGTCGGTTGAGAAGTCTGGAAACTGCCACAACTGCTAGTGATTCAGTCCCCTGAGGCCTGCTGGGGCTGGGCTGTGCTGGCGCTGCCCTCACTAGACTGCACTCCTCTCCCAGCCCAGCAAAATAGACCTTTCGTTTTGACCATCCAGATTGTTTTGGGCTGGAAATTTGTTTCACGCTATCTTTTTGTGGGTTCTGCTGCTCTAGAATTTATTGAGTCATTTTTTACAGGTATTTGGAGGGGTTTGGGGGAGAGCTCAAGCAAGTCCCTGCTTTTACTCTGCCATTTTGGCTACCCCCACTGACAGTTTTTGATTGAAGGATGTTAGAACTTGTAGTCCAACCCTATCATTTTACAAATGAAGAAAATGAAGCTCAGAGATTATGATTTTTTGGCAAGAATAAGCCTGGGTTTTATCGGGTAACCAAAAACCATCTTCAAAATGCATATAATTTTAGTTAGAGATTCATATGGCTGCCAAAGTGATTTTTCTAAAGCACGGATTTGACCATGTCACCTCACTACTCAGTACACCTTAGTGGCTCCCTTCTACCCTCTCAGAATCAAATATAAAATCCTTTGTTTAGCTTCTTATTGCCACCTCCTTGTTTCCCTGGCTTCCTTCAAGATTCAGTTCAAATCCCACCTTGTACAGGAGACTTTTCCTGTTCCCTCCTGCCTGTGTCTTCCCATATATATGTTTACACCATATATATCTTTTATGTACCTAGTTCTCTCCCATTAGGATGTAAGCTCCTTGTAGGCAGGGACCATGTTTTTGCTTTTTTTTTTTAATATCTTTTGCTCAGCACAGTGCCTAGTACATAGTGCTTAATAAATTCTTGTTTGTTGACTAGACTGATTGATTAACTGAATGGTTTTATTATATTTGATATTAAGAAATAATCAACTTTGACTTCTTACTGGTGATATAGGAAATCAAATTCATAAATAAGCACTAATTATTATTTTTGTCATTGAACTGTCACCAACCATTTTCCCCCCATTTTTATGGTATTTTATTTTTTCCAATTACATGTAAGGACAATTTTTAACATTGATGTTTTTAAAATTTTGAATTATAAATTTTCTCTCTCCCTCTCTCCTCCCTAAGATGGTAAGCAATCTGATATAGGTTATATATCATCATGTGAAACCTATTTCCATATTTGTCATGTTGTGAAAGAAGAAACAGTTTACAAAAACAATTCCAACTTATAAAAGAAAAAAGCACACACAAAAAAAGAAAGTAAAAATAACATGCTTTGATCTGCATTCAGAATCCATCAGTTCTTTCTCTGGATGTTTACCAACCTTTTTATTAGAATTCTTTTAATTAGCAAAAATGGACTTTGCCATAAATAGTAAAGTGCTCGAAAATGAGGGAGGAGGTGGTACCAAAGTCCTCTACAGATTGAATAGTATGTCTTTGAAACAGTCTAAG
Source organism: Vombatus ursinus (assembly GCF_900497805.2). Classification (NCBI taxonomy): domain Eukaryota; kingdom Metazoa; phylum Chordata; class Mammalia; order Diprotodontia; family Vombatidae; genus Vombatus; species Vombatus ursinus. Next base: position 19,159,188 of record NW_020954610.1, on the reverse strand, counting down.
ATCAGCTGTATTATTAAAGCAGTTGGATTCCAACAGAGATAATTTTAGCAACACTTTTGATCAAGTATCTCATATTACTCTTGAGGAGAAGATGAAGAGATGAATTTGATGTTAATATAATCAGATGGAATCAGAACTAGTTTTATGGCCTCAATTAACATTAATAGTTAATAATTAATAATTACAGTTAATAGTTCATTGTCAATTTGGCAGGAGTGGAGCACCCCATGAGTGTGTTCTGGATTTGTGATGTTAAATATTTTTATCAATGACTTATATAATGGCATAGATTGCATACTCATTAAACCTGCATATGATACTAAGTTGAGAAGGCTAACACTGGATCCAAATAAATTGCCAGGCTAGAGCACTGGGCTGATTCTGATAAATGAATTTCAGTATGAACAAATGTAAAATGTCATTCTTATGTATAAACAATTCAACTTCACAAGTATGAGATTGGAAAGGCATGGTTAGAAATAGTTCTGAAAATTATTCTGTGGTTTTAGTGGACCGAAAGCTTAATGTGAGATAGCAGTATTATGTAGCAGTCAAAAAAAGTTAATGTGTCTATAGACTGCATTGAGGGACCTAGCTTCTGGAAATAGGGAAATAATAATCTGCAATAGGGATCTCTCAATTGATATGAGTTACTAAAGTCAGATGTTGGAAACAGAGCACCTCTAAACTGTGACTTGATTATCATAACATGAGGGTTTCATAATCTGGCTGGTATAAATTTGAGGTGCTGTATCCCATGACTTCAACATGTAGTTTATTCTTGCTTCTTTTTCTTTTAACAAACTGCTACTATTTTAAAAGTTTTTTTGCCATCTAAAAAATGTAATTTTATTAAATTTTATTTCTATATTTGCAAAAGAAACTTTATTAAAAATAAAAGAAGAAAACAAAATCAAACACTTAACCGTGCATGTTATACAGCTAGATCATCATGAAAATATTCCTCTTAGTAGGAACTCTTTGGTTGTAACTCTTGGTATGGTCAGTAATTAATATAGCTGCAGCTACTTGAAAGTTCTTTTGAGTTCTTGTGGCTGTGATAGCTGTTTTGAATGAAGTTTATGTTTCCATCCTGGTCCCAGTTTCCAAAAGGAAATGATATTGGAGATTTCTATGGCAGGATTATCTTGCTCTCTTTTTTAAAGCTTATTTTTTAAAAAAATCATTTTAAGGGACAACTAGGTGGTGCAATGGATTAGAGCACCAGCCTTGGAGTCAGGAGGACCTGAGTTCAAATGTGACCTCAGACACATAATATTTCGTAGCTATGTGACTCTGGGCAAATCACTTAACCCCATTTGCCTCACCAAAAAAAAAAAAATCTTTTAAAAGATAGTCCCATTGCACCCTACCCTTCTCAGACCTCATCTGATAAGTGCTACAGCTTAAGAAGGAAGTAGACAAGCTAGAGAGTCAGAGAAGTGCCACCAAGATGGTGAAGAGCCTTGATTCTTAGTTACGTGAAGATTGATCAAAGGAACTGGAAATATTTATCCTGGAGAGGAGAAAAAACCTGGGGCATATAATAGCTGCTTCAAGGATTTGAAAGGCTTTTATGAGGAGGAGGAGGGAATTAAATTTGCTCTGTTTGACTCCAGAGGGCAGAAGCAAGAGCAAAGGGGACAAGTGGAAAAGAGGCAGATTTAGTCTCAAAGTCAGGTAAAACTCCCTGACAATTAGAGCCAACCAAGAATGGAATGGGCTGCCTTGAGAAGTGGGGGGTGTTCCCTCTCTAGAGAGCTTCAAACAGAGACTGGATGACCACTTAGCAGGTGTGTTAGAGGGGGATTCCTTTCAAATATAGATAGGAATAGATGATTGCTGAGGTTCCTTCTAACTTTCAGATTCCGTGATGTGAATAGTAGTAGCATAGGATATGTAGGCTTGGATGAGTTGGAAATCTTCAAAGCTGGAGTTATAAATGGCTGAAATCACAGAGCTATTTGAACAAAGTAAATATTGCTATAGTTATCTGTCACACACAAACACATGACCTTTCTGTCATTGTGATAGCTTGCAGATTTCTCTCACTTAGTGTTGGGATTTCTAAGTAGAGGTGTTTTGTAGACAAACAGAAATTGGGAATTGGAGAAAGAGCAAACAGTTGCTATTGGGCATATATATTTAGATCTCAGCCTGTCAAGCATTGTGCAGTAGAAAGGAGTGCTGGATTTTGAGTTAGAGGACCTGGGTTCTTCCAGCCTCTGTTATTACCTGTGTAATCATGGTTAAGTCACTTAACTATTCTGAGGTTCAGTTTCCACAATTGTAAAATAAGGCAATGGACTAGATGATTTCTAAGCTTCCTTCTTTTTCTAAATCTGTGATTCTATATCTTTTAAAATCTAAACAGGGGCTTAGTGGTTGATTTTTCTCAAGGCTTCAGGTAGATAAGGTAACTCAACTTGCATATAATTGATAGTAAAGGGTAAAAGGGTGTGAGTTTGTCTAGCTAGTGAATTAAGCCAGAGTTCAAAAGCATTTTTTCTGTCAGGGGTCATTGATACATATTTTTAAAAATCTGATTCCTAGGCTTTTTGAATTGATAGAGGCTTTAGGGGATCATCTAGTCCAACACTTTCATTTTATGGATGAGGAAACAGATATAGAGTCTAGAGAAGTAAAGTAATGTCAGATCACTCAGATAATTAATAGCAGAACTGAAACCTAGAACCCAGCTCATCTGTCTACCAATCCAATGCTCTTTCCATTGTACTCTACTGTGCAGGCCATAAATAAGTAACATTGCACCATAAACTATAGTATATTTTTCTTTGTTCGAAAAGGAAATTAGCAAAGTTGAGGAACTATAAAGTCATCATGTTGTATTTATTGTCAACAAGGATTTGTTGAGTTTTTCTAGCTAGAAGGGAGCGAACTGTTAAAAATCAAGGCCAAACTAGAAACAAGATAAGAAGGTACTATCTGGAGATATAGCAACTCTCAACTGATTTATCTGAAGAAACTCTTAAAAATAAATAAATAAAGTGAAAGTATTGATTTTCTTTTTTACCATTTCTTGAAGAAGTTTTAACTAATGTAATAATTTCGATAAAGAGGAGGCCAAAAGGTCCCATAAGGTCTTTCAGCCAGGAAATACTTGATCTCCTTGGCACGCAGAGAGATATGGTTACCAGGGACGCCATTGTGTCTGGGGGGGAGTGTGAAAAGTTGGGGCTCTTCTACAATAAAGACGTTGGGGAACGTGTTATGATTTAGGGAGGGCCAGACTTCCATTGAGGTGATCAGTGCCTGGCACATTTGTTCAGTTGTTTCAGTCGTGTCCAACTCTTTGTGACCCTATTTTGGGGTTTTCTTGGCAAAGTTACTGGAGGGGTTTGCCATTTCCTTTTCCAGTACATTTTACAGATGAGGAACTGAGGCAAACAGGGTTAAGTGACTTGCCACGGGTTGCACAGCTAGGAAATGTCTGAAGCCAGATCTGAATTCAGGAAGATGAGTTTTCCTGTCTCCAGGTCCAGCACTCTGTCCACTGTGTCACCTAGCTGCCCCCATCCTGGTGGAACTTAATAAATGTTTATTTATTGATTTATTGGGGAAGAAGCTGATTCTATAATTGGAATTTTCTCAATCTCTAGATTTTGGAGTGTATTCAATTTGATACTTATTTTCTTTTTGCGATAGGGGAAGCATAGCAGATATCCCAGGTTTTGCTGTTTACATGAAATTTTGCCATCAGCAGTGGAAATCCTTCAACATGTTGCATAGATTCTCTTTGGAGGATTTATCTAAATATTTGGACAAAAATTGAATGCTGTGTCTGGTTTCAACCTGCTCTTATGTAAGGGGTATATGTATTAATGACATTTTGGCTCTCTGAAGGTTTTTGAAGTGGTCTAGACCTGGTACCAGGCAACAAAGAAAAGACTTATTTTCCCATTATATTTGGTGGGTGGAAAAAAATTGAGGTTTGTCCAGGAGAGGACATTGGAGAATATGGTATGGTTTGGGGACAACCAAACTTCCATTGAGATAAGATAGAAAGAGATGAGGAAAAAGTTCATGATTGATCAGAATTCCTATTAGTGGAGAAGGGCACAAGACACAGAGGATATAGGAGAGCATATATTCATAATTTGTTTCAGGTGAGTTGGATAGAACAAGGATTTAGGTGGAGGTAACTGAAGAATATATTTGTACTGGGAATAACCAGAATTTGAGGAGGAATGTGCAGAAGGAAAGAAATGAGTGTAGACTCATTCTCAACTTTAGTCAGAGAGGAGCCATGCTTTTTGATCTGATCCTTATATTTTGATGGCGTGGGATGGGGATTGTTACTATTTTTGAGTCAGTATTCTTCCCTATTATGTATTAATATTGACAGAAAAGGGAAAACTTGAGAAAGCATCTTGTTGATAGGAGAGGAGAAGTTATTTTAGTGACCATATAGTATACTTTGTCATTAGACAACATTGGAGATACTGATAATATTGGAGGTATGACTGACTCTATTGGATAACAAATAATCTTTGATTAATATTGGAAGGTTGTAGCTTTGTTGTATTTAATTGGAAATTAATATTTGGAGTGAGATTAATGTTAGTGTTAACTGCATCCATCTTAGGGCGAGTTTAATTCATTCTTTGAGTTTTAGAGTAAGTGAATATCTCATTTAAAATTCACCCTCTCTCCTTAGAAGACAAGTAATAAGGGTGGACTTGAGCAAATTAACAGCACGCTGTGTTTCCCAAGGGGATCCTTGAATAGCAACAAGAATTGTGAGACTAATTATTAGAGGTAAGTTTCTGCTGTGTAACAGGATTCAGTGCTTCTCAATAAAATTTTAAGTTCCGTAAAAGCAAGAAGCATATCACATCCTTCTGTTTTACTCCTCACCCCCACTCCCAATTCTGCTGTAAGTGATACATATGGTAACTGCATCTAGTAGATTACAAATTATATGTTATTACTTTGCTGTTTTATCAATGTCTTACACCCTATTCAGTGCTGCTAACTTCACTCTTATGAGTAATGTAGGGAATTAGCTGGTCCTGGGCAAGCAGAAATGTGTTTGTGTTTCAGGAATTGGTGACATTCAAGGACGTGGTTCCAGACTTCACTTGGGAAGAACTGGTGCAACTGGACCCTGTCGAGCAGGACCTATACAGAGATGTATTGCTGGAGAACTATAGGAACTTGGTTTTTCTTGGTAAATTTTTCCCTTATGACTCAGAATCACAGATTTGCAAAGACCATGGGCTTTCAAAAGTATTAAATTGAGTTTATTTTTTAGTGTAGAAACCAGAGAATCTTGATCCTTTTGTATTATAGAACTGAAAATGGGGCAGTTTCTTTCCCCCATTACTAACCTGGATACTGTCCTTTCCATTCCTTTGCCCTTTTGTGTCCAGATTTTCTGCCAACAACCCAGTGCAATATTTCCACAGGTGGGAGATTTGTATTCTCCTCAGCTCTATGGCCTATCCTCCTATATTTTATGGGGATATAACACTGAGTACCCTTGAAGTCCTTTGAATTGTAGTTAATTAGCTTGTTCTCTCCTCTCTAAATATGTGGAGTCTTAGATTGTATTTTGGAGTGATTTTTAACCACACAAATATCCATTTCACTTTTCTTTTCTGTGAACAGGGCTTTCAGCTTCCAAACCAGATGTGATCTCCCAGTTGGAACATGGGAAAGTGCCATGGATGCTAGAAAGTGAAGCCCCAAGAGGTACTTGTCTATTTGAGTAAATGACAAACTAGCAGACAGGAATTTATTATAAGCATTAAATTTTGTCAGTTAGGGAGAAAACACGTTGGAAATGTTGATCCAAGAAACTCTTCAAAATCTTTAGGCCCTGTTGACAAGGGCTGAGAGAATCTTAGATTCCTCATCTAGAAAATGATTATAATAATAGTTTCACTACCTGTTCCACAGGGTTGTTTTGAGAAAAGTGCATTGTTAACCTTAAAACAGCTATAGAAATATGAACTATTTCATCATAGGCATTTTTTCCCCTCATTTTGTTATTCCACTCTTACTGTAAAGGTTTCCTCCTACAGCAGGGGACATTTATGTTTTTAAACTTCTTTCAGATTCTGACAGCAGTTCTGAAGCCAGGGCATCAGTTGAAAAGTGGGAAACATCTGTGAAAGGATCACCTCAGGGAGCAATAATGGAAAGATCCAGAAAACATCGTTCCTGGAACTTCAAACTGAGAGAAGCCTTTCACTGTTATGGGAGATTAGTGAGGCAGCAAGGCCACCATGAGCATTTGAAGCAAGAAACTGTCATACATGAAGAAGTTTCCAGTAATGAGAAAGGCTTTGAGAATAACGAGTTTGGGAGAAGTTTCAGCCTGAGACCAATCCTAGATACAGACCAGGCTCCTATAGTAAAAAACGTCTGTAAATATGATACCTGTGGAAAGAACTTCAGAGATGATTTAGGGCTAATTAAGTGTCAAAGAACCTTCACAGGAAAGAAACCTTTTCTATATAATGAATTTGGGAAAGCCTTTAGCCACATTTCACAACTTAATCTTCATTATGATCATCATTCTGGAGAGAAACCCTGTACATGTAATGAATGTAGGAAAACTTTTACCAAGTGGGTAAACATTGCTGAACATCAGAGAATTCATTCTGAAGAGAGTACAGATCATTATAAATGTAATGAATGTAGTAAAGTGTTTACTGAGAGGTCAAACCTTATACAACATCAGCAAACTCATTTTGGAGAGAAACCCTTTAAATGTAATGAATGTGGGAAAGCTTTCAAGCGAATTTCACAACTTAATGTTCATTATGCTCGTCATTCTGGTGAGAGGCCCTTTACATGTAATGAATGTGGGAAAGCCTTCATCAAGTGGGCAAATCTTACTGACCATCAGAGAATTCATTCTGGAGAGAAACCTTATAAATGTAATGAGTGTGGGAAAGCCTTTACCAAGCGGTCAAACCTTACTCAGCATCAGCATGCTCACATTGGATTGAAACCATTTAAGTGTAATGAATGTGGAAAAGACTATAGCTACCTTTCACAACTTAATCTTCATCAAAGAATTCATTCTGGAGAGAAGCCCTATAAATGTAATGAATGTGAAAAAGCCTTTACTAAGCGGGCAAACTTAAATCAACACCAGAAAATTCACTCTGGAGAGAAACCATACAAATGTAATGAGTGTCACAAAGCCTTTGCCAAGCAGGCAAACCTGACTCGACATTATAGAATTCATTCTGGAGAGAAACCCTATAAATGTAATGACTGTGGCAAAGCATTTACCCAGAGGGCACATGTTACTCAACATCAGAGAATTCATATTGGAAAGAAACATTATTGAAAGTATTGGTGGTCAGAAAAGTTTGTCTGAGAGCACATCTTAATCAGCATAAAAGAAAGTGTAATGAAGAGAAACCTTGTAAATACAGTGACTCATTTTTATTCAAATTTCTTTGTCCTTTTTGGAACCATAGACTATCAGACTCTACAATTCGCACTCTGTTTGTAGTTCTGTTGTCTAGGGTCAAGTAAAACAAACTTCGATAACAGAGCTACAGAACCAAAGAGCTGGCCACTACTTTAAAGGCTATCCAGTCTTCTATGCAACCAGGAATCCCTTCTATAGTATCCCTTACAAGTGGGTTTTTCGTCTTCTTCATGAAGACCTCTGATGAGAGTGAACCCACTGTCTCCCAAGATAGCCCATTCCACTTTTTGTTAACTCTCCTTTTTAAGAATTTTTTATATCTACTAAGTTTAAACTTGGCTCTCTGCAGTATCCACCCATTTTTCTCAGTTCTGCCAAATGGGGCCAAGCAGAACAACTCGAATCTGTCATCTATATGATAACCTGTCAATATTAGAAAGGCAGTTATATTCCTTCTGTATCTTAATTCCCCCTGACTATATGTGCCTAGTTCCTTTAACCAGTCCGTCTCTGGATATTTTCCAGTCTTCTTACCGTCCTACTCACTCTATACTAGAATGTTTCCTTATATCTTTTTCTAAAATGTCATCTAAATATGACTTGACCAAGATAGAATATAATGAAACTATTACTTTATTTCTCCTGAATACTTTGCGTCTCTTATTGCAGTCTATAAGTCCTATGACTAGCAAGAGCTGCCACATTTTTTTGATCTAGTAGAATCAGTGTAGAATCTGTAGAAAGCCTGTAAAGTAGAACATACAATGAGCAGGAAGACAAGGTGTCCATGTCATGGCCTTCATCTGTCAATGAAGAGTTTTGTCTACTTCTTGGAGTTGTCTGCTTCAGGGCAAGCTTCCTTCTGAGTGATTTGCAATTTAAATGATCTAGTGGGTGAGCTCTGGAGAGATGGCTTGGTTGCGCTGGAAAGTGGGGACCTAGTTATCAATACCTATAAGTTTGACTGTAGTAGAAGCAGTTAACAGTATCTGATGAAGCCCTTTCCATCTAGGCTTCTTTGTTCAAATGTTTGTTCTAACAATCCCAATGGCCTGGTTTCAAACAGGAGAATGAGCCCCTGGGTGGGCCCTGAGGACAGGCAAATGAGAATTGAGCAAAATCTGGAAAGCTTCCAACAAAATAATTATTGTAGAATGCGCTGGAGCAGAGTATGTAGACACTGATTAGAGCCAAGGCTAGAGCCTCCTTGGCCTGCTTGTAACTATTTCCTAGGGAGGCAAACAGTTTAATTCTTAAGAGGTAGATTAGAATATAATGAGGACAGTTTGGAGCACATCCTACAGTGAAAAAAGTTGTTCCATAATTTGACCAGTTAAAGTTTCAGTACATTAATTTACTTTCCACTTCTCTTGAGTTTTGGGGATTGGGAGAATAGGGAAGGTTTGAAGAGTGGGAAACTTTGAAGAGCTGTTAAACTGTGCTCCCTTAGTCACTGGATACTTGATAACAGAATTTTTCATATAGGATATATGTTATTCAAAAGAATCTTAGGTACTGTTATGGCAATAGCCTTTTGGAGAGAAAAAACCTCCAATCAGAAATCATGTGAATAATCAAAGCATACTCAGACTCTTTAGACTTTAGAAATTGTAAGAATTCTACTTGTAGATGGACTACAGAGATGTACTTCTGTCCTTGTCATGTCCTTACAGGTTTTTCAGAGTTGTATAAATTACAGACAGAACAAGAGAAAAGTGGCCTCTTCACTGGGCAGGTACAGAGTGCAATGGATTGAACACTGGGCCTGGAATCAGAAAGACCTGATTTCAAATCCAGCCTCAGACACTTACTAGCTGTGTGACCTAGGTCAGTCACTTAAGCTCTGTCTGCCTAAGTTTGCTCAACTGTAAAAAGAGGATCATAGTAGTATTTACCTGCCAGGATTGTTGTAAGGGTCAAATGAGATATAATATTTGTAAAGTGCTCAGTACAGTAACTAGCACACAATAAGCACTTAGTACATGCTTGTTTCCTTCCTTGCAGCAGAAAAATTCCCTCAACACCAATTTGATAAAATCTTAACTAGATTTTTTTGCCTGAATGGGTTAGGCTATGTAGGGCTATCACTAATGGATCTGTACTTAGGGACCAGTAGGATACTGTTCCTGGGCTTTTATATCCCATACAGATTCATGGAAAAATTACATTGGAGCCAAGTTTGTTTCTCTTTAGGTGAGACAAGTTTCTGTACGTCCTTCATTTTAGCTATCCAGTCCCATGGATCCAGTTTGAGTCTCAGGCTCCTGAAGTAGACATTTATCAGAAACAGAGATTGTGCATGTAGTTTGACTTTCATGACTGGTATCTTTAGTGGCCAAAGAACAACATCATAAAAGCCTTGTATCTGGAATCTGGCCATTATTGGACTGTTAGTAGATATAAGGAAGCCCTTCTCTTTCCAAAATATTCTAATGTACTACACCAAAGGCATGCTGTCATTGTATCTGTCTATCTTTCTATCTGTCTGTCTGTCTACCTGTCTGTCTGTCATCTAGATAGCAATAGGAGATCTCATATATAGGCTGTCTTATAAATGACAACTCAGATTAAAGCTGTGAGTTCAGCAACATGAGTTGAGTGTTCATGGTGGAGATGTATTTTTCCAAGAACTTGATGAGGCGTTTTAACAGCATAATCTGCAGAAAGCATTGCTTGTTTGTTTTGCAGTAAAATCCATCACAGAATGCATTTGAAAGGAATTCTTCAGACAGATCTGATCTAGGGAGATAGGTTGTGTCAGTAAGGGTGATGAATTAATGGAGCTTTCCTCTGGTAATGGGAAAAGGGGAGCCGCATGTAACTGGGAACATCTTTAGGTTTAGGGAAATCCTTAGCTATTGTCCTAAGTTGATGTCTCTTCCAAGAAGAATAACAGAGATGACTTCCTGCTCTGGATGTTCTGTTATCTGAACCAGGCGTTGGGGAAGGGTAAGTCCTTGTTTTGAGGAATTATTATTCCTAGTCTTGTTTGCTATGGGGGAAGAGAAAAGAGGCTGTCGTTTTCTTGAGTTGCCCCAATGCCAAGGAATCCTTGACTTTGCCTCTTCTTCCTCAGCTTCGGTGGAGGGATGAGCATAGCGGTGCTAGAGAAGTGCTAGGGGTGGGGAGTGAATTAGCAGCGCTAATTCTGGACTTTTCTGGAGTGTAGTTTCTTTTAACTTTTTTCCCCTAGTCTCTTTCCTGCTTCCGTATGCAAGTCGAAGTATGCCCTCCATTAGAAAGGTCCATTGTTTCATTATTCCCTAATGCTTTAGGATGGGGAAAGATAGTGATCCCTTAAGAGGTCACTGAAATTTTTCATTAACCCTTGTTAATAAATGCCATTTACCCTAATATTTGCAGTATATGACCCATAGTTTTTGTACATATATTTAGCGAGAGAAACTTGGGGAAATTTCTAGCCTGGGTTCCATGAGATCCTAGGGAGTATCTCATGCACCATGAAGTGTGCAAGATTGGCGGGTCAAAACGTGAGAAGCCAGACTGAAAGGAAAAGAGATTTATTAGTATACTAAGGAGGACTGCTTGGGCTGGTAGCAGTTTCTACTTCTTAGGGTACAGATTGGATTTTTATAGTTTTTTAGTCTTGCTTAGAGAACAAAGTCAATCAGCAGCATTCATCAGCAGAAAAGAAAATGGGGATATATGCAAACCTTGAAGCTTATAGAAATTGCTAAATATCAGGTTTATTGCTGTGGGACAATATTTTTCTCTGTGGTCAAGTCTTAATCAAAATATCCAACATTGGAAATAAATCTCTAAGATAGTAAATGTCTCCTTCAAGATAGAATCAGTCAAGCTTATTGCTGTTGTTATCAGGAAAAGAGGGAGGGTTATAAAAAAGTATAACCTAAAGGTTTCTATTTATGTAACTGCTTAACTCTTTTCTTTGACCTCTGAGGTTACTTTCTCTAGGGAAGTGTTTCCCCAACTCTTACAGTACTCATGTTCATCTAGCTCCTCCCTATGCCCTGAGGTAATAAGGTTTTTCCTCCCTTTTAGAGACAGCTGTTTTTGTTTTATAAATAACAGAATCAACAAATAGCCAATTCACAGACAGTTGCCTTCTGATGGGTTTTAGGTGTAATTTTCCCGGGATGTCATTTATCTGATCAGATCAGAACCTGGTCTTACAGGACTGAGTTACCTGAGGGTCTCCAAAGCTGATTATTGGCTCCTTGAGCATGGCCAGTCATACAGTCTTCAAGTGACTCAAAACATATAGATAGATACTTACAGACTTAGAGTTCTATGACTTACATGAAAGTCAATAATGTCCTTGCAAGTCTTTAATCTCTAGGAAATTTTTTCATTTTCAATATGGGCTGCCTTGTGGAAGAATATACCTTAAGGGTCTTTGTCTCCAACACAGATGACAGATGACAAAATTAGACAGAAACAGACAAGTCAGCTGCCTCACCTGGGTTTAGTGAGATCAAAAGCTTCTGGGTCTTCCTTAGAGGAGCTTAAAGGAATACCATGAAGGACAAAAGGAATGAAAATTTCCTCTATGAATCAGCTCTATCACCCCATGCATTCTGACTCATGAATCCAGTATCCTGTCCTAATCATTAATGACATATAAGGAAAAGATAATATAACATAAACAGTCCTCCTTTATTTGAAGAGTTCACAGATGACATCTTAGAAGAGAGAAAATAGATAAAATCAATTTGAAGCTTAACTTACACATGGAAACAAAAAGATATCTAGTTAGTGAAAAAAGTAAGAGATAATTGCTCAATTGTCTGCTTGTTAAGTATAGGAATAAGAATTCACATTTATATTGTGTTTTTAGATAAGTAAAGCCCTTATATACATCATCTCATTTGAATCTCACAGCAATCCTGTGAAGATACTACTGCTATTATCCTGATTTTGTAGTTGAAGAAATATCTCCTTCACTATCTTGAACATGATAGGTACTTAATTAATAAGCATTTAATAAGCATGAACTATGTACTGTACATAGTGCTGGTGCTGGGGATACAGAGACAAAAATGAAAAAACATTGCCCTCAAGGAGCTAACAGTGTTTGGGGAAAACAACAATTTATAATAATTTATACAATAACAACACTTGTAAAAACAACTTTGAAGCTGTAAGAACTATGATCAATATAGTCATTCATGTTTCCAGATGACCGATGATGAAACATGCTATCCACTACAGAGAAGTGATGCGTTTAGAATACAAAATGAGATATGTGTTTTGCATACAGTAATTGACAGAATTTGTTTTGCTTGCTTGACTATGTATATTTGTTATAAGAATTTTTTCTTTTTTTTTTCTTTTTCTCCAGTAGAGAGTAGAAAATAGATCTCTGTTATTTTTAAAAATAGAAGAATTAGAGCTATATGGTGCTACAGATGTGAAATGTTGCATGTACTTTCAAATGAGGCCAGTGTATTAGTTTACTTAACTATTTTATTTTGTTACAAAAGACTTTCATGGTTGTGGGGAGGTTTGGGAGGGAAAGGTAACTTGTAAATGTTGGAAATGTAAAAATAAAACACATCAATAGAAACTTTTTTAAAAAGAAAAAAAAGACAAAGATCTTGGAGCAATTTTGGATGATGGTGAAGTTCAGGGTGCAGCTATTCCAGTGGTGTGCTAGTAAATATTTAACAACTGGTACTCTGTAAAAAAAATGTATGCATGACGCATCTTTAAGTTTAATCAACTTAACATTTTCTCCATGACTTTCTTAAGTCTACACAATCAACAAAACAATAAATCAAGACCTGATTTGTAATGTTTTCATGGTATAAATGTTGACACTGAAAATTTAACAGTTCCTGTTCAAGTTGCTTCCAGCACAACCCTGGACTGGTTCCATGAGTGGCTGAAGTTGAGTCAAAAGTGGAGTCGAAATTGAGAAGCCAAATGAACCTGGAGGCCAGGTTGTTTTAAGGAACATTAATGTAGATATTGAATGTAAGTTGCTTGCAAATATGGATTTTAGAATTCTTTGTATCTTCTGCATTTAACACGGTGCTTGGCACATAGTAGTAGGCCCTTAATAAATGCTTATTGATTGATTAAAGTCACCAAGGACAAGTGGCAATGGGGATGGAGAGGAGGGCAATAAACTGGATGTCAAAGTAAGGAGAATAATCTTCAGGCTAATAGATAACCAAAACAATTATCTAGACAGAGTGATATAGAAGAATGGAGAAGCTGAAATGAAGAGAAGTTGCAGAGGGAGTGTTTTCATGTGTCATTGAGGAAGAAGGAATATGCTGACTTCTGATCCATCGACCAGCTCTGGAGCAGATAGCCTGGGATGAAGTGTCTTTGGGAACAAGACAGTTTTCAGGGAGCACCAAAAAATGGAAAGAGTGGAAGAGGAAGAGCTTATGATAATAAAAGTTGGTATTCCAAAGTATATTAAAGTAGAAAGTCAGAGAAGAATAGGGGCAGTGGAGGGATGTAAAGCATAGGCCTAAGCTGAATAGGGATAAAAATTCAGCAAGATGTAGTATGGGAAATGGCTTTCTGCATGGGGAGTCAGCAGCTCAGAATCCTAGAGATGATGCACACAAGAAAGGATTTTCTATTCTTAGGCCAAGTATCAGTTGATTAGAATATTTGGTTGACAATAGGATGATGCTCTATGATCCAGTGACACTGGCCTCCTTCCTGTTTCTTGCATGAGGCACTCCCATCTCCCACTTCCAAGGATTTTCACTGGCTGTCTCCCATGGAACTCTCCCTCTCTTCATCTCTACCCCTTGACTTCCTGGGCATCCTTTTATGTCTTAGCTAAAGTTCTACTTTCCACAAGAAGCCTTTCCCATTCTTCCTTAATCTTAATGCCTTTCCTCTGAGACTGTCTCCAATTTGTCATGTATATATCATGTTTGTATGTAGTTGTTTAGATGTTGTCTCCTTCATTAGAATGTTATTTCCTTGAGAGAAGGGATGGGACTATTTTTTTTGCCTTTCTTTGTAACTCCATCACTTAACATAGTGCCTGGCACATAATTAGCATGTCATAAATGCTTGATTTGTTCAGAAGAGTCTATGGCAGGGCAGCTAGGTGGCGCAGTGGATAGAGCACCGGCCCTGAAGTCAGGAGGACCTGAGTTCAAATGCGGCCTGAGACCAAACACTTGATGCTTACTAGCTGTGTGACCCTGTGCAAGTCACTTAACCCCATTGCCTAGCCAAAAAACAAAACAGAAGAGTCTTTGGAAATGGTGGCCAGGAAGATCATAGCACTAGTGCCCAGTCCCTAGTGATCTTGACAGTCTTGAGACTACCTCTGTTAGCTGGTACCACTAACCCAGGGACAACTGTCCTTTGCTTCTAAAATATCTCTTCAGGCTATTCCCAGAATAGCTCAACCAAAGCCAAGTATAAAACTAAATATTGGTTTTAATCTCTTGGCAAATTGAGAGCAGAGGCAAATTAGAATAGCTGTCAAAGTGATATTTTGAAATTACAGGCATGACCACATCATTCTCCTGCTCACTAAACTCCAGTGGATCCCTATGACATCTAGGATTAAATACAAACTGCTCTGTTTGATACTTCAAACCTGGACCCAATTGAACTTTACTTTTTCAAGCCTTATTACACATAATTCCCCTTCACATACTCTATGGTCCAACCAGACTAGCTTTGCCAATTTTACCACCTGATATTCCATTTCCCATATCTATGCTATTGAACAGATCATTCCCCATGCCTGGAATGCACTCTCTCATCACCTCTTCCTCTTAGAATCCTTAAAATCCAAGCTCAGCTCAGATTTTCTCTCATGAGGTCTTTCCTGATCTCTATAAGTTCTGGTGTTCCTTCACCATCCTCCTCCCCTTACCTTATTATCACTATATATTTTGTATGTACATATTTATACACGTTATCTCCCTCTATAGAATGTAAACTTTGAAAGCAGAGACTTTGATTTTTGCCTTTGTATACCTAGTGCCTAACACATTCCAGGCACATAAAAGTTGCTTAGTGAATGTTCATTGATTGACAGGAGAAAGAGATTCACTGACTCCAAATTCAGAAGATCTGAGTTCAAATTCAGCCTTTGATCATGATTGCCTGCGTGACCTCACACATCATTTAACTTCCCTAAGCCTCAGATTTCTCATTGGCAAAATGAAGAGGCTGAATTAGATATAACCTCTGAGCTCCCTGCTATGATCGTGGAACAGGGAGTCATCTGATGGATTGTTGGTACTTCTTATGGAACTGATCGTATGCTCTGACCCCTAATAATAATAATAAATAACAGAAACTAACATTTATATAGTGCTTACTATGTGCCAGACACTAAAAACTACCCTAGGCAAGTCACTCAACCCTGTTTGCCTCAGTTCAGTCAAGGTTTGCTCAAAGGCGATCCATTGGACCAATTCATGGAGAGAGAAAAGACTATAAACTCCACCATCCAATGCAGAAAGCTCCATAATCTCTAGCTATTGCCCTGTATTGAATCCAAGGAATCAAAGCAACTGCTGAGGAATTCCCTTCCCTTGCACACTAAGTTTGTTCTTAGGAGAATACTATTTCCTTGGAGCCATTAAAGATAGGCATGGAGAGATTCACCATAATAGAAGAGGGACATCAGACACATCAATAGGGATTCATACCTTCTTTTCCCCGTAAACATTGCAAAAGCTATCTTCTGCTCTCTCTCTTTGGTGGCAATGCCCAATTGAATTCAATGAATTTGACTTGATTCTGCTTCAAATAGGCTTTTCCTTAGAAAGAAGGCCTTCTACAGCAACCTGAAATAATGGAATGGTAGCAAAAGTCCTTTTCCAAAAGGACAGGTCAAGGTCCAGCCAAATTGCTTCCCTTCTACTAAATCAAATGGGTGTCTTCTTGAAATCTTTCCTTTACTCTTTGAGGTTTTCCTTGTTGACATATAATGGAAGACGTATAGGGTACAAAAATTTTAAATCTGGACACGGGGATGGTTTCCTACCATGTAATTCCATTGAAATCTTGGACAACTTGTAGTTCATGTTGTCTTCCTCCTTTCTATTCATCTCTGACTTTATATCATGTTTTCTATATATTATTTCCCCATGAAATGTGGCTTTCTCTTTCAGTACAGGCTTGACCAAAGTCAATCAACTTGCTGATTCAGGGAAGGAGAAAAGTCTTAACTCCATCCCACATACAGAGAGTTCCACATTCCCCTTCTATTGCACTGCATTGAATCCAAGGAATCAAAGCAAGTGCAGAGGAATTCCCATCCTTTCAATTCTAAATTTGTCCTTAGGAGATTAGCATCTTCTTTGAGCCATCTAGAAATAGGTATTGAGAGAGCCATAATAATAGAAGAGGGACCTCAGAGACATGGAGATGACTTCATACCATTCTTTTCTCTAGAAATGATGCAAAAGCCATCTTCTCTCTCTCTTTGATGGCATTGCACCATTGAATTCAATGACTTTGACTTGAATCTGCTTGGAATAAGTTTTTCTTGGAAAAAAGACCTTCTGCATGTAACCAGAAGCAAAGGGATGGCAGCAAAAGTCCTTTTCCAAAAGGATAGGCCAAGGTCCAGCCAAATTAATTCCCTTCCACTAAATCTAATGGGGATCTTCCTGAAATCTTTCCATTACTCCTTGAGGCTTTGCCTAGTGACATATAATGAAAGGGGTGTAGGCTACAAAATTGTTAAACCTTGACACAGGGAAAGTTTCCTTCCATGTAACTTCATTTCAGTCTTGGACATCCTGCCAGAGCATGTCTTTATCATCTTCCTTTCTCAGCATTTCCTGCATTATATGGCATTTCTTATGGTTTCTACAATTTGATCCCAATGGAAAAGTGGTTTTCCCTTTCAGTTCAAGGTAGATCAAAGCCAATCAACTCTGCCAATACAGGGAAAGAGAAAAATCTTACCTCCACCTCCAAATGCAGAGAGCACCATGGTCCCTAGCTATTGCACTGCCTTGAATCCCAGAAATCAAAGCAAGTGATGAGGAATTCCCATTCTTTCCACTCTTAGTTTGCCTTAGGAGAATAGTGTTTCTGTTGAACCATCTAGGGATAGGCATGGAGAGTCACACCATATTAGAAGAGGGACATCAGCCGCATGAATGGGGCTTCATACCATTCTTTTTCCAGAAAAGTTGCAAAAGCTGTCTTCTCTTTCTCTTTCATGGCAATGCACTGTTGAATTCAATGACTTTGACTTGATTTTGCTAGGCTCTTCCTATGAAAGAAGACCTACGTGCAACCTGAAACAAAGGAATGGCAGCAACAGTCCTTTTCCAAAAGACCATGCCAAGGTCCATCAGCACTTGTTCCCTTCCACTCAATCTCATGGAGATTTTCTTGAAATCTATCCATTAGTCTTTGAAGCTTTGCTTCTTGACATCCAATGGAAAATACCTTTGATACAAACTTGTCAAACCTTGACACTTGGAGGTTTCCTTCCATGTACTTCTATTGAAAACTTGGACATCTTGCAGGGCACATCTTTTATCTTCCTCCTTTCTCTGCATCTTTTGCATTGCATTTCTTAAGGTATTTATAGAATTTTTCCCCAGCCAAAAGATGTTTTCCCTTTCAGTACAGGGTTGACCAAAACCAGTCTGCTTTGCCAGTTTAGGGAAAGAGAAAAGTCTTAACTCTAAAAACACATGGAGAAAGCTCCAGTCTCTATCTGTTGCAATCCATTGAATCCAAGGAATCAAAGCAAGTGCTGAGGAATTCCCATCCTTTCCACTCTAAGATTGTCCTTAGGAGATTAGAGTTTCCTTTCAGCCATCTAGAGATAGGCATTGAAAGACCCACAATAACAGAAAAGGGACATCGGTAACATCAATAGGGCTTCATAGTATTCTTTTTCCATAAAAGTTGCAAAAGCTATTTCTCTCTCTTTAATGGCAATGCACCGTGAATTAAATTACTTTGACTTGATTCTGGTTGGAACAGGTTTTTCCTTAAAAAGAATACATTTTCCATGCACTTGAAACAACAGGATTGTAGCAAAAGACCTTTTAGAAAAGAATTGGCCAAAGTCTTGTAGAATTTGCTCCCTTTCACTAAATCTTGAAATCATTGCATTATTCTTTGAAGCTCTGCTTATTGACATCTAAAGGAAGACATGTTGGATACAAAGTTATTAAAATGAGACACAAGGAAGATTTCCTTCCATGCAATGCAATGGAAAACTTGGACATCTTGCAGGGCTGATCTTTATCTTCCTCCTCTTCATCTTTTGCATTATATTGCGTTTCTTAAGGTTCCTATAGAGTTTTTCCCATCCAAAGCTGATTTTCCCTTCAGTACAGGGCTGATCAAAGCCAATTCATTTTGCCAGTTCAGTAAAAAGAAAAGTCTTAACTCCACCACCAAATACAGAAAACACCACAGTCTCTAGCTGTTGCAATACATTGGATCCAAGGAATCAAACAAGTGTTGAGGAATTCCCATCCTTTCCACTCTAAGTATGTCCTCAGGAGAATAGCGTTATCTTTGAGCATTCTAGATGTAGGCATTGAGAGAGCCACACCAATAGAAGAGGGACATCAGTGACGGCATTAGGACTTCGTACCATTCTTTTTCCAGGAATTGTTGCAAAAGCCATATTCGCTCTCTCTTTAATAGCAATGCACCATTGAATTCAATGACTTGATTCTGCTTGCAGTTGGCTTTTCCTTGGAAAGAAGGCCATCTGCATGCAACCTGAAGCAAGGGTTTTGAAGCAAAAGTTCTTTTCCAAAGAATAGGCTAAGTCCAGTAGAATTCTTTCTCTTCCACTAAATCTAATAGTGGTCTTCTTGAAAATTTTCCATTACTCTTTGAAGCTCTGCCTGTCAACATTCAATGGAAGACATGTTGGTTAAAGAGTTATTTAAGCTTGATGAAGGAAAGGTTTCCTTCTATGCAGCTCCACGGAAACCTTTGACACCTTTCACAGCACGTCTTTATCTCTCTCAATTCTCTTCATCTTGTACATTATATCTCATTTCTTAGGGTATGTAGAGACTTTCTCTCCATCCGGAGGTGGTTTTCCCTTTTAGTCAAGGGTTGACCTAAGCCAATCCATTTTGCTAGTTCAGGGATAAAAAAAAGTCTTAGCTTCATGACCAAATACAGAAAGCTGCATTCTCTAGCTATTGCAATTCATTGAATCCAAGAAATCTAAACAAATGCTGAGGAATTCCCATCCTTTCCACTCTAAGTTTGTCCTTATAAGATAGTGTTTCCCTTGAGCCATCTAGAAATAGGCATTGAGAGACCCACGCCAATAGAAGAGGGACATCAGCAATAGCAACAGGTCTTTATACCATTCTTTTTCCAGGATTGCAAAAGCCATCTTCTCTCTCTCTTTAATGGCAATGCACCATCGAATTCAATGACTTTGACTTGATGCTGCTTGAAATAGGTTTTTCCTTTGAAAGAGGGCCTTCTACCTGCAACCTGATGCAAGAGGATTGCAGGAAAAATTCTTTTCCAAAAGAATAAGCCAAGTGGTGATAATAGACACCATGGTTTTATCCCCAATCTTATTGGAAATGCTTCTAGCTTATCCCCATTATACATAATGCTTGCTGATGGTTTTAGATACATGCTACCTATCATTTTCAGGAAGAATACATTTATTACTATGCTCTCTAGTGTTTATTATAGGAATGGGTGTTGTCTTTTGTCAAATGCTTTTTCTGCATCTGTTAAGAAAATCATATGATTTGTGTTAGTTTTTTTGTTGACATAGTCAATTATGTTGATAGTTTTCCTAATATTGAACCATAGCATTTCTGCTATAAATCCTACTGGTCATAATGTATTATCTTGAGATGAGTTGCTGTAATCTCTTTGTTAATATTTTATTCAAAATTTTTGCATCTATATTCTTTTTTTTTTGGCTGGGCAGTAGGGGTTAAGTGTTTTGCCCAGGGTCACACAGCTAGTAAGTGTTATGTGTCTGAGGCTGGATTTGAACTCAGGTCCTCCTGAATCCAGGGCTGCTGCTCTATCCACTGAACCACCTAGATGCCCCTGCATCTATATTTATTAGGGAAATTGGTCTATAATTTTATTTCTCTGTTTTGGCTCTTCTTGGTTTAGGTATCAACCCCATATTTGTATCATAAAAAGTATTTGATAGGACTCCTTCACTTATTTTCCCAAATAGTTTATACTATAGTATTGGAATTAGTTGTTCTTTAAATGTCTGATAGAATTCACTTGTAAATCTAGCCCTGGCTGCTTTTTTTCTGGGGGGTTCATTTATGGCTTGTTCAATTTCTTTTTCTGAAATGGGGTTGTTTAAGCATTTTATTTCCTCTTCCGCTAATCTGGGGAATTTATGTTTTTGTAGATATTCATTCATTTCACTAAGATTGTCATATTTGTTGGCATACAGTTAGGCAAAATAGCTCCAAATTATTTTGATTTCTTCCTCTTTGGTTGTGAATTCACCCTTTTCATTTTTGATGCTGGCAATTTGGTTTTCTTCTTTCTTTTTTTTTAATCAAAATAATGAAAAGTTTATCTATTTTATTGTTTTTCTTTCCATAAAACCAGCTCATAGTTTAATTAGTTTTTCTTAATTTCAGTTTTCTTAATCTCTCCTTTGGTTTTCAGAATTTCTAATTTGGTATCTAATTGGGGATTTTTAATTTGTTGTTCTTCCAGCTTTTTTTAATTGCATGCGCAGTTCATCGATCTCTTCTTTCTCTCTTTTATTCATGTAAGCATTTAGAGATATAAAACTTCCCCTAAGAACTGCTATTGTTGCATCCCATAAGTTTAGATATGTTGTCTCATTATTGTCATTCTCTTGGATGAGTTTATTAATTGTTTCTATAATTTGTTGTTTAACCCATTCATTCTTTAGGATTAGATTATAATCTCCAATTAATTTTTAGTCCATCTTTCCATGGCCCTTTGTTACATGTAATTTTTATTGCATCATGATCTGCAAAGGATGCATTTACTATTTCTGCCTTTCTGCATTGGATTGTGAGTCAATTTTTGTGTAGTGCATGTACTGCTGAGAATAAGGTATATTCCTTTCTATCTCCATTCAGTTTTCTCCAGAGGTCAACCATATCTAACTTTTCTAAAATTCTATTCATCTCCTTAACTTCTTTCTTGTTTATTTTGTGGTTAGATTTATCTAGTTCTGAGAGGGGAGTGTTGTGGTCCCCTACTAGTATAGTTTTGTTATCTATTTCTTCCTGTATCTCTCTTAACTTCTCTAAGAATTTGGATGCTGTACCACTCAGTGCATATATGTTTAGTAATGATATTGCTTCATTGTCTATTGTACCTTTTAGCAGGATGTAGTTTCCTTCCTTATCTCTTCCAATTAGATCTATTTTTGCTTTTGCTTTGTATGAGATCAGGATTGCTACCCCTGCTTTTTTTACTTCAGCTGAAACATAATATATTCTACTCCAGTCTCTTATCTTTACTCTGGTTATATCTCTGCTTCAAATGTGTTTATTGTAAGCAACATGTTGTAGGATTATGTTTTTTGATCCACTCTGCTATCTGCTTCCATTTTATGTGAGTTCATCCCATTCACATTCAGTTATAATTACTATCTGTGTCTTTCTCTCCATCCTATTCCCGCCCCATTCATGCTTTTCTCTCTCCTTTCTCCCTTTCCCTCCTCACTAGTGTTTTCCTTTTGACCACCACCTCCCTCAGTCTATCCTCCCTTCTATTATCCCCCTCCCTTTTCTTCCCCTTTACCCATACTATTTCTTCCCACCTTTCTATCCACCCCCTCCCTTTTCTTTTCCCTTTCACTTCCTACTTCCTATAGGGTACCTTAGATTTCTATATCTAACTGATTATGTTATTCCCTCTTTGAACCAAATTTGATAAAAGTAAGGTCTGAACAATGCTCATCTCCCTCTTTTCTTTCAACTCTACTGTAATAGGTTTTTGTGCCTTTTCATGTGATGTAATTTACCATTTTTTGCATCCTCCTTTCCTCTTCTCCCAGTACAATCTTTTTCACTACTTAATTAGATTTTTTATCATCACATCAAAGTCAGGTTATACCCATACCCTCTGTCTATGTATACCCCTTTAAATGTCATAATAACAGTACAGTTCTCAAGAGTTACAAGTGTCATCTTCCCTCGTAGGGATGTAAACAGTTTGTCCTTATTAATAACATGCTGTTGTTGTTGTTGTTTTAATTTCCTGTTTACCTTTTTATGCCTGTCTTGAGTGTTGCATTTGAAGATGAACTCTGGTCCTTTCATTAGAAAGGTTTGGAAGCCCCCTCTTTCATTGAATGTCCATCTTCTCCCCTGAAAGATTATGCTCAATTTTGCTGGGTAGTTGATCCTTGATTGTAATCCAAGCTCCTTTGCCTTAAGGAATATCTTTTTCCATGCCCTCTGATCTCTTAATATAGAAACTGTAAGGTCCTGCATAATCCTGACTGTGATTCCACAATATTTAAATTGTTTCTTCCTGGCTGCTTCCGGTATTTTTCTTTGACCTGGTAATTTTGGAATTTGGCTACAATATTCCTTGGCATTTTCAATTTGGGATATCTTTCAGGAGGTGTTTGGTGGATTCTTTCGATGACTATTTCTAGGACCTCAAGGCAGCTTTGCTAACTTCCATTAGAACTAATAATATTCTTATTAAATCTTTCCTTTCCTCATTGAAGTTCTGCCCATTGACATCCAGGGTAAGACACGTATCGTACAAAATTGTTCAAGATTGACACAAGGAATGTTTCCTTCAAGGCAACTGCCCATAAATCTTGTTCATCTTGCAGGTGTTGAGGGTGTGTCTTTATTTTCCTCCATTATGATAATATTCTGTATCATATCACATTTATTAAGGTTCCTATAGAATTTTTCTCATGTCAACGTGTTGTAATTTTTCAGTCAAGGGTTGATAAAAGTCAATCCATTTTCCAAATTCAGGACTCCACCACAAACAGCAGATAACTCCTCAGTCTATAGCTGTAGCAATGCATTGAATCCCATGAACCCAAAGAACTCCTGAGATATTCTCATCCTTTCCACTCTAATTTTGTCCTTAGGAGAATAGTGTTTCCTTTGAGCCATCTAGAGATAGGCGTTGATAGATGAATAATATTAGAAGAGGGCTGTCAGTGACAACAATATGGTTTTATAGCTTTCATTTCCCAACAAGAGGTGCAAAAGTCCTCTTCTTTTTTCTCCCTTTAATGATAATGCACCATTGAATTCAGTGTTGTGGACATGATTCTGTTTGCGATAGTCTTTTCCTTGGAAAGAATGCCTTCTTCATGCAACCTGAAGCAAGTGGATTGCAGCAAAAGTCCATTTTCCAAGGAATATTCCAAAGTGCTGCAGAAATTGCTAACTTCCACTAGAACTAATAGGCAACTTCTTGAATCTTTCCTTTCCTCATTGAAGGTCAACCCATTGATATCCAGTGTAAGACACATAGGGTACAAGATTGCTTAAGACTAACATGGGAAGTGTTTCCTTCAATGTAGCTACACAAAAATCTTGGACATTGTGCAGGTGGTGAAGGCACCTCTTTATCTTCCTCCATTCTGATTATATTCTCCACTATATCATGTTTATTTAAATTTCCATAGACTTTTTTCCAACCAGATGTCTTTTGTACTTTCAGATATAGATTGACCAAAGTTAATCCATTTTACAAATTCAAGGAAAGAAAAAAGTCTTAAATTCACCATCAATACGGCTTCATACCAGTCGTTTTGCTACAAAAGGTACAAAACACCTCTTCTTCTTTCTCCCTTTAATGGCAATGCACCATAGAATTCAATGTCTTGAACATGATTCTGCTTGCAGTAGGATTTTCCTTGGAAAGAATGCAACCTAAAGCAAGGAGATTGCAGCCAATGTCCTTTTCCCAAGAATATTCCAAGGTGCCGCAAAAATTGCTACCTTCCACTAGAACTGATAGGCTTCTTGAAATCTTTCCTTTCCTCACTGAAAGTCTGCTCATTGACATCCAATGTAAGACAGGATGCTCAACTTATGCTCATGATTGACATAGAGAATGTTTCCTTCAATGTTTCCTTCTGTGCAACTGCACAGAAATCATGGACATCTTGCAGGTGGTGAAGGCATGTCTTTATCTTCCTGCATTCTGATAATGTTCTGCATTATATTGCCTTAATTTAAATTCTTATAGACTTTTTCCTGTCCCTATGTGGTTTACTCTTTCAGTCAAGGGTTGACAAAAGACAGGCTATTTTCCACATTCAGGGAAAGAGAAAAGTCTTAACTCCACCACCTAATGCAGAAACTCCACATTCTGTAACTGTTGCAATGCATTGAATCCAATGAAATGAAAAAAAGTACTTGGAAATTCCCATCCTTTCCACTCTAAGTTTGTCCTTAAGAAGATAGAGTTTCCTTTCAGCCATCTAGAGATAGACATTGAAAGACCCACAATAATGGAAGAGGGCCATCAGCAACATCAATATTCAATCCATTTTTTTCCCAACAAAAGTGGCCAAAGTCATCTTCTTTATCATTTGAAAGGCAATCCCCTTGAATTCAATGTCTTTGAATTGATTCTGCTTTGATAGACTTTCCCTTTGAAAGAATGCCTTCTTCAGGCAACCTGAAGCAAGGGAATTTCAGCAAAACTCTCCCAAAAAATATTCCATGGTGCTGTTGAAATTGCTTCCTCTATTAGATATAAAAGGGCTCTTCTTGAAGTCTTTGCATAACTTTTTGAAGGTCTGCCTCTTGACAGCCAGTGTAAGACACATAGGCTACAAAGTTGCTGAAGGGAATGTTTTCTTCAAGGCACCTCCACAGAAATCTTGGACATCTTGTAGTTGGTGAGGGCCTGTTTTTATCTTCCTCAATTTTGATAATCTTGAGCATTGTATTGTTATTAATAAGGTTCTTATACCCTTTGTTCAATTGAAATCTGGTTTTTTAGTTCAGTCAAGTGTTGACAAAGCCAATCCATTTTCCAAATACAGGGAAAGAAAGAAGTCTTAACTCTAGCACCTAATATAGAAAGCTCCACAGTCTGTAGCTATGGCAATGCTTTGAATCTAATGAAAGGAAATAAGTCCTGAGAAATTCCCATCCTTTACACTCTAAGTTTGTTGTTAAGAGAATTGCATTTAATTTGAGCCATCTAAAGATAGATATTGATAGGCCAACAATAATAGAAGAGGGATATCAGGGGTATCAATGTGGCTTCAGTTCATTCTTTTCCCATTAAAAATGGCCAGTCTTCTTCTTTCTCATTTGCATGGCAATTCACCATTGAATTCAATGGCTTTGACTTGCTTCTGTTTGAATAGCCTTTTCCTTCCTTCTTTAGGCAACCAGAAACAAGGGAATTGCAGCAAAAATCCTTGTCCAATAGAATATTCCACAATGCTGCAGAAATTGTTACCTACCACTAGATTTAATATGGTTTATCTTGAAATCTTTGCATTATTGTTTGAAGGTCTGCCTACTGACATCCAATGTAAGACACATAGGCTACAGAGTTGCTCAGATTTGATAGAGGGAAGGTTTACTTCCATGAAACTCCATAAAAATCTTGGATATCAAGGTGTAGAGGGCAAGTCTTTATCTTCCTCCATTCCGATAATTTTCTCCATTATATCACCATTATTAAAGTTCCGATAGCCTTTTTTATTTTGAAACCTGGTTTATTATTTCTGTCAAGGGTTGATCAAAGGCAATCCATTTCGCCAATTCATGGAAAGAGAAAAGTCTTTTTTTTTTTAATTTAAAATTTTTTTTTTTTTTTAGGCAATTGGGGTTAAGTAACTTGCCCAGGGTCACACAGCTAGTAAGTGTCAAGTGTTTGAGAAAAGTCTTAACTCCAGCCCCAAATGCAGAAAGCTCCCCAGTCTGTTGCAATGTATTGAATCCAATGAAACAATGATTGACTTTTTTTCCACTGAAACCTGGTTTTCTATTTCAGTCAAGTGTTGACCAAAGCCAATCCATTTTCCAAATTCAGGGAAAGAGAAAAGTCTTAACCCCACCACCTAATGGAGAAAGCTCTACAATCTGTAGCTGTTGCGATGCATTGAATCCAATGAAACGAAACAAGTCATGTGAAATTACTATCCTTTCCACTCTAAGTTTGTCCTTAGGAGAATAGTGTTTCCTTTCAACCATCTAGTGATAGGCATTGATAGACCAGTAATAATAGAGGAGGGACATCAGAAACATCAATATGGCTTCAATCCATTCTTTTCCCAACAAAAGTGGCCAAAGTCATCTCCTTTCTCATTTGAATGGCAATGCCCCAATGAATTCCATGTCTTTTAATTGATTCTGCTTTAATAGGCTTTTCCTTTGAAGGAATGTCATCTTCAGGTAACCAGAAGCAAGGGGATTGCATCAAAAGTCCCTGTCCAATAGAATATTCCACAGTTCTGCAGAAATTGCTACCTACCACTAGATCTAATAGGAATCTTCTTAAAATCTTTGCATTATCCTTTGAAGGTTGCCTATTGACATCCAATGTAAGACACATAGGCTACACAGTTGCTCAAGCTTGACACCATAAGGTTTCCTTCTATTCAGCTCCACAGAAGTCTTGGACATCATGCTGGTGGTGAGGGCCCATCTTTATCTTTCTCCATTCTGATAATCTTCTGCATTATAACATGTTCATTAATATCCCTATAGAGTGTTTTCTTTTGAAACCTGTTTTTTTTTTTAATTTCAGTCAAGGATTGACCAAAGTCAATCAATTTTCCAAATTTTAGGAAAGAGAAAAGTCTTAATTCTGCCATCAAATGTAAAAAGTTCTGAAGTCTGTAGCTACTGCAATGCATTGAATTCTAGGAATCAAAGCAAGTACTAAGGAGTTCCAATCCTTGACACTTTAAGTTTGTCCTTAGGAAAACAGCATTTCTTTTGAGCCATCTAGAGATAGGCATTGAGAGACCAACAACAATAGAAGAGGGACATCAGTGATATCAATATTGCTTTAATCCATTCTTCTCCCAACAAAAGTGGAACTTGATTCTGCTTTTTTAAAAGACTTTTCCTTTGAAAGAATGCCTTCTTCAGGCAACCTGAAGCAAGGGGATTGCATCAAAAATCCCTTTCCAATAGAATATTCCATGATGCTGCAGAAATTATTCTTTGAAGGTCTGTCTATTGAGATCCTGTGTAAGACATGCATTCATTAAGGTTCCTATAGACTTTTTTCTTTCAAAACCTGAATTTCTGTTTCACTCAATGATTGACCAAAGTCAATCCATTTTTCACATGTGGGGAAAGAAAAAAGTCTTAATTTCACCACCTAATACAGAAAGCTCCATAATCTGTAGCTGTTGCAATGCATTGAATCCAATGAAATGAAACAAATCGTGAGAAATTGCCATCCTTTCCTCTCTAAGTTTGTCCTTAGGAGAATAGCATTTCGTTTGAGCCAACTAACGATAGGCATTGATAGACTAACATTAGTAGAAGAGGGATATCAGATACATCAATATGGCTTCAATCCATTTTTTCCCAACATAAGTGACCAAAGTCATCTTCTTTCACATTTAAATGGCAATGCCCCATTGAATTCAGTGTCTTTAACTTGATTCTGCTTTTTTAAGGCTTTTCCTTTGGAAGAATATCTTCTTCTGGCAACCAGAAGCAAGAGGATTGCAGCAAAAGTCCCTTTCCAATAGAATATTCCATGTTTCTGCAAAATTGATACCTTCCTCTAGATCAAATAGGGATCTTCTTGAAATCTTTGCTTTACTCTTTTCAACCAAAGTGTTTCATCTAAGAAAGACAAACAAATTAGGTTGTATGCACGTTTATTTTCTCTCAAGCTGGTGGTTTGCGTGCAAGTGGAGCTACAGGTAAAAGGCTAAACTCCCCTTGGAGTTGGAGTACACAGTTTTTAAACCCTTCCCACAGGGATGAGGTCATGCCATGGAAATACCCCTTCTATTAAATCAGCACCCTAGTCTGGTCTATCTAGACAACAAGAAATCTGTCTCCACACAACTTGAGTAGATTAAATTCCCTTCAACTTGGGTGGGAGCTCATCAGGATGAGGAGAGTTGCATTATCAGTAATCATCCTTTTGAATGAGGTTCTGGTTGAGCAAATACTGCAGGGATCTCAGGTATGTCCAGCTTGAGGGAAGCCTGAAGGTCTTAGGTGTATCCAGCTCCAGAGAAACATGAGGGTCTCAGTTGTGTCTGGCTTGAGGGAAACATGAGGATTTCAGGTATATCTGGCTTGAGGCTTGGTCAATCTGCTTCCTGATGATTCTGATTCCCAGGTCAGTTCAGCTTCATCTGGATATAGTAAGGAAGCTCAAGCAAATCAAGGTTGTTAGTAAGGTCATTAACCATTCTACCTTCTTAATTTTCGTAACTTTTATATCCCCTCCTTTTGGTCAACAGAATGCTTGAGGCATTCCCTGCAGACCAATGGGGAAGGACCACAGACAATTTTATTTTGTTCACTAAAGAGACAGGGCACCTCTGGGCTAAACCTAGGCCTAGGTGAGCCCTAAGATTGATTACTAAGACAATAGAGAGTATTCTGGAAGCCAAAAGAAGGAGAGATGGAATGAGACCTCTCACCCCTGGGGAAATAGAGCTAAAAGATATCAAACCACTGGTTTCTAGCAGCCTCCCTTAGCTGAGTGGCATGCAGGCAGAAAGAATCTATGCTGTCCTGGATTTGTTGGGACTTGTTGACATAAAAACAACATTCCTCATTAATAAAAGCACACATACCCCCTTTTGCTACAAGGAGGGTGTCAAGTGCCTGCCAATTTTGCAAGACTGCTCTGGCCAAGGAGTTAAATTCACCATTCAGATCTCCCACCACTCTTGCTATTCGGTCATTCATGTCAGCCATCTGTTGGGACAGATTTCTGAAAACTTCATTTGCAGGAATAAGACCTCCTACTCCCATCCCTGCAGCAGCCAGAATACTGCCACCTATGCTGAGAGGTAGGGCTGGGATCATGTGTCAGGGGCATGACCTGAGTGTCAGGTTCAGCAGCAACGAGGCCTGCAATGTTAGAAGTATTGGGGTAGTACCTGGAATATACTGGAAATTGGATACTGCACGAAAAATGGTGCACAGCCCTGTCCACCCAGGAGGAAGGGTCTGTTAAAGGGAGGTGGCACACAGGAAGAATATTCCCAGTGATGATGGTAAGGTAAGGGAAAGTGTGAGGGAATCTGGAGACTTGAAGCTAATCTGTCATTAGTCTCTGCTGGTGTCATTGTACAGGAGCCAGTACTGGGAGAGAAGCATGCCCATAGAAGGATTCAGGCAGGAGTTATTAGCCATACCATAGAAAGGAGGGCCGTACCCATATTTTGCCCAACAGTACCCTTGGTAGTGATCCCAGTAAATTATTTCATTCCCTGTTTTGCCAGGCCAGAGTTTTAAGCAGCTTATGGCAGAGAAAGTGGTATTAATGAAGAATCAGTCACTGGTACAAGGAGTGGTACCAACCTCAGCAGGTCAACTTCCACAGAACGCATCAGAACCACCTTGAGTTGTATGAGTTCCTAGGATAGGAGGAGAGGTCAGGGCTACATGGATTGAATTTGAGCCTCCTCCTGTAGTTGAGCGTAGTTCACCAGGACTAACCCAGATCATGCTACTACACTGAGCTGGATTGAAGTTCCCTGCAGGTTTCCTAGAGGAGTGATTTGATAAATAGCAAAAAGCAGCAGGTGGAACTGAGGAGGCCCAGGAGGCATCAAAGAAAACAGGACCCTGGGAGCTATTAAAAGCCAGGCAGATGCAGGTTTTGCCCATCTGCTTCTGGAAATAGGGGGTGCTACAGGGAAATGTCACACTTTCTAGTGGACTTAGTCTGGTCTGCCCTCTGAATCACAAATGGTTTTTTGGGGTCTCTGGTCTTGGAGAATATGAGACCCTTGCTGGGGTGGGCCTGAACTGAAGTAACCCCTGGGAGTCAACACACAACCAACAGATGGACAGGTAAAACAGCCTGACTGCCTCCTGACCCAGCCTCTGCATGGGGTGAACAGGTATGGAAGAAGAGAGGTTTTCTTCCCTCTCTGTAGTTGGGTACCCTGGAAGTGGTAGCCATTGTAAAGCCACTGTAAGCAAGCAGAGGGAGCAGGTTAAAAGGGAAACCAAGGCAGGGGGAGTGAGAGGTGTAATGGAAGAGAATAGTACAGCTAAAGCAACCAAAGCTAGGTGGCCAAGAGATGTGGGTAACAGTGTTGGGCATATGAGTCTGTTGGGCTCCAGATGGAGAGGGGCTGGCCAGACTCTTGGGGGAGCTGTCCACCTCAGATGTCATCGTCTTCAAGCCCTTACAGACCCGAAGGGCAAGATCTCCAATGGGTTCAGACATTCATTCAGAGATGGGGGCAGTCTTCGGGTGTGAGAGATGAATCCACGGGTCAATCCCCTGGAGTTTGGCAGCAGTAGAGGTGGTGAGTAGCACCTGGAAGGTCCCCTTCCACTGAGGCTCCAGGGAGTGTCTCCACAGGTGACGCTTCCAGTATGCCCAATCACCAGGTGAAATTACAGGGATTGGCTGCAGGCTGTGAACCTAGAGAACAAGACTAAGAGACAAGGTCTTGAATCTGGTGGATTTGCTGGCTAAGTTTGATACAATATTCCTGAAGACAATGAGACACAAGTAGGGAGAGATCTGCAGGGGTGAGGGGCATTGGCCTCCCAGTAATGACCCCGTATGGGAAAAGTTTGGTCTTTCCTACAGGTTGTAATAGGAGGGCAATAAGGGCAACGGGGAGTACCTTAATTCAGGGTGCCTGGAATTCGGAGGTCAGTTTTCCCAGTAATCCTGTCAGCACTCCATTAGTTCTCTCAGCCCAGAGGACTGAGGATGGTAAGCACAATGAAGGTGCTGGTGGATTCTCCAGGATCACCTTGAGCCTCTGGCCCAAAAAATGGATTCCTCAATCACTATGAACCTCCTGGGGGACCTCCCAGTAAGGGATGATGTGTTCACATAAGGCCTTCTCAACCACCCCTGTAGTGTCTGCCCAACATGGGAAGAACTTCTCCCAGCTGGAACACACATAGACCATAACCAGGGCGAACTTATATCCTTGACATAGGGGCAGCTAGATGAAGTCAATCTGCCAGATCTCAAAAGGTGAGGAGGGAAGTGGGAAGTGGCCTGGGGAAGGGCTGAGGGATTTGGAGGGGTTGTATAGGGGACAAGGACTGACATTCAGATACCACTTTCTTGGCCTCCTTTTTATATATTCCCCACCACTGTTGAGAAGAAAGTTCATTGTCTGGTCCCTAGTGACAAAAGTGATACAGGTGACTCAGCAGTGGTCGGTGTAGCTGGTGGGGGATGACAACTTGGTGTCTGTGTTTCCAAAGTCCTATTTCAGGTTCTTGGGTGCATCGTTGTGGTTCCCACTAATGTACTATCTCTAGGGAGAGCAGGGCTTTGGACCTCTGTTAAAGCTAGTAGATCAATATGTGGGGGTGCAATGGGGGAGGTGCAGCAGACCATTATAGGTATTGAAGGTGAGAGGGCTGCTTCTCTAGCTGCCTGGTCAGTAAATTGGTGCCCCTGGGCCTCTGGGGTGGATTCTCAAGAGTGGCCAACAGTTCTGACAATGGCCATCTGCTTAGGGCATAGCAGACACTCTAGTAACCTAGAGACCAGCTTACTGGTTTTTATGGGCTGTCCAGTGGAGGTTAAAAATCCTCATTGCTTCCACAGCATTCCAAAGTCAAAGGCCACGCCAAAAGCATACCTGCTGTCTGTGTAGATAGTGATTTTTTCAGTCCCTTTCCCAGTTCATAGGCCCTTGACACTGCTTCTAGCTCTGCCTGTTGTGCAGAGTGGGCATGGGGCAGGGGGCATGACTCTAATACCTCAGTTACTGTGGTCATGCCATAACCCTGAAGCCACTTGTCCCTTGGAGTTTCTTAGGCCGGAGCCATCTGTGAAAACCATGAGTTTGGCATCTGAGATGGGTATCTCTTGGAGGTCGTCTCTTGGAATCAGCAGATGGCCCAGGATTGTGATGCTGTCATGGTCAGTGGTTTGCTTCAAGGCTAGGGATGATTTGTAAAAACTCAGCGGAATTTAGTACGTTAAGTCTTTTGATGGTGACATGGGGTAGTGTCAATAGTTAGGTCTCAATTTTTGCCAGGAAGCTGCTTGATAAGTTTTGGGTGTGATGTGAATTTAGGAGAGCCTCAACCACATGGGGTACAAGAAGTGTTACAGGGGAATCAAGTGTAATGTCTTCACTTTGAGAGTCTCAACTATAGCATAATGCTCTTTAGGCAAGGTGGTAGGCCCCTGGCTACTGCATACAGAATTAAGGGGATCTGTATAGACCAATAGGATATTATATCAAACTTACCTTTCAGAGGAGTCCTGTCAGTGTCTGCCCCCAAAGCTGGTTTGGAGAAAAATCAGACTGCAACCAAATAGAGGGAGTCTGGGAGATAGAAGCAGGGATTTTGGAAATAAGACTCACCCACCCTTCAGGGATGGACCTTCAGGAATGGACCTTCAGGAAAAAAATTAGTTTTGTGGGTGCCCGGTACCAGCATTGTCAAGGGAAGAAAGTCCAGTCTCCTATCCTGGTATCCTGTCTCAATTTGAGGCACCAAATTGTCAATCTAAGTGTTTAATCTAAGAAAAACAAACAAGCTAGTTTGTTGGTGTGTTTATTTTCTCTTAAGCTGGTGGCTTGCATACAAGTGGAGCTGATGGGGTTCAGACCCAAGACAGGCCCCAAAAAACCCCTTTCTTGAACTTTTCTGTACTCTCTGGAGGTTGCCTGAAATTATAGTCCTATCAGCTGGCCTTTCCTTATTGCCTACGCCCAATCTCCCAATCCTTTGTTACCTTAATTGAGTCCAGCCCTCCATGGTCTATTACTGAGCCTTACTTCCCATCCTTGATCTTATCTAGATCCCATTCGACCTCCCAGTGGCTCCCATCCAGATGCTCCCTAGACTCTCCTCCAGTCACCCCAGCTTACTGGCCACTCCCATCAAGATACCCCTTCTCCCAGACTCCTCCTCTAGTCACCCCAAACTACTTGTCCACTCCTAGATCCCTCCCATATTCTTTCTGTATATAAGATCTAACCTGGTGGCCATTTAGCGGCTGAGACTTCCTCATCCCCCCCCCCCCTTCCTCCTCTCTTTACCAGCATTACAAATGTTTAGATTCCTTAAGAACCTAGCCAAGGGCTCAGATTCTTATAATCTAGCCAATAGCTCACAAATGTTTAGATTCCTGTTAGCAGCAAAAAGTCTTACCATGAATTCCACAATGTCATTTTTTGAACCAGGAAGAAACTTTATTAACGACCTGGGAAGGCCCAGCATCCCACAAGTGGGCATACACGTGTTAGACAGATACACATCTTTGTATTCTCTATTCCCTATTCGAATTTTCCTCCCCTATTTCCCCATTGGCTGGGTACTATAGAGGTTACAGCCTATCCAAAGTGCCTAATTTCCCCATGTGAGTCTCTGCCCCAATTACATCTCTCATTCCCCACAATTCGGAGACCCTAGCCCTTATTTGGGAACACCCCTTTTGATGTTAATCTATACCTAACCTCAGAACTGATTTTCAGCCAGTTAGTCTATTCACCCACCAATAGTGTTTTCTTATTCTAATTTATGGCTTCCTTTGTTCAATTTCCACTTAATCCTGAGATTGCATTTCTTAGGTTTCAGGTGACTTTTATGGAAATGAAAACTAGTTATTTCTCACATTCCCTCCTTTTCTTTCATCCATAACTTTTATTTCCACATCCTTCTCAAATTGGGCTCTTATATTGTACAGGCATTTGTTTGATAATGGCAGTTTCTATTAACATTAGTCTCGTTAACACCCCCGCCATTACTAAAAATAGATAATGCCATTCTTTTCCATTTTCCAAACCATGATTCTAACCATCCAGTCAATGAATTATCTATCCCAGAGTTCTCTGCCAATTCTTCAGAACAATAATTAGTCCATTTAAGGCATCTCATGCAGCTGTCTGCTTGGTGTTCTGGACATCATTCAGTGAAGTTCTCTGGTCTAAATGCTGTTCAAGCAGTGTCCAGTAGACTGTTTTCTTGTAGAGATCCTCTTTCTTATGTCCACTCTCCTACAAGATTGATCTTAACACAATTTTAAATGACCTTTCCAATAACCAGGTCAAATAATGAAAGTTAACTTAACTCAACCCTTATATATTCATTATTATACATTCTTATTCATATTCCCCCATCAGGAGGGTGAGATTCCACTAAAGAATTAATAATAGACTCCGATACATATATAAATACATTGAGTAATCAATTTTAAAACAGCACATATCAAGTAATAAAACAATTACAATTTCTGGTCATGTACAAATAAATAACCCTTAATTAAAGTGGATGTTTCTATTTGTAAGATAGACCACAAGACATTCTTTTAACATTAATTGTAACAAATTGAGACAACTTTGATATTAACTAAGTAACAGAATAATATCCTGGTTTCACAAACCCTTGGCCTAATTATCCCCATACCATTATGAGGAATTAAAGGACCCTAACTTATACGGTCAAGGCTGAATACTTAATTCTAAAATTCTAGGCCAAATAGCTCAATCTTATATTTGCATCTTACTGTAATAACCTCAGATGTTCTGCATCATTCTCTTATTTAATAGATTTGATATTGTGCTTACAAAACTTATGATTATAGAAATTTGCCATAAAAAGAATAGGAACATAACTAAAGTAAGGGAACAATTCTTCCTTAACTTCATGTCAATTCCAGGCAACCTTTTGTCCCTCCTGCCCCCCCCCCCCCAAAAATAAAAAAGAATTTGTCTATCAACTGGCCTTTCCTAATCTTTTACACCCAGTCTCCCAGTTCTTTGTTATCCTAATGGAATCTATTACCTGGCTGGATGGCCCCAGTTACTTCCCATCCTTGATCTTGCCTAGACCCCATTCACCCAGTCACTCCCATCAAGATTCTCCCAGGATCCTCCCCCAATCACCCCAGCTTACTCTGTAACTTGATAGAGGTCCCAAAGTCCTTTCCCCTTATCTTGAACCTGTACCCCTGTGTTCCCCCGTCCTTCAACTTTCAACCTGTGCCCTCATGCCCTGTCCCCTAAATCCTTAAATCATAAAGAATTCACTTTTCCCCCTTTATCCTATGTTATAAAATCCTTCCTTGACCTGTCTCTAATCTTTAACCCCCATAAAACTTCTAAAACTACATCATCCTTTTGGAACTTCTATATAAGCACAATTCCCCCAATATCAGGGTCTCTTAAGTTTTTATAATCCAAGAGAATTTTAGAAATACAGTACAATTTAGAAACACAAACAATAAACTTCAGATGGCATCAATTGCATTTTCAGATTGTCACATATAGAAATTATTAATCTCATTACTTTTGGTACTTTTAACAATTATATTAAATTAGAGAGATAATAATAATGTTATGTCTAGCTTATGCCAGTCATTTTACAATCTTGTGATCCTTACAATATTCCTGGTAAGTGGGTTCCACTATTATCCCCTTTAGAGAACAGTAAACTTAAATAAAATCAGATCTGGATTTATAATCACTAATGATAAACATTTAAAAACATCTTTGTTTTTAAATCTAATACTCTTGGCCCTTTAAAAGGAAATATTCTCCATAAATTCATATATTCCCTTAAAAAGACACATGGTGACAATTCCTGGCTTTGAACAACTTACTTCCTTAAGAGAGCTGAAAAGTCTCCCCCTTGAGGCCTATCAGATAAAAAACTACCCTACACATTTCACCCTCCTGGGAGCTTCAGGCTGTATTCACTTTGCTTTTTAAAAAAGGCGGCCCTGCCTGCCTCACAAAGGATAACAGTCTGAGCTTCACTCTCTTAGGCAGCAAGTCCTACAGCCAACTCTGCTTTTGACTTGTTTTCAGAGAGATTTTGAATGGGTGCTGCACTTAATGTATCTGTTTAGATTGAACTATGCAACTGAGTTTGCCTGTTAAAATGCATTTCTCTCTCTGTTTTTTAAATAAATAAGAGGAATAATCTTTATTCTTTAACCAAAGTACTTAAGAAATGAATTTCTGATCTCTCAGCAGATATTCCTGAATTGATTCTATCACTGTAAGTTTAGTGTTCTATATCAATGATCACCCGTAATCACTCAGATCAGTTAAGAGTTTGGCCCAGACAGCCAAAGGAACCTGAATCAAGGCTGACAGGGTGTGATCAGTTTCCCCCAGGCAGAAAACCTCTAGAGTTCTAATAATTAATTGAACAGTACAGGGAAACATTTTTAAGATTTTTATATAACAATCTCAAATCACAATAACCAATATCTTTACTATAGCCAAAATTTATGTAAGGTCAGATTTAATAAAGTCTTCCTACAGATTTATCCTGAAAGGTGGGTAGTCTTCTAACCCTTTATAACTTTATTGGTTTTCAAATCAAGCTATAAAATTTTCATTTTCAATTTTTCTACCCAAAACAAAATCAAACTTCCTTCCACCTTCTCATCATGTTTAAACCATCTGAAGCTGGCATAAAGGCACCTAGAACAACCATTCAAGGATGGGGAACTTAGAGCACATGGGCCTGCTGCAGACCACTCTATCCCCATCTACTCCCAAACCATTTTTTTTTCTACCCATCATATTTTTGCTCAAACCTTTATTCCCCTTTCCTAATCTTTCAAGCCTTTCAAACTCAGATTCTCTCCACTTTCCTGCATAAAAAATTATACTCACCCCACATTCAGTCCTGCTTTTCTTCACACTGTAAGAATCTGGAAGAAGTTAATGCCTAACAATTTACAAATCAAGAGAGCTGTATTTCCCCCCTACTCTTCACAAACAGCTTTTATAATGTTAATGCTTAAAAGACAGGAAAACCCCCCACTTTTGCAGCTCCAAACACATTGCTGTGATATCAGACACATTGGTCAAAGGGGTGCAAAGACATTTTTCTAGATTTAATTTAAACATAAAGTACAAACTCTAACTTTGAGGTCTGATTAAACCTGAATTCAAACCCCGTAGCTTTTCCCTTTCTCAGCCCTTGCTCTAAATCATTATCAGTAAAAGCTACCAGTTGCACCTTCCACTAACTTTTGATAGAGGCTCTTAATCTCCCACTGAAAGTCTAAGGTGGGAGTTCTTTCTTTTCTCTCTCTCAGCCCTTCATTTTAAATCTTTCATCACAAACATGAAACGTTGTACAGACACACACACACAGAGACAGAAACAGCTTGACAAGACAAAGTGCACACAAATCTAATTTTCTTGTGGGCTCTTTAGGCTTAGTTTGTTTTTAAGATAAAGTAACCTTGACCAGTCAAAAGAATCTCATTGTAGCCTACATAATTTGGGGCTCTCCTTAGTTCACTGACACCAGTGCTGATCTTTTTCATATCTTTCTGTCTAGTACAGGTTGTATCTTTCTAGTATTTTAACATCCTCTCTAAGGGACTATCTAGAGGAGTGTTCATAGGGGTCTCATTATTTCCCTCTGGTTTCCCTAGCGCCTTTGAATTTTCTTTTCCCATCTTACTCATTTATCCAAAATCTCTCGTGCTCTGGTGTGCTTTCTCAGTCATACACACACACACTCAGTCTCAGGACCCCCAGTAATATATACCCAACCACCAAAGTAATACTTAAATAGTCCTCCTTTCTTACCTTGGTCTGTGGACAGAGTTGCCTGGTTGCCACATACCTATTTTCCCTTTTCCCTTCTTTTCCTGGTTCAGCCATGGCCTCACTCATTAACTTGGTCCTAGGATCTTGAGTAGTCTATGAGCTGGGACTTCTGCCGAGGATACATAGACCATTGAAATCAACAGAACGTGTCTTTGCATCCTGTCCTTCAATGGCGTTTGCCCCTTCACTCAGGAGATTTGGATTCCAGATGAGCCCCCATTTGTTAGCAGCGAAAAGTCTTACCAAGAATTCCAGGATGCCATTGTTTGAACCAGGAAGAAATTTTATTAACGACCTGGGAAGGCCTGGCATCCCATGAGTGGGCATACATGTGTCAGACAGAGACACACCTTTTTATTCTCTATTCCCTATTCGAATTTCCCTCTCCTGTTTCCCCATTGGCTGGGTACTATAGAGGTTACAGCCTATCCAAGTTACCTAATTTCCCCACGTGAGTCTCTGCCCCTAATTACATCTCCCACTCCCCATAATTTGGTGACCCAGGCCTCCATCCATTTTTGCCCTTATTTGGGAACACCTCTTTTAATTTTAATCTATACCTAACCTCAGAACTGATTTTCAGTCAGTTAGTCTATTCACCCACCAATAGTGTTTTCTTATTCTAATTTATGACTTCCTTTGTTCAACTTCCACCTAATCCTGAGATTGCATTTCTTGGGTTTCAGGTGACCTTTTGTAAAAATGAAAACTAGCTATTTCTCACATTCCTTAGGAGTCTGGTCAGTATGGGCTGAAATTTAATAAACCTTTTCTTTGGCTGAAAGAAAACTTTGGTCAAATTCATTCAAGCAGGACTCACATGTGACTTTGGGGTCCCAGAACCCCTAATATCTAAACCTCAACAGAGTTACAAGCAAAAGTTTAAGTTCCCCTTGGAGTTGGGGTACACAGTTTTTATACTCTTCCCACAAGGATGAGGTCATATCACAGAAATACCCCTTCTATTGTATCACCACTCCCAATCTGATCCATCTAGACAAAAGGAAATCTGTCTCCACCCAAGCTGGAGTAGATTAAATTCCCTTCAACTTAGGTGGGGGCTCATCAGGATAAGGAGAGTCACTTTATCAGTAACCTTCCTTTTGAATGAGGTTCTGATTCAGCAAACACTGCAAGGATCTCAGGTATGTTTGAGGGAAAATAGGAAGTTTGAGGGAAATGGGAAGTTCTCAGATATGGCTAGCTTGAGAGAAATGTGAGGGTCTCAGGTATGTCTGGCTTGAGGGTTGGTCAATCTGCCTCCTGATTAGATGATTCTGATTCCCAGGTCAGTTCAGCTTCATCTGGGTATAGTAAGGAAGCTCAAGCAAATCAAGGTTGTTAGTAAGGTCATCAACCATTCTACCTTAACAATTTTCATAACTTTTACACTCTTTAAAATCTGTCTATTGACATCCAGTGTAAGACACATAGTCTATAAAGTTTCTCAAGCTTGGTACAGGGAAGGTTTCCTTCAATGCAACTCCACAGAAATTTTAGACATCTTGCAGGTGGTAAGGGCACATCTTTATCTGATTCTGATCATCTTAAGCATTATATTGTGATTATTAAGGTTCCTATAGTCTTTTTTTCTATCAAAACCTAGTTTTCTATTTCAGTCAAGGGTTGACCAAAACCAATCTATTTTCCAAAATCAGGGAAAGAGAAAATTCTTAACTCCAATACCTAACGTAGAAGGCTCCACAGTCTGTAGCTATTGCAATGCATTGAATCCAATGAAAATAAAAAAGTCCAGAGAAATTCCCATCCTTTCCACTCTAAGTTTATCCTTAGAATAATTGTTTTTAATTTGAGCCATTTGAAGATATGCACTGATAGACCAACAATAATAGAAGAAGGACATCAAAGTCATGAATATGACTTCAATCCATTCTTTTGCCCACAAAAGTGGACAAAGTCATCTTCTTCATTCTTGCTTGAATGGCAATGCCCCATTGAATTAAATGTTTTTGACTTGATTCTGCTTTGCATAGGCTTTACCTTTGAAAAAATGCCTTCTTCAGGCAACCAGAAGCAAGAGGATTGCACCAAAAATCCCTTTCCAATAGAATATTCCATGATGCTGCAGACATTGCTACCTACCACTAGATCTACTAGGGGTCTTCTTGAAATCTTTGCGTTATTCTTTGAAGGTCTGCCTATTGACATCCAGCATAAGACACATAGGCTACTGAGTTGCTCAAGCTTGACATAGGAAAGGTTTACTTCAATGCTACTCCACAGAAATCTTGGACATTTTGCAGGTGGTGTGCACACATCTTTATCTTCCTCCATTCTGATAATCTTCTGCATTATAATGTGTTCATTAAGTTTCCTCTAGACTTTTTTCCTTTGAAACCTGGTTTTCTATTTCAGTCAAAGATTATCCAAAACCAATCTATTTTCCAAATTTGAAAAAAAGTCTTAACTCCACCACCAAAAGCAGAAAATTCTGAAGTCTGTAGTTATGGAATGCATTGAATCCAATGAAACAAAACAAGTTGTGAGAAATTCCCATCCTTTCCACTTTAAGTTTGTCCTTAGGAGAATTGTGTTTAATTTGAGTCATCTGAAGATAGGCATTGATGGACCAACAATAATTGAAGAGGGACCTCAGGGACATCAATATGGTTTTAATCCATTGTTTTCCCAAACCAAAGTAGCCAAAGTCATCTTCTTTCTCATTTGAATGGCAATGCCCCATTTAATTCAATGTCTTTGACTTGATTCTGTTTTAAATAGGCTTTTCCTTTGAAAGAATGCCTCTTCAGGCAACCAGAAGCAAGAAGATTGCAGCAAAATTCCCTTTCCAATAGAATATTCCACAGTGCTGCAGAAATTGCTGCCTTCCACTATATCTAATAGGGGTCTTCTTGAAATATTTCCATTACTCCTTGAAGGTCTGCCTATTGATATCCAGTGTAAGTCTTGTAGGCTACAAAATTAATAAAGCTTGACACGGAAAATATTTCCTTCAACTCAACTGCACAGAAATCTTGGACATTCTGCAGATTGTGAGGGCATGTCTTTATTCTTATTCTTCTAATGAAACAGGGTTTACACATATATTGAAGATTCCTACCTTTCTTCTCTCAATCAAATATGAAGTCTGAGATAGAATGGTCACTGCTTCCTGGAGGTTCCCATTATTTACATCTTACTGACTATTTTCTCCTTATTGCTAAGAATCGGGTTCCCCTTATTGTTTCCTTACTTTCTGAAATTGAAGTTATCAGCAAAGGAAGACTTAATTACTACTTCAACAAAGTTGAAGAGTGCTCTTTAGTATTTGAAGTCCTTTATCACAAGATTTTTGCTTCCATGTTATCTTGTGATCTGGAGCAGTAGCTTTCCATCTATTTCCTCCATCTGCCTGAGCAGTTTATAGCATCTTCCCACCACAACAGTGTATTCCTCCTTTGATCCTCAAACAAATGCTTTCCATTGTGCTTTTCCTTCAGTTTCATGAACTTCTTTCTGCACAGGTGAATATTTTCTTGATAAGCCTCAATTCTTTTATTTCTGAAATCAGAGGATCATGTAATAATAATAGTAATATCTAGAATTTCATATAATATTTTAAGGTTTACAAAGTACTTTACAAATTATCACATTTTATCCTCACAACATCCCTGAGAGGTAGATGCTATTATTATCCCCATTTTTGTCATTGTTGTTGAGTTGTTTCAGTTGTGTCTGACTCTTCTTGTCCCCATTTGAAGTTTTTTTGGCATAAATATTGGAGTGGTTTGCTTCTTCAGCCCATTTTACAGATGAAGAACTGAGAGGCAAGCAGGGTTAAGTGACTTGCCCAGATGAAGAAAATGAGGCAGACAGAGGTTAAATGACTTACTCAGGGTAACAAGATTTTTAAGAAGACGGATGTGAACCTAGGTTTCCAAGACTTGGGGTTTTTACTCTATCCACTGTACCACCTAGCTACCTAGGTCCTAGGTAAGCTCTAAAATCCCTTACAGCTAGAAATCTGTGATCCTAGAGACAATGTTTTCTATCACTCTTTCTATCTCATCAGTTTCCTTTGAAAAAAATGTACTCTTCCATGACCACATTCTAAGCATGAATAGCACCCCACTAACTCTCAGATCAAATAAAACGTCTTCAATCAAATATAAAATTTGGCCTTTAAATCCCTTCATACATTCTAATCCCTTCTTACCTTTTCAGTCCTCTTACACCTTCCTCCCCTCCATGTACTCCAGTGACACTGGCCTCTTTGCTGTTTCTTATGTATGTCATTCCATCTCCTAAAGCCTTGCATTTTCACTGGGTATCCTCTATGACTGGAACACTCTTCTTCCTCATGTCCTACTCCTAAGTTCTCTAGATTCCTTCAAATCTCAGCTAAAGTTATGCCTTTGCAAGTAGCCTTTTCCAGTCCTGCTTAATCTTAGTGCCTTCCCTCAGAGAATATCTCCAATTCATCTTCTATATCTCTTGTTTATACATAGCTATTTGCATGTTGTCTCCCCCATTAGATTTTGAATTCCTCAAAAGTAGGAGACTGGTTTTTTTCCTTTATATCTCCAGTGCTTACCACAGCACCTTTCTTTGTATCTCCAGCACTTAATTCAGTGCCTGCCAGTGGTAGGCACTTAATATTTCTTGACTAAATACAGGCAGCATAATTATAACTAGTATTTGTACGGTATTTTAAGGTTTGCAAAGCATTATGTAATTGTTATTACATTTTATCTTCACAATCCTGAGAGGTAGATTCTATTATATTCATTTTACAGATGAGGATAGTGAGGCAGACAGAGATTGTGAAGTTAGATTTGAACTAGGGTCTTCCTGACTCCATGTCCAACACTCTACTTTGTCATCTAGCTGCCTCACAACATGGCATACTGGATATAGAGCTGAATTTGGAGTTAGGAAGACCTGGGTTTGAATTCTGCTTCTGATAATTGTTAGCTGTGTGACCAGCAGCAAGTCACTTAACTTCTCTGAGCTTCAGTTTCATCATCTGTAAAATGGAATTGTTGTCAAACTAAAAAAAGGAGAATTATGTAAAATGCTTAGCAAACCTCAAAATACTCTTTGGATATGAATGAGTGTGAGTGTGTGTGTGGGGGGGGATATGTCAGCTATTATTATTCATGCTCCCTGGATTGGGGTCTAGGCATCAAATACCATGAGTACTGTTTCTATCATTCTTCCTTGTCATTGTCTCCAGTAAATTACTGAGCATATCTATCACTTTTCTTCTTTCTGTGTTAAGCAAATGTGCATATTTTAATGCCTCCTTCATTTTCAGTTTTAAGTTATCTTAATAAAATCAATTATCCTCCTGGAAAATAAATACGTTCTTCTTTGCCCGTATGAGGTGTACTTCCTACATGGAATTGGTCCATTGTTAAAGTTTAAAAGGGGCTTTGGCGGAGAAAAAGTCCCTCACCTAAAGCATATTTTATTCTACTAGGGAGATATACCATCTACGTAGATTTTTTGAAGTTATTTCCTTAATGATTTCAGATTTTCCATGACAACAAGAAACAATTCCTTTAAGCCATAACCCATGTACAGAGGTAAATAAAATTTATTTTATAAAGAGGTACAAACAGTACCTTAGATTTATATAGTAATTTCTTTCCTAGATGCCCAAGCACTTTCATTGGTATGTTCTTTAAAAACAAAACAAAATGAAGTTTCCATAGCATTTCTTTGAAAGCAAAGGGGAGTAGCTATATAAACCTCATTTTAATTAAAAAAACATAAACAAAGTGGGGGAGTGTG
Organism: Vombatus ursinus; assembly: GCF_900497805.2. Taxonomy (NCBI): domain Eukaryota; kingdom Metazoa; phylum Chordata; class Mammalia; order Diprotodontia; family Vombatidae; genus Vombatus; species Vombatus ursinus. Next base: position 19,115,368 of record NW_020954610.1, on the reverse strand, counting down.
ATTTAGCTTTGGACTAGGAGTCAGAAAATCTGAGTTTTTTTCTCTCTCTCTCTTTCTCTCTTTCTCTCTCTCTCTCTCTCCCCCTCTCCCCCCCTCTCTCCCTCCCTCTCTCTCTCTCTCTCTCTCTCTCTCCCTCTCTCTCTCTCTCTCTCTCTCATCAACTGTGTGATTTTGGGCAAGTCACGTTATTCCTCTAGGCCTTTGTTTCCTCACCTTAAAATGAGGAGGTTGGTTTAAATTGTCTTTAAAATTTCTTTCACTGGTGATTCCCTATGAAATAGGACCTCTTCATTTGACAAAAGCATTGCCATCAAATTCAGAGTAACACTTTGCTTAGCTCTGTAGATCATCTTTCAAAGGAAGATGGGAAAGGATGCAGTGCACCTAGATTATTTTTTATCAAACACAGAAGCTTTACTTACCTACTATCTGCAATATTTGAAGGGTCACCAGACTGGAAAAGGCACTGGCCTTTGAATTGAGAACTGATGTAAGTTATTAATATATTGCAACAGTTCACTGCAGCCCAATGCTTTCCTTAAGTAGAACTCTCATACAAATGTACATTGTGTAGTCACAATGGGACACATTTCAAAGTGCTGTTCATAGAATATGAATATGAATAGTCATTCATCGAACAGATGAAATTTCAAATCTTGTAATTCAGAAGCAGTCAAATCTAAAACACTAAAAATAAACCAATTGCACATTTCTTTTGTGGATATTGGATATGGTCCTGGTAACCATTCCTACTCTTGGGTTGTTGAGTCTGTATATAGTATACAGATCCCATCCCTCTATACTAGTTTTTTTTTTTTGGCCCTCTACTTTTTGAGAGGAAGCTAGGTGGTGCAGTGGATAGAATGCCTGGCCTGGAGTCAGGAAGACTCATCTTTTTGAGTTAAATCTAGCCTCAGATGCTTACTAGCTATGTGACCCTGAGCAAGTCACTTAACCCCATTTGCCTTAGTTCCTCATTTGTAAAAATGAGCTGGAGAAGGAAATTACAAACCACTCTAGTGTCTTTGCTAAGAAAACTCCAAATGAGGTCACTGAAACAACTGAGTAATGACAAAATACTCTTTACATACTTATTTATGTACATTGTGAAAAATGATTTCTCTTGGTAATCTGTGTTTTGGAGACTCAGAGTTCCATTCTGCCAGCTTCCAGTCCAAAGTCGTTCAGAAGGACATCTCTGATAATGAGATTGCTTTGAATCTTCTTATCTTGGTCAAACTCCAAACCAGGCCTGAATTGATTTTATCCTACTCAGGTTTGGGTAGAGATAGACTTCCAAGACTAGGGGTGGTATTTCCTTTGATGGCAGGCAATATCAGCCCTGTGGACTGAGTGATCTAAGGAACCCACCCACCTCTTAGTATGTTGACCAGTCATGGTTGATTGGCACCTCCTTGGGAACACCTACTCTTCCAACAGCATATAACGCTGTACTTCAAAATCCCAAACCAAGTCAGTTCTGAACTGGCCCTCTTAGGGGGCCCCACTTTTGGACTGAACTCCCATGAAATGCATGTTAAGCCACTTCGAGAAATTAAACCATGGACACATGTATCCCAATTACATTTGTCTCTTTCTTAGAGCAGATTCTGCTTCAGAATGGGGTTCGTGGGGTTCATGAGGTTCAGGGTTCACAATATGTATCCTCCAGAGTAGAATATAAGCCCTTTGAGGGCAAGAAATGCTAATACAAATGGTCTTTGTATCAGTAGTGCCTATCAGAGCTTGCAAATAAAAAAAAATTTTTGACCTGTGAAGAAACTCCCTTTATCAGAGCTTTATCAATTGTTTTGTTCTTTGTATTCCCAACTGCCTTGTACATAGTTAGATAAATGCTTGTTGATTGATTGACATAACTAAAAGTCTTAAGTAGATGGGCTGTTATGATTTCCAATAAGGATTATTGACCAATTGCTTCCCTTTTTATTTACAAGGCTGTTCTGAGCGATACTGAATTTTTACTCAACACATTCTGTAGGAGAAAGTGCAGGTGGGGAGGGTGGGCACAAAGAGAGGGAGGAAGAAGAGAAGGATCAGAGCTCCACCTTGAGTACAACAGAAAGGACTCACAGGAAAAGTACCACGTGCTGGTCAGCACTGCAGGGCTTGCACACAGCAGAGGAGGCACCCCCCCCCCCCAAGAAATTGAGTGAGTATTGATGTCCTCAGCTTGCTCCTTTCCCCTTTCACTTCAGCATGTTGCTATGGTGACATTCGTCAGGGTTGATTTACTGGCGCCGGTAACCATCTAATTCATTTTTGTTTTGTTCAGGCTTGTTTCTATAGCAGTGGGAGAAAGAGAAGGAAGAGAAGTAAGATGGTTTCATTTTATGTCAACACCCACAATAGTAACCTATATCTCTTGGGGAAGATTTTTTTTTTAATTTTATTTTTTTAGGTAGAGGCAAGTTTGTTGTTCATTCCCATCTTTGCATTATACTTCCAGCTTTGCATTTTCCTATTAAGTGGCTGCAAGAACCATTATTTCCTTTTCATAATCATGTCAGCATTGTTGGTTTGCAGCTGAAAAAAAAATTAAGACAAGAATGGCTCAGCAAAAAGCTTAAGCTAGAAGAAACAATTTGGGATTAGAGCTGTAATCCACCCCAAACATGACTAGACCACTCTAGGAATTTTATTTGGTCTGGAACCTGAAAAAAAAAAAAGGAAGAGAAATGTGTTTGATAATAGGGAACAAATAAAATAGAAACAAGGGCCAAATTACCAGCATTCAGCACCGTAGTCATTGAACAGAAGGGGCCAGGATGAGAGAATAGGAGAGCAAAGGATTAGACAGCAAGCCACAAAAATGAAAATGCTGCCAAACGATGAGTCATGATTTCTCCTTTCCCTTTCACCTCTGTATTTTTCTTCTTCATCACAGAAATACTGCTGCTGCAGCCTCACTCTAAAGCATTGATATTGAGGAACTCTAAGAAAAGGGGTAATTTTTTTCAGCCAGTTATTAGAGGCCATTCACTTTATCATCTCTCTGTTTTTTTATTCCTCAGTGACCCTCTCCAGTCCTGTGACTATATTACATTCTACTTAAGTCAGCCAGGAGAGTATAACATGGTTTTGTGGGAGCAGAACTGTTATGTCAAACCAAATCAAACTTGGTGCAGCCTTTTGCCTTCTCCTCCCTCCAGGGCAGTAGATAAAATTTGATCCTCAGAGGAAATACAGAAGGGCCCCAGCATTGTTTGTTGCCAGAGCAGGATTTCTTTGGTTGACACAAAGCAATTTTTTCAGGCAATGTGCAAAAGAAACACCATCTCCTAGTGACATATTCCTGGTAGGAGTGCAGGTGGAAGAATTCTCCAGACACTTGCACATGCCTGGTTAACCAACCAGGAGAAACCAGCAGGTTTGGAGATGTGGAATAGAAACTGTAGACAACCTGATTTCTATGTCTTCTTGTTTTCATTGGTTTGAGGCCATAATTGCCCTTTGCAACAGATAAAATTTCAGTAACTTAGCTAAGATACAAGGTTGCTCCTTATTCACACTCATTGAGGGAGAGTGTGCTTTGGACTGTCTTTTGCCTTAATTTGTATCCCCAGTGCTTTAGAGGTAGGTAGGTGGCGCCATAGATAGAGTTTTGGGCTTGGCTTTAGGAAATTTATCTTTAGACACTTAAAAAAATTTTTTAAGATTTTTTATTAATTTATTTTGAGTTATCAACAATCACTTTCATAAGCTTTCGAGTTTTAAATTTTTTCTCCCCCTCCCTCCCAACCTCCATCCCCAAGACGGTATGCAATCTGATATAGGCTCTACATATACATTCTTATTAAACATATTTTCACATTAGTCATGTTGTAAGAAAGAATCAGAAGCAATAGGACAAACTATAAGAAAGAGGAAACAAAACAGAAGAAAAAAAAGAGCAAATAGTATGCTTCGATCTGCATTCAAACTCCATAGTTCTTTCTTTGGGTGTAGATAGCATTTTCCATCATGAGACTTTCGGAGATGTCTTAGATCCTTGCATTGCTGAGAAGGGCTAAGTCTATCAATATTAGTCATCGCACAACGTGACTGTTACTGTGTACAACATTCTCCTGGCTCTGCTCACTTCACTCAGCATCA
>NW_020954610.1:19024337-19104337 GCF_900497805.2 Vombatus ursinus | reverse complement strand
CCCCCTTAACCCCATTCCCGATGAAAGTAGGTTACCAGAACTACCAGCCCTCCTCCCCCCTCTAATTCCCCTGTATCTATTCTTCCTCTTATACCTCATTTGTATAAAATAATTACTCTTTTTAGCTGTTCCTAAATGGTTTTACTTTTTAAAGTCATATCATACTCAGGTCTACCCCAATCTTTCTAGTGAGCTACCCAATTATCAATAAGAATCTTAAACATATGTTTTGCATTTTACATATATAAAAAGTAAACTATCTGTCTTGAATCCCTTGTAATCAATCTTTGGTATGTATCTTGTGTTTTTCTGCACTGTTGTATATCAAATTTTCTATTAAGTTAAAGTTTTTTTAACAAAATCTTGAAAGTCTGACAATTGATCAAATATCCATTTTTTTTTTCATTCAGGATTATGCTTAACTTTGCTGGCTGTGATATTTTTGGCCAGAGCCCCAGTTCTTTTGCTCTTTGATATATAATGTTCCAAGACCTGTGTTCTTAAATGTCTCTGCTGCTAGGTCTTGTGTGATTCTAATTGTGGCACCATCATATTTAAATTGTTTTTTTTTTTCTTGTTGCTTTTAATATTTTATCCTTGAGCTGGAGGTTTCAGAATTTAACTATAATATTCCTATGTTTTCCTCATCAGATCTCTTTTAAGTGGTGATTGATGGATTTTTTTCTATTTCTACTTTCCTCATTCTAATGTTTCAGGTCAATTTTATTTCATTATTTGTATTATTGTATCAAGATTCTTTTTTTGATCATAGCTTTCAGTTAATCTGATAATTTTTATATTTTCTTGATCTATTCTCTAGATCTGCGGTTTTGCTTATAAGATGTTTTACTTTCTCTTCTATTTTTTCATTATTTATATTTTGTTTTTTGATTCTTTTCTTGAATTTTTGACTGAAGAACTACTTCTTGATCTCTTATAATTTTGTTGGCTTTGCCTTGCCCAATTTTAATTTTCAAGGTGTCATTTTCTTCCTTAAGATTCTGGATCTCCTTTTTTAATTGGTTGACTTTCCTTTCATAGTCTTCTTGTTTTTCTTGGATTACTCTTATTCTTTTTTTTTTTTTTTTTTAGTTTTTCCTCCATCTCTCTCATTTGATTTTTAAAGTCTTTTTTAAGTTCTTCTTTGAATTCTTTTTGGGCAGGTGACCATTTGACATTACTCTTTGGAATATAAGGGGGTCTCTTTACTTCAGTATCCTCTAAAGATGAACCCTGGACTTTTCTATTCCCATAATAGCTGTCTATGGTTGTATTCTTTCTCCTTTGCCTTTGCATTTTTTGTAGTAATAGCTTAATTTTTGTAATTGCCTCTAGCCCTGGGGTCTGGAGGATGGTGCCTCTTGCCCCAGATCTTGAGTTCTCCCCTCTAGCCTGGAACCAAAGCCAAACCTCCAGCCTCCTGTAAGTGCCCACAGCCGAGACCTTCTGCTCCACTGCTTCTGCACTTGCCGAGCATGTGCTGGTTCCTTCTGGTAGCTCCCCCACCCCAGCTCTCTGCCACAGCACAGCTGGGTCTGGAGTCCCTTTTCAACAGAAGTTCCTTCCTGGGCTCAGACACCCAACTCCTGTCACAGAGATGGAGGTAAAAGTTCTTGTAGCTAGGGCCAAGGCAGTCTCCCGAAATAACTAACCCTGGGGCTTGCCACTTGTTAACAAAGCCCCTAACCTGGAGATGTTTACTCTTCACAGGGACCAAACCTCTTCCTGAGATTTTTCTTCTGATCTTCTCGAATTGTCCCAGGAAGACCCCTGTTGTGCCCTTATTCTCATTTATTTTTACCCACATTTTGTTCACCCTGAGGTGCTATCTTGTCTCTTTTGTGGGGGAAAATCTTGAGAGCTTGGAAATTTCTCACTTATTCCACCCTCTTCCCAGAATCCTCTCCCTACATGTTTCCTTTTCAGAAATGATGTGATCGTAGTTATGTGTTTGCATATGGACAGCATTTTCCATCATGAGTCGTTTGGAATTGTCCTAGATCACTGCATAGCTCAGAAGAGCTAAGTCTAACAAAGTTGGTCATCAAACAAGTGTTGCTGTTACTGTGTACAGTGTTCTCCTGGTTCTGCTCACTTCACTCAGCATCAGTTCATGCTAGTCTTTCCAGGTTTTTCTGAAGTCCACCTGCTTACCATTTCTTATGGAACAATAGTATTCGATTACATTCACATACCACAACTTGTTCAGTCATTCCCCAATTGATGGGCATCCCCTCAATTTCCAATTTTTGCCACCACAATAAGAACTGTGATAAATATGTTTGTACATGTGGGTCCTTTTCCCTTTTTTATTATTTCTTTGAGATACAGACCTGGTAGTGGTATTTCTGCCATCTCTCTTGTGTTTTAATGAATAAATGCAAAAAAAAATTGATTAAATGCTTACTGTGTGCCAGACACTGGGGATATATAAAAAAGAGAAGATAGCCACTACTCTAAAGAAGCTTACATTTTAATAGGGTAATGATGGTAGGGTAGGGAACTTTGGTCCAGAAAGTTATAGGGATAGTGAGAGGGGCCACAAAGGAGTAGATTGGCATGGCACATTCAGAAACAATGTTAGAGTTGACTTAACCATGGCCAAGTACTGGGAGGCAAGGAGGATAGAAAGGGGCAGATAGAAACAAATACTTCAGGGAGTCAGGAAAAGGCTATGAAGGAGGTAGTTTAGGTAGGGGTCTTATTATCACCTGCTTAGATTGTTGCAATAGGCTCCTCACAAGTTTTTCTGTCTCTATTCTATTACTCTACCAATCCATCTGTTATATTGCTGCCAGAACATTTTTTTATATGTAGATCAAGTCATGTCGCTCCTGTGCTCAAAACTCCCCTGCTTGGCATCTGAGGACTTTCACTATCTGGTGTCCTTCTGCTTTTTCATTTTATCTTACATTATTTTCATTTTATTTACATAGTCTCCATTCTAGTCAGTCAGTCAGTAGAAATGTATTTAGTACCTACTAAATGTCAGGTACTTTTCGAAGTACTAGGGATATCAAGGAAGGCAGAAGACAATTCCTGCTCTCAAGAAGCTCAGTCAAGGGCAAGAGGATCTACAAACAACCATGAACTAATAAGATATTTTTGTTTTTCAGTCATTTTCAGTCATGTCTGACTCTTTGTGACCCCATTTGTGTTTTTTTTGGCAAAGATATTAGAGTGGTTTGCCATTTCCTTCTCCAGCTCACTGTACAGATAAGGAAACTAAGGCAAATAGGGTTGAGAGATTTGCCCATGGTTATCAACTAATAAGTATCTGAGGCCAGATTTGAACTCAAGAAGATGAGTCTACCTGACTCCAGGCCTGGCACTCTATCCATTGTGCCACCAAGCTGCCCTCTAACAAGATATGTGCAGAATAAATAGGAAATAATCGGTTGAGGGAAGGCACTAGCATAAAGGAAGAAGGGGAGAGGCTTCTTGTAGAAAGTGGGATTTTATTTGGCATAGGGAAGCCAGGAGGGAAAGACAAAGAGGAAAAGAATTTCAGACATGGGGAGCAACTGGTAAAAATCCCATGGAATCAGGAGATGTAGTGTCTTATTTTAAGAACAAGAAAGTCGGTGTCATTGGATCACTAGGTATATGGAAATTAATAAGATGTAAGAAGAATGGAAAGGTTTATGTGGGTGGCTAGGTTATAAATGGCTTTAAACACCAAATACAGGATTTTATATTTGCTTCTGGAAGTAGCAGTGAACCAATGGAGTTAATTGGGGACAGGGGAAAAGGGGGACACATGTCCCTTTAGGAAAATCATTTTGATCAGCTGAGTGGAGTCAAACTTGACTTGGTTTTTGGCTCCAGAACATACCCTTCCATATACTATCTACATGACTTCACTGTAGTATCTGTTATGCCCGGGATGCCCTCTCTTCACCTACTGAATTTGTACTAATATTTTAAAGTCCAACTCAAATACCACATCTTTTAGGAAGCCTTTCCTGTTACTTTCAGTTGGTAATAACTTTCCTTTTCATAATTCACATTTGTTCACATTTGTTTTATTACCCTGTAATGCACTTGTTACTTGATAATGTGTATTTCTTATATTAAAGTCTTCCACCCATGCTTCCTCTACCCCCCCCACCCATGTAAGTTTACATGAGGGCAAAGATATAGTCTTATCTAAACTTTTTATTTCCCTCTGGACCCAGCACAGTGCTTGGCATAGATTAGGTACTTAATAAATTTTGTGGTTTGGGGGAATTATTTAAAACTTAAGCTGAATTCCAATACAAAGAGAGCCTAGGCTGTTTCTGTGGCTGCCAAGTTCCAGGGGGGCAGCCCAGTAAGTCTGGCCTAGGGCAAGCCTTGAACCCCTGATGACTTAAGACCAATTTTGGGTGAAGGATAAGAAAACTCAAAAGCAGCCTTGGGACCACAGAAATATCTGTGGCAAGTCATATATTACCTACATGATGTGATTCTATTGGCAAGGATAGCATAGAGAGCCCAGTTAGCTGTTCTGGTGCTCCAAGGATCTATGTTAGAGACTCCCCTGACTTATTCTCATGGATGGAGAAAATAAATCTATAAAAGGGTACTTTCTGGTCTTTGTTTATCTCATGTATCCTAACTAGGGCAGCCAGGTGGTGTAGTGGCTACAGACTTGGAATTGGCAAGACCTGAGTTCGATTTCTGCCTCAGATACTTATTAACTCTTATAAACTTGTATAAGTCATTTATATTCTTTTGGCTGAAATTTCCTTATCTGTAAAAATCTGTTAGGCAGTACCTACCTCCCACAGTTATTGTGAGGATCAAATGACATAACATATGTAAAGTGCTTTGCAAATCTTAAAGTGCTAGTATATACAGCCTAGCTGTTATTACTAATAATGTCCTTTACCTTAACTATGAAATTTAACAGATTTTTCTTATCTATAATAGAATGGAATGTTATGCTTCTTTTTTTTTAATTTGAATTCAGATGCATTCTTTCACCTCAAAACAATTCAATGTAGAAAAATTCAGATGGACTAGATAAACTCTAACACAATGTAAAGAGGTTCCACTCTCCTAGGGTTTCAGTTTTGAGGGATAATCCTCCATCCCTGACACCTACACAAAAGTACACAGCTTTATTTATTGTCTTTTAATCACTTAGTTGTAGCAAATTACAACAAAGCATCCTAGACTGTATATTGAGTTCCTTAGCACCCAGAGACAAAGCTAGCATGGATCAACTGGGATTTTTCTACAAGGCATCGACTTTAGAATGCAAAGATAGTGTTTAGATACTAGCTGGTGAGAATAGTTAAAATAGCAAACTATCAGATAGTAGGCTAGAGTCAGTTTTCTTCCTTTCTCCTCTCCCTACTCCTGCAGTTTCCCCAGTTAAACAGCCTCAACTGAGTGTCACTTTATTGCTGTCTCTCTTCCCCTCCCCACTTGGTAGCATCCCGCTCCTCTCTTCAACAATGGGAATGTTTCATGCCATTTACCCCAGGCATGGTTTGCAGTATTTGAGTTGGGTACAAACATTCCTAATTGCTGCTCTATGAATACCTCTTCTGACTGTGTTTTAGTCTAGAAATGAGGTTTCCTTAAGTTAAATTATTTCCTTGACTTACTGCTTTTAGAAGTTTCAGTCACACAATAGGAAAAATGTAACTCAAGCTCTGGAGTAGAACATGTGGTTTCAACATGGGAAAAGAGAAAAATGAAAAGAGGCAGATATTTTAGCAACTTCAGTTTGACTGACATTCAAGTTTATCTGGGGCCCCACATCCTGTCTGACTATAAACACTGATTGAAATGTGAACTAGATCGACCTTGTATATTAGTATGTCCTTAAAATACTGTTCCCGCACATGCTTATTTTTATGTAGTGTATAAGCAACTTAGGAACACGTCAGTTCTCATCATTTCCTTCTTTGGACTTGCCTCTGGAAGTCTCAAAGCAGCTAAGTCTAAACAACTGCTTAAACTATTTAGTGAAACCATACATATTTATGCTTGTAATGACAAAAATAAAGCCTTTCGTCAAAAGAAAATTTGATACAATCTGAGAGTTTTCCAATGACTGTAGTAACATCATTTACTGAGAAAGAGGCACTGGGTATATGGAAATCAATTAGACTATGTATGGATGTACTGCAAAAGAGAAACATTGGAAGCTAGGATTTCATGGAATGTGGGACTTTGGTGCAATGACTGAATCCATCTGAAATTATTTCAGGATTCAGAATTTAGGCTTCCTATGCTCATCAGTCTAGAAATACTAATCATGACCCTTTCGATGTGACTCTTGTTAGCTTGCTTTGGGTTTTTAAATTTTTTAATATTTTATTTTTTCCAATTACATGTAAAAACAATTTTTAACCTTTTTTTTTATTTTTTACAATTTTGAGTTCCAAATTCTCTCCCACCATCTCTCTCTTCCTCCCTCATTAGGAAGGCAAGTAATTTCATATATGTGCAGTCATGCAAAATATATTTCCGTATTAGTCATGTTATGAAATATTTTCACGTTAGTCATGTTATGAAAGAAAACACAGGCAAAACAATCCCCAAGAAAAATAAAGAAAGTAAAAAAAAAAAAATCAGTATGCTTCAATCTGCATTCAAATGCTATCAGTTCTTTCTCTGGAGGTTAACCCAGATCTTTCCATCTTGTCCATAAAGATAGCATAAGAAACGATCAGATCTTGCTGAGTCCAAGGCATATGATTACCACCTTACCATGGGCTCTCATTATCATCTGCCCAGACTATTTCAATAGCTTCTTTTCACATCTCCCCACTCTACTGTCTGTATTCCTCAAACATAACCTTCCTACCAATATCAGAATAATCTTCCTTATGCATAGACCTGCTCACTTAATTCCCAGAATCATAGAATTTGAAATTTGATATTAAATAAAGGATGTCTTCACTAGATATAAAGTAGTCCAGTTGGATTGCATGTATGGTGGGAGAAAATGTTTGGGGAAAGTACAGTGGCACAACTTAAAGGACTTTGAAAGCCAAGCAGAAGCATTTGAACTTTATGCAGTAGACAATAGTCACTGACATATTTTGAAGTGAGGAATTAAAAATGACTGAGAATGGAAGGGACTGTCTTGAAAGGTAGTGACTTGCCCCACATTTGAGCCCTTCTGCTTGACATTAGATTTGGAAATCATCAATCAAGGTCAGGACTAAACCCGTAGAAATAGATGAGATTATCAAGAGAAGGAACGTGAAAAATGAAGAAGGAAGCCTAGGGTGGAACCTTGGAGAATTCTTCCCTTTAGGGTGCTGAAGATAGATGATCTAGCATGGATAAAAGAAGAACCAGGAGAGAAGAGTGTTATGAAAACCAATAGAGAATAGACTGTCCAGCTGGTGTGGGCAGGGGTGGTCAATAGTTTTTAAAAATTGCAGAAAGTTCCTAGGATCTTCGGGTTATTGGTTTAAAACTAGAAAAGATCTTAAAAATCAAGTCAAGGGGGACAAGGATTGAAAATAGGTTTTGGTTATAGCAGCTAAAAGACATCGGTAAACTAAGTTCATTTGAGTAGTTTCAGTATAGTATTGGAAACCACATTGACAAGTGAATGGGCTGGAGGTAAAAGAATGGAAGCATCAGGTACAGATAGCAATAGAGGAAAATAGCTTGAGGGGATAACAAGGTCACATAAGATTTTCTAAAGGGTGGGAAAGACTTAGACTTATTTATAAGCAGTGAAGGAGGAATCGGTAGATGGAAGGAGGCAGGCAACAAGCATTTATTAAATATTTACTGTATGCCATGCACTATGGATGGAGTGAAATAGAAAATGAGAGGGAAGGAATGATGAATAAGACAGAGAGGAATAGAGAAATTGGTCTAGGCAAAGAGGACCACCCCCTTCCTCAGATATTGGAGTAAAAGAGGAAAGGGTGAATAAAGATGACGATTAAGACAGATTTAGAAGAGTGAAGTGGGGCAGACAAAAGAGCTCATAGGGAATGATCTCAATTTTTTCAACCAATAGGAGTTGAGGTCATTGCTGACAGAATTTGGGAGTTAGGAAAATGTGTAAGAGGCTTGGGAAGAGAGGAAAAGATTTGGAACAGTTTCTGTAGGGAGCATGATAATTCATTAGGGGAGAATAAAAGGAATAATGATCAGTTGAGATTAGATAACACAAATTTGCAATAATCAAAAACATTTCCTATAGTGTAGTAAAAAGAGTGCTGGCTTAGAATCAGAAGGCCTGCATTCAAAACTTGTATCTAACACCAACATATAATTAAGTCACAACCTCTCTGAACTTAGTTTCCTTATCTGTTAAATGGGAATAATGACAGGTGCACTATATGACTGTTCTATTGCCTGCAAGTCCCTTCACAAACTTTAAAATGCTTTACAAGTGAGAATCATTGTTTTTCCTTCTATTATGTAGCTACCATGTGCTAGGAATTGAGGATAAAAAGACAAAAACAATGACTTGGCAACTGATTGGACATGGGGAGTGGATAGAGGGTGAAAAGTCAAGGAAGTATAAGTACCAGACTGGGAAACTGGGTGATGTCAAGAGCTGTGGTACTTTTGACAAATATAGAGAATTAGAAGGAGAGGGTAAGGTTTTGGATGGGGGTTTCAGAAAGATAACAAGTTCTGCTTTGCAGTTAAGTTTGAGATGCTTACTGGATGTTCAGTGGGAGGTGTCCAAGAGGCAATTGGTAGCTTGGTTCTGGTGTTTTGGAGACTGATTAGGGCTGAATATGTAAATCTGGGAATCATCTGCATAAAGATGATAATTGAATCAGTGGGAGTTGATAAAATCACCAAGAAGGTATAGAAACACCTGAAAAAAGTAATCAAGAAAGAACTTTGAGGATACAACTATTATTAGAGGGTAAGATATGGATGATGATTCAGGAAAAAAGGCTGAGGAGTTGCCATGTAAGTAGTAAGAGAACCATCTTAATTCATGGTAGTTTATTTTAGTCCTTAATCTGTGCTTACAGCTGTCCCTAAGCAAAATTGTGAAGTAGCCATAGTTTGCTTTCCTCATTTATGTCCTCTTTTTAAGCCCCATCTCCCATTTAATTTCTCACATCACCAACGTCTCTCTGCCCTTTTTCATCCTGCCTCTATTTCTATGAAAGGGCAGCTACATGGCACAGTGGATATAGCAGGATAGATTTGGAATCAGGATGACTCATCTTCAAGATTTCAAATGTGGCCTCAGACACTTACTAGCTGTGTGACTCTGAGCAAGTCACTTAATCCTGTTTGTCTCAGTTTCTCATCTATAAAATGAACTGGAGAAGGAAATGGAAAACCACTCCAGTATCTCTGTCAAGAAAACCCCAAATGGGGTCATGAAAAGTCAGACATGACTGAACAACAATAACATTCATATGAAATCAGTGTTGTTATGCTTTCTCTAAGGTATATGGGAAACATAGGATAGAGGACTTCATTAAATGCCAGGCTAAGAGTTTACGTTTTTTCCTATAGGCAAGAGAGAATCACTAAAGTTTTCTGAGTAGAGGTGTTGTATGATCGTATCTGTATTTCAGAATATCATCTTGGCAGCTTTATGGGGGATGGATTAAAGCTGAAAGAGAAGAGAGATCAATTAGAAGGCTATTACACTAGACCACATGAGAATTAATGAGGATGTGAACTAAGATGGAGGCTTTATGAGGGAAGAAAAGGAGATAGATGTGAAAGATACTGGGGAGGTAGAACTGACAAGAGTGGGCAATTCATTGGATATGGGGTTGAAGGAAAGGGAAGAGTCATGGGTGATTCCAAGGTTTCAAACCTGAAAGATTAGAAAGGGGGGCATCTTAACAAAAATGGGAAAATTTGGAAGAGTGATGGATTTAAAGAAGGAGCTAGAAATGCCTATAGGATATCCAGGGGGAAATGTCCATCAAGCATCAAATAATACAGGGTGTCCCAAAAGTCAGTGCAATTTTATGCTTTTGCACTAACACTTTTGAGACATCTTATAAGGTCCTAGAGTTCAGGCAGGAGTGTGCTGGTAAATGTTTAACAACCAGTTCTGGGTTGAGGGGAGGGGAGAATATATGCATGGTGCATATTTACTTTTACTTTTTGTTATTAAACATTTTCTTTATCACTTTCTTGAGACTAGTGTCAAACACCCTCCCTGAAGGCCCATGAGGTTCACAATACTCCCAAACCAGATTAAAATGTAATTGAAAAATATTTAACAAAATAAATAAAAATATGATAAAACACATATAATATTAATATGTGGTTTTCCAAATAAAAAAGCAGCCTGAAGGGATCTTTATGTATCCCATTTGTATTTGAGTTTGATGCCAGTGGTCTAGACAATCAAGAAAATAAGAAATCAAGCCTTGATTTGTAGAATTTGCTGCTTTCCAAGATATAAATGCTTATGCTGAAATTTTAACAATCAGCTTGATTGTTAGGTCCAGTACAGCCCTGAGTTTAGAAGAGATTAAAGCTTGGATATACAGATCTTAAAGTTAGCTTCATTGAGAAAATAATTAAACCCACAGGAGCTTATGAGACCACCAGGGGAGAGATTTTAGGGAGAGGAGAAAAGATCTAAGAATGGAAACTTACTGGATAAGAGAAAGATGATGCTTTAGCAAAGAATTCTAAAAAAGAATGGTCAGATAGGCACAAGGAGAACCGAGACAGACAGAGGCAGAGACAGACAGACAGAGACAGAGAAAGCAGTGTCACAGTAGCCAGGGGAAGATTGAGTGTTGAATAGGAAAACGCAGTTGACTATCTAAAGCTATAATGGGGTAAAATACAATGAGCAAATAATAAGCCATTGGATTTGTCAGTTAAGTGACCTTGGAGGGAGCCATTTCTTTTGAGAGGTGGAAATGAAAGTCAGATTGGAAGGAATTGAGGAGTGCGAGTGTAGGGAATTGGGACAATGAGTGCTCACAACCCTTTCTAAGAAATCGGCTTCAAACAGGAGAAGAGATAAAGGATGATAATTTGAAAATAGACAGGGCTGAGTGGACATTTTTTTTTTACAGGATAGAGAAGATCACGTGATCGGTAAGATGGAAGAGTTGTTAATTTCCTCAGACCTCACCAATCTCCAAACCTTAATAAGAAATTATACTCCAACTATAGAATTACTAAAGCTGAACCCACAAAATAAGGAGAAGAAATACCATGTTATGTCTAAGGGAAAATAGGCTTCAAACACAGATAGGGTTACTTGAGTTTAACTTTCCACTTGAATTTTACTCTGGAAAAGGACTCAGGCTGGGGTCTCAAAGTCCACAATGCAAGGAGTCTAAAAACACCCAAATTTGGGGAAGGGAGTCCTGGACAGCAATGAAAGGGGGAAAGATAAAAGAATAAGGAAGTATAAGGAGTAATATAAAAGAATATCTAAAAGTATAAAAGAATAAGGAGTAATCAATCAATCGACAAGCACTTGTTAAGTCCTTTCTTTGTAAAAATAGCCTCTCCCTCAAGAAGCTCACAGTCCGATGTGGGAGACAACATGCAAATAACTACCTTGGCACAAGAGCAGATGGGAGGTTATCTCAAAGGTGAAGGCTCTAGAAGTAGTGAGGACAGAGAGGGGCTGCAGAAACTTAGGTTTGAATTGAGTCTTGAAGGAAGGCAGATAAAATAAAAGATGGAGGTGAGGAAAGAAATCATCCCACAGGGACAGCCAACAGAAAGGCATGGGGGTAGGAAAAAGAGTGTTATATTCAAGGCCCATCAGGTAGGCAAGTGTAGCTGGATCACACAGTGCGTGTAAAGGAGAGAAGCAGCAGATGATTAGAAATGTAGAAAGGCATCAGGCTGTACAGGTTTTAAAAGCAAAACAGAGGATTTTATAGTTGATTCTGGAGGTAATGGGGAACCAAGGGAGTTTATTGAGTAAGGGTGGGGGGAATGACATGATCAGACCTGTGATTTAAGAAAAGCATATTGGTAGCTGAATGCAGCATCGATTGGGTTGGGGAGAAACGAGGTAAAGAAACCAACTAAAAGGCTATTACATGAACCTAGGCAAGAGGGGAGGAGGGTTGTGGCTGTGTGAGCAGAAAGAAGGGGAGAGATTTTGTGAAGATTTTAGAAATGGCAAGATTTAGGAATGGATTGGATATGTGGAGTGAGTGAGAATGACATCAAAGGTGACTAGGAGGTTTGGAAGAGGGGAATTTTTGAGAGGAGAAGACAACAAGTTCTGAATTGGACACAATGAGTTTGAGATGCCTATGGAACAACCAATTTTAAATGTCCAAAAGGCATCTGGTGAGGTGGGATTGGAACCCAGGAGAGAGACTAAGGGAATGAGGAGAGGGAAAAGGTCCCTTAGCTCAGATTTGGATCTCATCCATCTCACCACCAGAATCTATCAAATAGTGCTTCACATAAAATAGAAATGCAATAAATCTGTTGAATGAATGAAAGCAATAGTGAATAATGATATTTCAAATGTTATAATGTTCATTGGAGTTTATTATAACTAAATAATGTGAATAAATTTGACTGTTTAGGTGATATTATAACTATGTTGTATAAATTTTTAAAATAAAATTTCATTGATGTCTTTTTTTTTTTTTACATCACCATACAAAACCATCTTCCAATGCTTAAATCTGCTTACTTATGGCTCAGGCATAGCTTAGGGTTGGTTAGTAGTCTGGATTCATA
This sequence comes from Vombatus ursinus, assembly GCF_900497805.2. Taxonomy (NCBI): domain Eukaryota; kingdom Metazoa; phylum Chordata; class Mammalia; order Diprotodontia; family Vombatidae; genus Vombatus; species Vombatus ursinus. The sequence goes on along the minus strand of NW_020954610.1, from coordinate 19,091,695 downwards.
TGGTTAATTCTTTCTGTTATTGGTAAGCTCATAAAAATATTAGTAAGTCTAAACTCACTAAGACTCTCATTTAGTTCCACCCCCAGCCAGGAAAAAGCTGGGCATTTGGACTCAGTTTTGAACTTTATTCTGCCCCTCCCCCTTTTGTTTCTGTATACTACAAGCCATTCATTGACTATCTCTTTTTGTAGTCTCTCAATTTAAGAATAAAGACATTAACAATCAGAAGCAGTTAGGATTGATCACATTTTTACCTAGTGAGTTTGTTTTAAGTTACTAATTAGGTCAGGACTTATGAGCAGAATTAAGAATAGAGAAACTTCCGAATATACTTCTGCCATCTAGGAAAGAGGGAGAGGGGAGTAAATCATGTCATTGCTTTTCTCAGTGTCCCAGGGAGAAGCAGTCCAGCCAGTTCTAGCCCTGGGACAGACTGGGCTGCCTCTGTTATACCTTCTATCAGGGTCCCAGCAAGTTGGAGGCAGAGGTCTATATGGCCAAGCTGCCTCAAATGACCAGTATTTAGTCCCCCAATCCAACCTCCATTCCCTTTCAGTGATCTCACTCAATTTCCTTCCATCACCTTTCCTCCCAAACCCAAAGCAGCCACTCAGAATGCCCTGTTTGTTTTGTGGTAGCCATATTCATCTCAGGGCTCTCAGCAGACTCAGTCCCACCAAGAGAGGTAAGAGACAATATGAGCTTTTCCCAGAAGTTCTAGCAGCTAGTCTTTGAAGGCTTCCCTCTGCCTGCAGACACCCATCTCTAAAAGCTTCTCCCCTCCCCCACCCCCCAAAAAAAGGAAAAGGAAAGAAATTTTGTTTCTGGAGGTGTGGGGAGGAGTATCTTTCCACCATTTTATTTATTTTTTGCTTTTTGGTGAGGCAATTGGGGTTAAGTGACTTACCCAGGGTCATACAGCTAGTTAAGTGTCAAGTGTCTGAGGTCAGATTTGAGGTCAGATTTGAACGCAGGTTCTCCTGACTCCTTGGCCAGAGCTCTAGCCAGTGTACCACCTAGCTGCCTCCACCAATTTTTTAAAAGTATAAAGCCACAAGGATTTGACAGTAATGAGTGAATGAACAGGCTAATTCCATATAGTTCTGTACCTTGCTTGGCAAGATTTTCAGATCCTGGAGGCTTGTTAGTAGATCAAGGACAATGAGCTCCACAAATTCCTCTTCTTACTGAATACTAGCTGTCTTCTTAATTGAGGCCATAAATTAAGCAATAATCATGGTACTTATGTAGCAAAATGTGAAGCTATAAGCAAAGATAGTCACCATTTTCTTATCAACCTTTATTATTGTATTATTTTTTCCCTTAACTGCTCTCTCTCCTGCTTTATATCAATGGCAGTGCTTGGCACTGGGCAAGAAAGTATCCTGGACTGAAATTAGATACCCAGAGCAGTCCAATTTGTGATACAAACAATTGTTTAAACTGTAGTTACCATCCCATTTATGACCTCAAGTATGACATATAAGAACAAAGGTAGGGGCAGCTAGGTGGCACAGTATATAGAGCACTGGCCCTTAAGTCAGGAGGACCCGAGTTCAAATCCAGCCTCAGACCAAACACTTGACACTAGCTGTGTGACCCTGGGTAAATCACTTAACCCCAATTGCCTAAAAATAAAAAATTAGAAAAAAAGAGCAAAGGTAAACAATTTGCCGCCTTTAGGACTGGTATAATTCTTTGCTGATCTTATGTTTAAGCAATGTTTTTTTAAATGAGAAGGCAGCATAACATTATAAATAGACTTGGAGTCAGAAGACCTGGGTTCTTATCCTAGCTCCAACATTTACTTTGGGGAAGGTACTCAGGTTCACTAAACCTCAATTTCCTCATCTGTAAAATGGGTATACAATTATCCCTCCCAGGGTTGTTGGTTGTTTCTTTTTTCTCCCCAAAGTTTTTATGGATGACTTGCTTTTTTTATATATCACACTTATTTTCAAATATAATCTCAACTCTAGTTTCAGAAATCTAAGTTTGAGTAAAAGTAGTTATTACATAGCCTTAGAAATTGCTTCAATGGGAAATGTATCCATCGTTGAAGTTTGACATTTACTTAGTTGCCCACTTATTGCTGTCTAAATTGCTCGAACCATTGCCTCTTAGAGAGTTGTAGAATTTTAAATCGATAGAGGATCCACATTCCATCTTCCTGCTGTATTATAAGACTATGGAGCTGCAAAAACCAGAAGAGGTCACAGTGGGACCAGCTATAAAGTGGTCCTTTGAGACCCTCTGAGAATTCTACATTCCAATTAGTGTCTCCCTGCTTTTAGCCACCTGACCAATTCAGTTAGTTTTCCATCCCCTTCTCCTTACAGCAAGGTAGTCACCTGAAGTCCTGCAGATTGTACGATTAAAATTATCACCTAACGTGGGCCCTCATCATTTGTGTAACTAGCTGATGAGCTCAGAGAACATATTGCTTTGAGGATTATTTAGTTTTTGAATGACAACACCTTTTCTGAGATGGCACAGACTGTCTAAGGAATGATAAATGAAGCATTCACTCTATCTGACCCAGGCCTTTTGCTTTCAGAGGTGGAAGCATAGACCAAATAGATTATCAGCTTGGCCCTCACTTGATAGGGTTTGTGTGCATAATACTATACTAGTATATAATATAGAGGATGTCAACTAAATTTACATTCAAGCTGAGAAGATAAATACATACAAACATACACACATAGTCTTTACCCAGAGGAGTTATGCTTCATCGTTATCCACCTGGAACCATCAACATACATTTAATCTGATTTCTAATGTCTCGGTGTTTTTTTTAACTTCATTTCCATTACAGTCATCATTGCTTCTACAACTCTCTTGGTTATACTTTCATTGCTCTGTTTCAGTTCATCTAAGTCTTGCCATCTAAATTTCTCATCTTCATTTCTTCAAGTAAAATCATATTCCATTATATTCATATACCACAGTTTGCTCAGGTGTTCTCTATTTAGTTCAATTTTTTAAAACCACTTCTTTGAATTTGCCAGCAATGAGATATTGGTAGAGCCTTTTTTGTCCACTTCCTGGCTGCATTCTGTCAACTCTCTCAACTATGTTCAGGCCAAACAATTGGCTCAATTAACAGCTATTCTGTCTTCCTCTGCCTTTCTAAACATACTATTGCAAGCTATTGCTCATATTAGGAGGAGGCAAGGAAATTTTCCTATATGAAGTATTAGAGATTGCAGATTTTTTTTCATGTATGTATATAATTAAACTTCTCTGGCAAAATCACAGAATCACAGAATTTGAGAGTTAGAAAGGACTTCAGTGACCATCCAGCCTGACTCATACATGAAAGGAATGCTCACTCTGACAGACCCAGTAAATGGGTATCAATCCCCTGCTGAAAGAACTTCAAGGTGGGGGAACTCATCCTTTTCTTTTTGTTGTCTTTAACATTCTGAGCTATGGCACTCCTGATCCTATTTTTATCTCACTGTTCCGTGCTCTTATATTCATCCTGTGTTACCTGGCCTGGCTTCTATCTTTTGTACTTTTCTTTTTAAAATCTAAGTTGGTTGGTGACTCCTCTGTGAATCCACATCAGCCTCTTCAGAAAGATTCCATTTCTTCTCCTCCTTGGAATATTTTTCTCTATATGTCTTCACGATTTCTTATGTAAGCATTTCCCATGCCTTTCAGTCTGACCTCCCCCATAGGATTTTTGTCCATGGACTCCTACCTATCTTTCCTCTGAACTTTTTTATCACACTAAATTTAATTGCTATATGCAGAATATAACAAATAATTTAGAGGAGGAAAAAGCTAGGTTGATTTCTTTATATTCATGATTTTCCCTTAGTAGGACAGCTAGGTAGTACAGTGGTAGAGTACCAGGCCTGGAGTCAGGAAGACTCACCTTACTGAGTTCAAATCTGGCTTCAGACCCTAGCTGTGTGACCCCAGGCAAGTCACTTAACTCTGTTAGCCTTAGTCTCCTCATCTATAAAATGATCAGGAAAAGGAAATGGCAAACCACTCCAGTATCTTTGCCAAGAAAACCCCAGATGGGGTCACAAAGAGTCAGACATGACTGAAAAAACTGAACAACAACAATAATTTCCTTATTCTATTCCTTTTCCCCATCTCTCACCAAAAACATTCCTTTCCCAAAATGATTTGGTAAACCTATGGTGAGGGGTAGGTTTAGTAGGGGAAATTTTAAAGCCTTGCTCGTCACAATACCCAAATATAGGGAATGTTCTCTTAGCTTCCTTCGTTTCCTTAAATATCCTCCAATGATGATAGAGTTCATGGAGGCTTTAGGTATAAAGCCAGATGGATCCACAGCCTTGTCTCATTGCACCACCTAGCTGCCCCTTCATGCTATATCTTTAATAGGTCCCCTGACTTCCAGATCACAATCTGAAAGCTGGATCAGACTTTACAAGTTATATAATGTAACTATCTCATTTTATAGAAGAGGAAAGTAAGGCTTAGAGAGGTCAAATAACTTGCCCCGAACTCACACAGCTTGTAAGGCTCAGGGCTGGGATTCAGGTCTCCTGTCTCTAAAACCTGCTGGCTCTTGACTTTCATTAATATTTTGTAGACTCCTCCTGTAGTTCTTTCCTATCATATTTCCTTTTCTGTCAAACAGTAGCTCCTGATAAATCAACAGAGGGCTGCAGATCTGTTACAATTACAGGGTATTTCTTTATGTAATATTTATAAAGTACTCTACCATAATTTTAATTTATATTCTCCCTCACCCTTACATCAGTGAAGCAAGAACTAGTTTTGCATCCCAGGTTTTGTTTGGGTTTTTGGACAGTACCTGTGATAGTAATGTCCTCTAAGTAGTTTGGTACTTTCTTTACCACTTACAGTCTTAGTTATCTGGGGACACTGAGAAGTTAAGTGACTTACCCAGAGTTATAGAGCCAGTATAAGTCAAAGGCTGGACTAGAATCCAGGTCTTCAGCTCAGTCTATACATCATATTGCCTCTCATGTCAGAGATTATGAAACTAAATTTTCTATGCTTCAGATACGTTTCCCATTATTATACAAATTAATTAGATCACTAGATATAGAGTGGAAAGGGACCTTAAAGAACTGATAAAACCCCCTTATTTTGCAGAGATGGGAAGCAAGTTCTAACAAGGGGAAGTGACTTACCCAGAGTCACATAGGTAAATGTCAGAGTCAGGATATTCTCAGGCTCTCATAATATAGTTCTCAAACCATTAACTACAAGCTTAAAGGGAGATAAGGAGGGCAATTTTGAGAGAATAAACTGATACATCTTCGGTTTATATTATTTAAGTCCAATGGCTTCTGTTTTTCAGGGTACACTCATATTTTGGGGATCTTACTTTTTTCTGGCATTCAAAATAGAGGAGGTAATAGTCTTTGTACAGTAGAAGGAAATTAAATCCTCAGAAGAGGAAATCATACCTGACGCCAAAATTTTATTTGGTAGAAAAGAGCTTTACCCTTTCTGCAAGAGGTTGGTTAAAATTTTATTAAGCTCCTGATGGTAGCCTTGTGATAAATTTTAATAAAAGATAAATCATACCAGTAAGGAAATTAAAGGACTCTTACAGAAATAATTACATTTTCCTTTTAAATATTGATAGAAAATTTTGGATTAGAAAGCTTTTTGTTCATCTCTGTCTGAAGTCTGCATCATGGTTGTGCTGATTAACAACGTGGGTCTCAATGTTAGATATTTTAAAATTTAATTTGACTAAACTCCAACAAGATTTTTTACTAAGCACCTACTATGTTCCAGGCACTGGTCTAGGTATTAAGGGACACAAACGCAAAAATGGAATAGTCACTGCTCTCAAGTAGTTTATATTCTATTGGGTGTGGAGGGAAAGGGGAACTGCAATTTGGATGGGGCCTCAGTGAACATCCAGTCCAAATAACATGTGAAAGAAAGCTGTGCTATTATATACCCACTAAGTGGAAGTCTGGCCTCTGTTTCTAGACTTGCATGGAGAAGGGGACCTACCATCTCTCAAGACTAGCCATTCCACTTTTGGGAATCTCTAATTGTTTTTTAAAAAAAAAGTTTTTTCTGGCAATAGGCTTTAAACTGACTTTAAAAAAAAACTTTATTGGTAATAGTTTTCAAATATGTTTAAACAAAACACACTGTTAAAGAGTTATCACTCCCCTAAAGCAATTTGAAGTCTGTAGCCTGTTTTGGGTGGGGAAAAGGAGGAGACTGAGAGAAAGGAAACAGGAAGTGCCACAGCTTCAAAGGTAGAGAGCTTCCTTTTGCCATGGGAATGCCAATTTTTATTCACTTGATACCGTCACCACCATCCCTCATCCCTAGAAGCACCCTCTAAATGGCTTGTCTGACAGCTAACAAATACTCCTCCCCCTGACCCTTGTAGTGGTGTCTGAATTATCACAATCCCCCACCCCCCCCCCCCCCCCCCCCCCAAAAAAAAAAAAAACCCAAACCATACTCTAGGAAATAGCTCTGGTGGAGAACAACCCCCTTCTCTCCACCCCCTTTCTCTTTTTTGTCCCTCTCTCAATTCCCCAACATCCCTGAAGGAGTTCCTAGGCCTGGGGTAGGGGTGGAGGGTACCTCGGAGTTTAAACCTGTGTGATTTGAAGAAATTTGTTTCACAGAAATTACTTCCTCCTTAAACAGACCTTTTTGCAATTTTCATCTATTCCTCCTGGTTTTGCATTGTAGGATCGATTCCTTTGTCCACATAAATGCTTCAAGATAGATTATCAGCTCACCTTCAAGCCTTCTTTTCTCCAGGATAAACATGTTCACTTCCTTTCCAGTGCTTAGCACAGTGCCTGGCTTAATAAATACTTATCGTATATGTTTAATAAAAACTTATAGACAATTCTTACATATCCTATATCATTCAAAGCCATTCACCATTCTGTTTTCCTTGTTCTGGACACTCTCCAGCTTATCAATGTCCTTCTCAAACCCTGGTACCTAGGAATGCACACAATGCTGAAAGGCTGAGGAGGGCAGAGTACAGTAAGACTCTCACTTCCCTTTTCCTGGAAGCTATGCTACTCTTAAAACTGCCCAAGCTCAAAATTGTTGGAGTTTTTTTGTTTTATTTTTTGTTTTCTACATTACATTGGAAACTCATATTGAGCTTGCAGTCTACTACAGGCCCCGAATCTTAGGTGGCTCAGTGCCAGGTCTGAAGTCAGGAAGACTCATCTTCCTGAGGTCAAATCTGGCTTCAGACACTTACTAGCTGTGTGACCCCAGGCAAGTCACTTAACCCTGTTTGCCTTGGCTTTTTCATATATAAAATGAGCCGGAGAAGGAAATGGCAAACCACTCTAGTATCTTTGCAAAGAAAACCTCAAATGGGGTCAAAAAGAGTTGGTTTTTTTTTAGAATAATTGCTGTTTAGCCATGGGTCTTCCCCATTTTAAACTTGTGAAGTTGATGTTTTATACTAGTGTATAAAACTTTTTACTGATTTTTATCTTATTAGATTTAGTCAATCAACAAACATTAAGCACTTACTATGTTCTAAGTGTTGTGGTCTAGGGGTCTTGGGGACTATGAAATGCAATGGTAAAAGGGTAGGAGTCTGCCTCAAAAGATTTTGATTACTCAAGCTTCCTTTCAGTCAAAATAGTAACCTTATTAAAACGCTGATTGGGTTGGGTGAGATTCCTAGTGAGTTTGTGGTATTCATGATGCCAATACAAGTGGGCCAGATTTTAGGAATCTGCACGTTTGATGAGGATAAAATTGGTGCTTTGAACACCAGAGATCTAGGTGCAGTGGCTTTCAGGTCCAGGTCCTAAAGGCATGGTCTTTTCCTTTTAGGGGTTCAGGTCCCATTCCCATCACTAGGTACTTTGCTAAGTGATGGGAGTTTGGTGTGTCTGACTCTTTGTGACCCTATTTGGGGTTTTCTTGGCAAAGATACTGGAGCAGTTTGCCATTTCCTTCTCTAGCTCATTTTACAGATGAAGAAACTGAGGCAAAACAGTTAAGTGACTTGTCCAGGGTCACATAACTAAGTGTCTGAGGCTGGATTTGAACTCAGGTCTTCCTGATTTTGGCCTTGGCACTTTATCCACTATACCATCTAGCTGCCCAAGTGCTGGGAATGCAAATTCAATTAGAAAGAAAGGCAGTCTATGATTGTGATGGAATACTACTGTACTGTAATAAATGATGAACCAGTTGATTTTAGAAAAACATAGAAAGACTTGCATGAAATAATGAAGAATGAAATGAATAGGACCAAGAGAATGTTGTATACAGTAACAACAATATTGTTTGAAGAATAACTGTGAACAACTAAGCTATTCTTAGTATTATGAATATTCAACTTAACCCCAAAGGACCTATGAAGGAAGATGCTATCCACCTCCAGAAAAAGAACTGATAGATAGAAGTATAGTATGGTTTTTCATCACACCACACACACACACACACACACACACACAGATAGCTATAGGTGTATATTTATAGTTATAGCTATCTATCTGTATATCTGTGTCAAACAGGGACCTTCTCTAGTGCAGTTGGAGAGGGAGGGTGGCAGACAGTTTGGAACTTTAAATGTAACAAATTTAATTTAATTTTAGAAAAAGAAAGAAAGGCAGTGCTTGTCCTCAAGGAACTTATATTCTAATGGTGATACAGACAATGTATAACTGGAAGCTAAAGGCAGGGTAGAGTTCCTGAAAGTATTCTGCCTAGGAGTAAGGTAGAAAGCCCAGAATGAGACAGGCTGGCCAGAGTTCCCTCCTTAAAGGGAGGTTCTGGGAGGAGTCCTTCCATCATAGAGAGAGGTAGCAGGTCTAAGTAGAGGGTACTTGCAATGTGTGAATTCCAAGGCTGGAGTGAGCTCTAGCCTGCCAAGACCTTTTTGGATCCCAACTTTGTTATCCATTTTAGCTACTCCCACCCCCTAATCCCCAGCTCTGTGTCATCTGCAAATTTGATGACATGTACACAGGTGAGTAAATCCTAAATAATAGAGGGGTATGTGAACCAATTACTTGGTGGAGTCACAAATGGTAGGAAGTGGTACAGGAAAGGAGTTAGGTTCTGAGAGACCAAGGTGAGAAGGGAAAATTTTCTTTGAATGGAAGACAACACAACTGAAGGTTGTGTTTTGGACTTCAGTGGATACAGATCCAAGTACAGAAGGCCCTTTCCATTTGGTGTTATAGTGGATCCTGAGAATCTATTGTTAAATTTTTAGAGCAAATATTTACAACTTGGAAATCCCCAAACACCACAGATCAGGGCTTGATTTACTGTTTTGTTAATTGTTTGAACTTAAGAAAGTTTTGGAGGAAATGTTAATGAAGATTACATTTAAAAGTGTGTCATTTAAATTCCCTCCCTCCAACCTAGTTGTTAGACTTCTACCAGCACACCCTGAATGTGTTCTAAGGCTGATCCTTGAGATTAGGAAAATCTGGATCCTGTACTGTAATTAGGTGGTGTTATTGAGAAAGTCACACCTGTTCCCTTTGTGTCTGCCACTTGGTTAACTTAGTACATTTTGAATATTCAAAACTATGGATTATAACGAGGAATAGGGAGGGTTTCTCATATAGAGTAATTATGGACACTAAAGCCTTCTAATTTTTTAAAAAAAATTTCACCTGATATGAGGTTAGATATTTATAAACGCTAGATGTTGCTAAGGTGAAAAAAACAGAACATCAGAAGAAGACAAAGATGTATGTATCTGAGGGAGTTCCTCAAGGTGTTTGTAGCATTCTGTAGCTTAAACAGGGTATACAGTGGTTTCCTGTCTCTGTTAGCTTTACTTTGCATTGTTCCTGAGAAGCAAAAATATCTTTTAAGTAGGTGAGAGTATATAGCATAAGAACCTATATGGGCATAAATATCTGTAATAGCTCTTTTCAAAATAGGAAAAACAAACAAAAAACTGCTGGAAACTAAGAGGGTGTTTATCTATTGGGGAATGACTAAACATAATGAAATATGAATATAATGAAATATCATGCTATATGAACTGGCAAAATGGACAGTTTTGGAGCATTTACTCCAAAACTTTCCATTTAGAAAGATCCATATGGACCAATGCAGTGACATGAGCAGAACCAACAGAACAATTTATTTGACCACATTAGAGAGAAAAAAAAACAAAACAATACTTTAGAACTTTAATCAATGCAATGTCAAACCACAATTCCAGAGGAGTAAAGATGAAGCAAGCTATCCATTCATTTTCTGACAGATGACTCATAGACTCATACTGCAGAAGGAGATGTGTTTTTTTGGACATGGTCAATGAGGGAATTTGCTTTACTAAGACTATACATATTTGTTATAAAGATTTTTGGTTGTTGTTGTTGCTTAGTAAAGTATGAGGGGAAATGAGAGGAAAATTAAAATTGTTAATTTTTAAAAATTTAATTTGATCTTAAAAAAAAAGGATTCCCAGGTTTACTTCTGGCTATAATTGTCTAGTTGGTCTTTTGACCATGAAAAGAGGTTGTTTTTGTTCAAGTATAACTGTGAGGCAGCATGTTATGATGCAGTGGTTCTAAAACTTTTTTATTTCAGGACCCCTTCACACATTTAAAAATTATTGAAGACCTCAAGGAGCTTTTATGTGGGTTATGTCTATCAATATTTACTGTACTAGAAATTAAAACCGATCATTTAAAATATTTATTCATTAATAACAAACATTTTAATGAAAACTAACTATATCTTTCAAAACCAAAATAATGAGAAGAGTGGCGTTGTTTTACATTTTTTGCAAATATTTTTAATGTCTGGCTTAATAGAAAACAGCTGTATTTTATATCTGCTTCTGCATTCAATCTATTGAGATGTATTGTTTTGATTGAAATCTATGAAGAAAATCTGGTCTCACATAGCTAGTTGGAAAAGGAAAGAGTATTTTGATGGGCAAATAATGTCTTAGTACTATGAAAAGTTTTGACCTTGGGGATCACCCTAAGAAGATCTTGGGGATCCTATAGGAATCCACAGTCCCCACTTTGAGAACTGCTGGTAGTGGAAAGAAATTTTACTTTGAGGCCAGGCACTCCTGAAGTCAAGTCCTGTATCTGATGAATATTGGCTATGTGACCCTGCTCAAGTCATTTAACTTCATTCTCTAGACCAGTGGTGTCAAATTAAAGTAGAAATAGGGGTCACTAAACTGTACATAAGGATCTCTACAGGCAGCTTATAGACTCGGGAAACCACACATGTTTATATATTTCTTTTTAAAAAATTAATATATCAACCCATTAAAATCACATAGGAACAATGTTTTAATCTTGTTTAGGCTACACTAGGGATTGTTAGGGGCTGCATATGCAGTCCATGGACTGCATGTAGACACATCTGCTCTAAATTAGTCACTAAGACTAAAAGTTTGCAAAGAATATTGCCAATGTGCATTATTTGAGGGAATTTTTTAATATAGAAGTTACAATATAAATAAAATTACAGGTCTCTGTCCCTTGTGCTCTTAATTTCATTCTTTCTCTTTTAATGGGCTACAGAAACACATACCTGGCTCTGTACAGATATTGTTATGTGGGTACATGTTCATTCATACTTGTGCAGACACAAAGGTCTGCTTGTGTTATAAACGATGTTCAGTGGAAGGCTGATGCTGACCTGCTAAGTCAGGGTCTCATCCTCCCGTTGGTGGTCATCTCTGCTGAGATGCACTTTTACTAGCTATACACCTCACTGTGCAATCAGCTCTAACTGAGGAACCTAGGAACTCCCAAACTTTTGAGGTAGCCACTCCCCAAAAGTCCATTTTTCATGACTGCTGGTCCATCACCTGTGCTCAGGAAATGAAAGACAGTGCAGAAGAGGCAATTGGGGACCTGAGGCTCATGGTCAGGCTTACCTAGACAGAAGATGTTCACTGATTTGGATAAGCAGCTGCCATAGCTGCTGGGAGGAGGAAGGGTTGAGGAGGAGGAGCCCTTTTCCCAATGGGAAGTCTAAGGGAAAGCCACACATGTAGAAGGGAGAGAAAACAGAATTTTTCTCTTACTTTAAAGACTGAATGGACAGCAATAAGTGCTCATTGACTTCTCCTGTTTGATGTGGCTATCCTGTCAATTTTACCTTCCTAGTGTTTTTCTACACAGCCACTTCTCCCCTTTAACACTGCTGTTGTGCAGACCTTCCTCACTGCACACCTGTATATGCAATAACCTGCTCGTTGATCTCCCTTCTTTGAGGATTTCCCAACTCCAGACCACCCTCCACTCAGCAATCAAGTTGATCTCCCTAAATTGTAAGTCTGATCATGACACTCTTACCCATCCCCACCCCAATCAATAAACTTGAGTTGTTTTATATTATCTCTAGAGTGAAATATGAAATCCTCTGATTTTCCAATCCTTTCATAACCTGGCTCCTTCCTACCTTTCCAGTCTTATACTTTATTGCCCTCCATGTACTCTACCACCTAGTGACACTGGCCTCCTTATCATGTCCTTGCACAGGCCACTCCATGAATTTTCACTGGCTGTCCCTCATGCCTCCAATGCTCTCTCTCCTTATCTCTATCTCCTGACTGCCCTGGATTCCTTCAAATATCAGCTAAAATCTCACCTTCTGTGAGAGAACTTTCTCAGTCTTCCTTAATCCTAGTGCCTTCCGTCTGAGATTACTTCTGATTTATCCTCTATATATTTTGTTTTTATGTAGCTTGCATGTTGTCTGCCCCTTTAGATTGTAAACTCTTTGAAAGTAGAGACTATTTTTGCCTTTCTTTATTTCCTCAGCACTTAGCACAGTGCCTGGCAAATTACAGTAAGCATTTAATAAATGTTTATTGACTTATTTCTGGAAGAAGATGAGTCAGCTTAAAAACAAAACAAACAAAGGTCTTTTCAACCTTTATAAAATAAGGGGTTTGGATTGGTGATCTGGATTAGGTTTCTTCCACATCTAAATCTTCAATATTCTCCCTCTGTCTCCTCTCCCCCCTCCTCCCTTTCTCCCTGTCCCCCATCCTCTCCTTTCCCTGTCTTTCCTTCTCATACTCCCTCTCTTCTGACTCTTGTCTGTCTCTGTCTCTCTCTCTTGCTTAACATCATTCTATGCTCCTTCCAAAATTGCAGTGATTTTGCATAAGCCACTTAGAGGAGATCTAGTCATTTGATTAATCTGAACAAGCATCACATTAAAAATCCCTTTTGTGAATGTTGCAAAATAAACTGATGTGGCACACTTTATTTACACCCTATTAACAGAAGTCTTGAAACATCTACTTCAAACCTAATGATGTCAAACCAAAGCACCTCATTCAATACACACAGAACAGTAATTAAACACTTCATTGTATTTTTTCTATAGTAATTTTCTTAAATGGAAATTTTAAGAGGATTATTAACATGAAGCAATTTTGTGCTATTCTAAGGCACACTTCATTTTCCTAGACCAGTTAAAGCAATTAAAGGGAAGTTGTCAGAGTAATAGCTCTGTTTGTCCTAATGAGGTACATATTGATTTATAATGAAGGATTCTGAAGGCTAAATGTATCTCAAAAATATAATTTATAAAGTCTTATGACCAGTGTGTGAGCTATCAGAAAACCAGAAATAGACGTGTCCTCATTGTGTGTAACATTCTCTCGATCGTTTTTATTTGAACACTAGACAAAATGTTGCTGAGTATGAATTACATAAAAATAATTAGAATATCTTGCTAACTAAAATGTATTTCTTCCATTGTCATTTTTTTAAAAACTGTGTGCAATGTTATCTGAGCGCAAATGGCCCTTTGCCCAAGGCCCTTCTAGAGGAGCTTAAACAATAAATAAGCCTTTATTAAGCACTTACTGTGGGCCACTGCTATATTAGGTGCTGGAAATACAAAGACAGGACTGAAATAGTCATAGGCCTCTAGGAACTTACATACTATAGGGCAGGAGTTCTTAACTTTTTTTTTTTATGTCATGGGCCCCTTTGATGATAATGAAGCCAGTCAACCTATTTTCAGAATAATGTGTTTAAATACGTAGAACAAGACACATTAGATTACAGAGGAAGCTAATTATATTGAAACACAGTTATCAAAATATTTAAAAAACAAATTCATGGTCTCCAGATTAAAAATCCCTGCTACAGGAAGCAAAAATTTTTATATGCATAAGTATATGCAAAATATATGAACATAATTACAGAAGTATGAATCAGTTTTGAAGGGGGAAGGCACTAGAATCTTGGGAGACTATGAAATGCATAATGTAGAAGGTGTTACTTGAGTTGAGATTTGAAGGACACCAGAGATTATAAATGTCAGAGATGAAGAGGGTGAGGAGAGAGTGTATTATAGGCGTAGGTATTATAGGTCTATCTGATTTTCTCAACAATTCTGTGAGGTAGATATTATCTTCCCTCTGTCCTCTACCTTCTTGGGAGTCATAGGATCTCCTAATAGTAGTATTGCTGGGCAAATGGCATGTACAATTTAGTGGATTTTTGGCTATAGTTATCAATTATTTTCTAAATTGATTGAAGCAATTCACAAGGTCCACTAAGGGTATATTAGTGTGTCTGTACTCCCACAACCCCTTGAACAATTGCTGTTTTTCTCTTCTGTAATTTTTGCCAATCTGATGGATTGTGTATAGTTTTAATTGTGCTTGTCCTGTTATTAGTGATTTGGACCATTTTCTATATGGTTGTTGATAGCTTGCATTTCTTCATTTTGAGAACTGTTATTATCCCTTGATCAGTCATCTATTGGGAATTGTTACATGTTTCCATATATGTATACATTCTTTAAATATCTTGAATATTTGACCTTATCAGATAAATGTTCTGTAAAGTTTTTTAAGCTAATTATTTCCCTTATGATTCTAATTGCACTGATATTGCTTATGCAGAAGCTTTTTAATTTCATGTAATTACAATTATCCATTCTATCTTTTTTAATTATCCATAGTTTAGGTACAAATTTTTCTTTAACCGGAGTATGAAAGGCATCTTTTTTTTTTAATTATTATATGAGCTTATTTCAGTTGTTTGTGTCCTTGGTGTTATCAAATACTATCAAACAACACATAGAGCCACAGCACTATATTCTATCAATTCAGGGTCATTTACCTAATCTGTTCTATTGATTCACTTTTCAATTTTTAAACTAGTACCACATAGTATTTGATGCTTTGTAGTATGGTTTGAGATGGGGTATTGTTAAGCCTCCTACATTCCTTTTTATTTTTTTCATCATTTCCCTTATGATACCTGACCTTTTATTCCTCCAAAGGAATTTTGCTTTAGTTTGTTTAGAATAGACCTATAAAGTAGTCCTTTGGTAGTTTGGTATGGCACTAAATCCATAAACTAATTAAGTACTATTATCATTTTTATTATATTGGCCCAACCATGAACAATTAATATCTTTCCAACTATTTGCCTTTTATTTCTACACAAAGAATCCCCACCTATTTCCTTGATGATTTTAATATATTCTTACAACAAATTCTTTGTGTGTGTTTGCATGTGTGTGTGCATATGTGTGTTCAACTTTCCTTTTCAGGAAAGAGTGAGATAAGTTCAGATAAGAGTGAGATTAATAAGATGCCCACTCCCAATACCCCTATATCCATGTTTGTATATTCTTCTGTCATCCTCCAATTTTGAGAAATAGTTAAGTTCTTCCTACTTTTTCCATTTCTTCCAGAGTATGTTCTGATTAAAACAAAAGAGCACAAGACTCCATGTAAGCCCTGAGTTTATCTTTCTTTGTTTCCTCTTCAACTCTTCAAGACAATGGAGTTTTGGAGGGACATTAATCTCTTTTCTTATCAGAATGTAAACACTTGATCATCATTTAGCTCCTATATATTGCTCAAAATACAAAAATTTCCTTTGATTTTCACTTTGCTTTCTGAATCTAATCACTTGGGCAGCTTTAAAAATGCTTGAAATATGGTACGTATAATGCGGTTTAGAAGTTTAGGGGTGCTGGGACCCCAAAATCACAACACGTGGGTCCTGCCCAAAAGAATTTGACCCAAGCCTTCTTTCACCCAAAGACAAGGTTTATAGAAGATTCACCATATTAGCTAGACTTTTAAGGAATCTGAGCATCTATGGGCTATTGGCTAGATTTTGAAAATCTGAGCAGTGGCGAGATTTTAAGAATCTAAGCATCTTCATAGAGACAAGGTGGACCTTATATACAGAAAGACTGTGGGAGGGATCTAGGAGTGGCCAAGTAGTTTGGGGTGATGGGAGGAGGGGCCTAAGGAGATCTAAATGGGAGTGTCCAGTAAACTGGGGTGAACAGAACTCCTGACACCTGGACTATGGAGCCTAGCTAGGATTAAATGTGGGAAATGGCCAGGGGCCATAGGGAGGTAAGACTATGGGGGGAGATTGGGTGTAGCCACAATGAAAGGCCAGTTGATGGGATTATAGTCTCAGGCAAATGCCAGAGTTTGGCCATGTGGGAAAGTCCAACATTTTTCCTTTCTGGGGCCCAGATCCCAACCCCATCACGTAGACTTTTTGTTTGGTCATGATTTTCAGGGAATTCACTGATTCTTAAATTATCTCACCTCATTTTGTCTTCCAAGACAATTTTTTTTATGATAGATATTTTACTTGTTCTTTTATTTTTGAGTCATTTGCTTTTGTTCTATTATTGTCATCTCATAGAATCACTGAGTTTTTGATGGGGTTGGGATCTGGGCCCCAGAAAGGAAAAACCTTGGACTTTCCCACATGGCCAAACTCTGGTGTTTGCCTGAGGCTATAATCCCATCAACTGGCCTTTCATTGGCTACACCCAATCTCCCCTCCATTGTCTTACCTCCCTATGGTCCCTGGCCATTTCCCCTCCTATCCAGATCTCCTTAGGCCCTTCCTCCTGTCACCCCCAAACTACTTGGCCACTCCTAGATCCCTCCCACAGTCTTTCAGTATATAAGGTCCATCTTGTCTCCATTAAGAGGCACAGATTTTCACAATGTAGCCAATAACCCACAGATGCTCAGATTCCTTAAGAGTCTAGCTAATATGGCAAATTTTCAATAAACCCTGTTTTTGACTGAAAGAAGGCTTGGGTCTAATTCTTTTGGGCAGGATCCGTGTGTCATTATTTTGGGATTCTGGAACCCCTAATCTCTAGACTTTTTCATTTTCTTGGCTCTAATCTATTTTTCAAGGTGCTTACTACTTGAGTTAAGTGGTCAACTTTTTCTAAGCTGTTTATTCTCTTTTAAAATCCTCTAATTTTATTTTAAAATTTAATTTCCACTCTCTCTTCATCTCTTCCATCTACTTTTGGTGTCCTTGTGGCCAGTCATTCTTTTTTTCCCCCTTGGGTTCTATTTGTAAATAATTTGGAATTATTTCTTTTTTCTGGGATTTTAGGAATGAATGAATGAACAATTTATTAAGCATTTATATGACTAATACTGTGCTAAGTACTAGGAATTCAAGTATAAATAAGCAAGACAGTATCTGCCTCCAATGAGCATACAGTCTAATAAAGGAAGACAACATATAGGGAAATAATGACCAGGGAGGAACGTTTTGGACAAGGAAATCAGATTGAATGATCAGAGTCATAGAGCAAATGACTTACATGTTTTTTCCAAGAATGGTATATTGATTCGATGACTGTTCTCAAACCTAGAGTTTGAAACAGTCAAGGTCTGAGATGGGGAGGTTTTGATGGGGGGATGGGGAGTGGGAAGAAGAAGTAGCATATGGTGTGAAATGAGAAAGAGGAAGTTCCAATGATTTGTAGAATCTGGGTCTAACCTTTTCCTCATCTCTCACTATTCTTTTGGGCCTCTCACAGAATGGTAATCATCCCCAGGGACTCACCAATCAGAAGAGCAGGCCTCATGATGTGGTTTAGGGGTTCAAGGTTGCTGGGACCCCAATATCACAACACGTGGGTGCTGCCCGAAAGAATTCGACCCAAGCCTTCTTTCAGCCAAAGACAAGGTTTATTAGAACATCTGTCATATTGGGCAAACTCTTAAGGAGTCTGAACATTAGTAAGCTATTGGCTAGATTATAAGAATCTGACCAGTGGCTAGATTTTAAGAATCTAAGTATCTTAATGGAGACAAGGTGGACCTTATATACAGAAAGACTGTGAAAGGGACCTAGGAGTGGCCAGTAAGCTGGGGTGAACAGAACTCCTGGGACCTGGACCTCATGGCCAAGGGAGAATGGAGTGGGAGATTGGGTGTGGCCACAATGAAAAGCCAGTTGATGGGATTATAGCCTCAGGCAACCGCCAGAGATTTGGCCATTTGGGAAAGTCCAGGGTTTTTCCTTTCTGGGGCCCAGATCCCAACCCCATCACTCAGGGTGGGCTTGGTTAGAGAGTTGACGGTGAGGAGGTCCCGCAGTAAGAAGGAATTGAATTGGGAGTCCCAGAAAGTATTCGGCAGAGACTGAATGACCATGTGTCAGGGATGTTGTTGAGAGCTCTCTGACCCTGGGTGGAAGGTTGAACTAGATGGTTTCTAAGATCTTTTCTACTTTTAAAGTTCTATGTTTCTTGTGGGTAAATAGAATCCCATTAACTAAATAGGAAAGATTGCAGCTAGGTGGCGCAATGGATAGAGCACCGTCCCTGAAGTCAGGAGGACCTGAGTTCAAATCCGGCCTCAGACCAAACACTTGACACGTACTAGCTGTGTGACCTTGGGCAAGTCACTTAACCCCAATTGCCTCACTAAAATAAAAGACAAAAAATAAATAGGAAAGATAAATCAAAGAGAGAATGAGAAGAGAGTTATACTTTTATTACTTATCCTGATTTGATTCTGTTCTTGCATTTGCTTTCTCTTTTTTTCCTTTCTCATATAAACGACCGCATAATTAAAAGTGATTGCAGAACAAAGGAGTTTGAGAGTGAGTGTGTGAGTATGTTCGGGAAGAAGGCTGCAACACAAGCATTTCAGAATATTTGCATATTTCAGGGTGGGGATTTATTTTAACCTCCTGTAACTTCATGCCTTAGCTAGGATTAAGGGTGGGAAATGACAGGGGGCCATAAGGGAGGTAAGACAATGGAGGGGAGATTGGGTGTAGCCACAATGCCATGAGGTAATAGAATTACCAAGGGTGGGAAATGGAGCCTAGGTGGGACCAAGGGTGGGAAGTGGTCTGGGGCCATAGGGAGGCAAGACAATGGAGGGGAGATTGGGTGTACCAGTTGATGGAACTATAACCTCCAGAGAGATTTGGCCATGTGGGAAAGTACAGGGTTTTTCCCTTCTGGGGCCCAGATTCCAACCCCATCAATTTCATTTATAATTTTTTATTCTAGGAACTTTTACTTGGGCTTGAATATATTTAGAGCGATCAAGTCTGTGGTTTTCCAGTCTTGTCTGATTCTTTGTGACCCCATTTGGGATTGTTGAGGCTTAGGAGTTTAGGGGTGCTAGGACCCCAAAATCACAACATGCAGAAAGAATTCGACCCAAGCCTTCTTTCAGCCAAAGACAAGGTTTATTAGAACATTGTTCAGTCATATTGGGCAAACTCTTAAGGAGTCTGAATGTTAGTGAGCTACTGGCTAGATTTTAAGAATCTAAGCACCTTAATGGGGGCAAGATGGACTTTATATACAGAAAGACTATGGGAGGGATCTAGGAGTGGCCAAGTAGTTTAGGAGGTAATAGAATTCCTGGGACCTGGACCACCTGGCCAAGGGAGAATGGACCCTAGATAGTATTAAGGGTGGGCCGTAGGGAGGTGAAACAATAGAGGGCTAGACTAGGTTAAGGGTAACAGAGAAATGGGAGGTTGGGTGTAGGAAATAAAAAAAGAGCAGTTGATGGGGTTATAGCCTCAGGCAAATGCCAGAGATTTGGCCAAGTGGGAAAGTCCAGGGTTTTTCTTTTTTGGGGTCTAGATCCCAATCTCATCAGCATTTTCTTGGAAACGATACTTGAGTGGTTTGACATTCCTCTAGTTCATTTTACAGATGAGGAAACTGAGGCAAGCAAGTTAAGTGAATTGCCCAGGGTCACACAGCTAGTAATTGTCTGCAGCTGGATTTGTACTCGGGTTCTCTTGACTACAGGCCTGGCACTCTATCCACTGCACCATCAAGTCTTAAGAAAAGAGAAAAAATGGTACTATTTTACAAATGAATTCCCTTTTTAAAGATGATGTCTTTCATATGCCAATGATGATCTTTGTGTTCTTTCCAAATTAGTAGTGTTTAACTATAATGATTAAAAGGAGTTTAGGAAACTAATTGACAACACTGAATAGTCAAATGCAGTAGATTCTTGAAGACTAGGGGGCTGTAAATTTGGCAGTAGTATTTTTAACATTTTTTTCCTGAGGTAGAGGAGGATCTTTGGCCAACATCCAGAAAAGAAAGGGCAAAAGTATTGTTTCTTTGTTTTTGTAATTTGTAAGTTGTAATTTTGCCATAGCTAACTTCTTCTAAGACTTTCTGCTCAGTTTTATAGGTTTAAAATATAAGAAGGGGTGGATAGATCCTAATCTGAATTAAACTTGAAACTTTAGAGCTTCCATTAAGGCATATATTTTAAGGGATAAAGTAAGCCAGAACTTGAATGAGTAATTATGATCTGGCCTCTGATAGTCCCCGTGTGACTTTGGGCAAGTTGCTTAGGCTACTAGCTTCCCTGGGCCTCAATTTTCTTATCTGTAAAACGAAAGGGTTGGGTTAGATGGCCTCTGAGATCTAGGTCTGCCTTTCAGTTCTAGATCTGTAAATCTCTGATGCCTGTGATTGAAAATGATGTTACTTAGAGTGAACTAAAATTGACTTTACATGAATGGATGAATAAGTCATTAAAAGAATATCTTAAGCAAATGTGAGAAAACCTTGGTGAATACATATATGTGTCTGTGATGGTTTCTAACCAGCTAGGTGGTACAACAGATAGAGTGCTGGGCCTGGAGTCAGGAAGATAAATCTTCCCGAGTTCAAATAAGCCGGAGAAAGAAATGGCAAACCATTCCAGCACCTTTGCCAAGAAAACCTCAAATGGGGTCATGAAGAGTTGGACGTGACTAAAACAACTCAGCAACAACAAATGAAAGTAGGAGAATCTCCAATCACTTATTTTCATGCTAAGCCAAGGAGGAGTTTAGGACTGCTTTATCAATCAATGTCAGCAAGTATGTAAGTGGTGCGTACTGTGGTCAAAAGATACGAGATAGAATAAAATTGTAAACTATATATAATCAGATGAAAACAAGTTTCGGGTCACTAATATTAGGGAAATAATGAGGTTTTTCAGTGACTGAATATATAATACAAAAGCAGCAGGATGTAATATGCTTGATAAAGACTAATGTGGACTAGGGGGTGAAAAACAATGACTTTGCCTCCTTGTTGCTGAGTTGTTTCAGTCATGTCTTACTCTTTGTGACCCCATCTTGGGGTTCTCTTGGCTAATATACTGGAGTGGTTTGCCATTTCCTTCTTCAGCTCATTTTACAGATGAGGAAACTGCAGCAAACAGGGCTAAGTGACTTGCCCTGGGCCACACAGCTAGCAAGTGTCTGAGGCTGGATTTGAACTCAAGAAGAGTCTACCTGACTCCAAGTCCAAGGTTCTATGCACTTTGGCGCCATCTAGCTGCCTTTGCCTCCTTAGCTTACCTTTTGTTCTGGCTCAAGTTTATTTTCACGCTAAGCCAGAGAGACATTTAGGACTGCTTTATTAATCAATATCAGCAAGTATTTATTAAGTGCCTACTTTGTACCACGCACCATTCTAGCCGCTGAGGATACAAATACAACAAATAAAACAATCTTCACTGCCAAGTTGCTCAGTAAGACCTCTTTGTCTAGAAAAAGGGGACAAAAAGAAAAGACCTTTTCTTTGCCTGGAGTTGATGGGGTTGGGATCTGGGCCCCAGAAAGGAAAAACCCTGGACTTTCCCACAGGGCCAATCTCTGGCGTTCCCCTGAGGCCATGATTCTGTTG
Source organism: Vombatus ursinus (assembly GCF_900497805.2). NCBI lineage: Eukaryota > Metazoa > Chordata > Mammalia > Diprotodontia > Vombatidae > Vombatus > Vombatus ursinus. The sequence goes on along the minus strand of NW_020954610.1, from coordinate 19,069,771 downwards.
TTTTGGCTACACCCAATCCCCCAATTCTGTTATCCTTGACCTAGCCTAGCCTCCATTGTCTTGCCTCCCTATGGCCCCACCCTTGGGCCTCTCTAGGTTCCATTTCCCTGGAATTATATTACCTCATAGACTACTTGGCCACTCCTAGATCCCTTCTACTGGCTTTCTGTATGTAAGGTCCATCTTGTCTCCATTAAGATGCTGGGATTCTTATAATCTAGCCTCTGCTCAGATGCTTATAATCTAGCCTCTGCTCAGATGCTTATAATCTAGCCAATAAGCCAATAGTTTACTAATGTTCAGACTCCTTAAGAGTCTGCCCAATATGACAAATGTTCTAATAAACCTGAAAGAAGGCTTGGGTCGAATTCTTTCAGGCAGGACTCGTTTATTGTGATTTTGGGGTTCCAGGACCCCTGACCCTCTAAACTGTATCAGAGACACTTTGCCTAGATTTTATTATCTGGGATTAGTAACTATGACTAAAATCAAGGAGATAGAGCAGATTAGAAGTGAGATGGCCAGGGGCGGCTAGGTGGAGCAGTGGATAGGGCACCGGCCCCGGAAGTCGGGAGGACCTGAGTTCAAATCCAGCCTCAGACCAAACACTTGACACTTACTAGTTGTGTGACCCCGGGCAAGTCACTTAACCCCAATTGCCTAAAAAATAAGAAAAAAAAAGTGAGATGGCCAACAGGTGGCCTTGAAGAGATAAAGCCCAGAAGATGGCAGCAGGAGGCCCAGAAGCTACCATAGGATAACTGCTGAATGGCCATTGCCCCAGACAAACTGAGGCCTGGAAAAGACCTTAGCTTAGAAAGGCCAAGGTCTCCCATTGCATCCAGGGCCATCACCAGTCATCCTGATCTATGTCTTGCCGGTGGACTCTGATGACTCTGGAGTGGGACTGATGACTTTGCGCTGCTCTGCCTCATTTAAATCCCATTGTCTCTGATGACATCATCCTGCTGATATCATTGGTCCTCTTCAAGAAGGAAGGAGGAACAACAACAATCCTTCCCAAGAGTCACTACAAATGTGAACCAAGTGAAGCAACATATGCAGCAGGGACATCACATACTATAGGGAGCAAGCAGGAACAGTGACAATGTTCTCAGAAGATGTTGGTGATTCTGTAATGTCCCTATGGGCAACATGTGGCCCATAGCATTTTCAAGTGCCATCCAAATCAGACTAAAATGTAATTAGGAAATATTTAGGAAAATAAATAAAAATACAGTAAAACATAGATAATACTATATTTTAAAACTAAGTCAATATGCAGCCCACAGGTATCCTTAGGTATGAATTAGTGGCCCCTTTTCCTATTTGAGTTTAATATCACTTATTTAATCTAATCCCTTCATTTAACAGATGAGAAGCTGAAGTCCCCAGAAGGTGACTTGCCTATGATCCCCAGTTAGCAAGTGACTTGCAGCATGGTGTCCTGGTCCACTTTCATTCTCTTGTTCACTGTATGGTAGCCTGTATTATTCAAATCTTTTCAGTCTTCTTTGTACCACTACTATAGGTGGAGCATATGGAAAACTGGATTCTGTGATGATGCCATTGACTAACAATGCTTTCAAATTCTTTCTCAGGTCTTCCATAGCCAAGAAGGCAATCTTCTAAAATTGCTCTCAAAAGGGTAGGGAGTCATTGAGCCAAATTCTGTGCATTGCTTTTCAGGCACAATGCACATCCTATTTATGTAGAGGGAACACATGAGTCCTTGCACTCAGTTTCTTTTTTCAAATGATCCTAGAGCGCTTCTCAGGCTCTAGGAAAGTGCCAACCTTGAATTTTTTTGGATCCATTGTTGAAGTGGTAGAATTTGTTTTCTATCTATATCTATACCTATAGATAGGTATAGATATAGGGAGATGTAGATAACTGTATTTGAGTACATAGATAACTTATTTAGATATATAGATATACTGTATAGATTATATAGATCTATATCAATTTTATACATAATATATAGATAACTCTATTTCAATACATAGATAATTGTTTTTAGATATATACTGTATTTGTAGATAATATATATAATATATAGACAATTGTATTTCAATATATAGATAACTGTAGATATATAGATGTATTTTATTTATATATAATGTGCATATATGTCTATATATTATATATATAATATATAAATCACTGTTTTTCAATACATAGATAACTATATTTAGATATAAATAGATAAATATACTGTATTTTCAGATAATATACATTTATGTATATTATGCATAATATATAAATAACTATTTCAATACATAGACAATTATATTTAGATAGTTAGATACACTGTAATTATAGATAATATTGTGAGAAATAATTATTAGTAACCAATAATTTTTTGGGGGGGGAGATTAAGAGCTCTCCCCTTCTTCTAAAGTCCTTTAAAAGTTCAGTCTTTTTCTTTTTTTTTTTTTTAAAGGTTTATTTTGTTTATTTGGTTGGCTTTTAGCTAGGTTGGGAGCAAGAGAAGGATAAAATGAGTGACAGTATTGTTAATTTTGGTGGATATGATTATAAGGGAAGGAGAGCAACTATTCAACCATTATTTTACTTCTGTTCCCTTTACCAAGTAGGATGTCTTTGCAATGGGAAGGTTAGAACAAAAGTAGTTAGCAGGTAGTGAAAAATCAGTCTAAGTGAGGAGATGGTCAGAAGACAATTGCTTTCTATGATTCAAGTCACAGGCTTGGAATAACTATATGTGTGTATATTGAAAGCCCAGATATGTAAAACTGATAGACTATTAGCAATCTTTTTAACATTTGGGGAATAGAATAAATATAACAGGAGTAGAGAAGGGTAATTGTTACCCTAGTCTAAAAGTTCAGTCTTTTTCTTGAAGGACTTTACTGATAATGAGATTGCATTAACTCTCCTCTTGGTTAGATCCCACCCAACCTTGCCAGGAATTTCATCTAAGATGGGAAGCTCATTGGGTTCGCTCAAGCTTGGGTAGAGACAGATTCTTTTGTCTGGATTGCTGAAGGCTGAGGGCAGCTGGGTGGCACAGTGGATAGAGCACTGGCCCTAGATTCAGGAGGACCTGAGTTCAAATCTGGCCTCAGACACATAACACTTACTAGCTGTGTGACCCTGAGCAAGTCACTTAACCCCATTGCCTAGCCAAAAAGAATAAATAAATAAATAAAATTTAAAAAAAAAATAGATTGCTGAAGGCTGGGGGTGCTCTGAGTACTTATAATTTCTCCATCCAAGGGTCACTCTCACACCCTCATTGAAAAGTTACATAAACTGAATTCTGTCGCCATGATTGTCTTTGGTCTGAGAGAGATGGCCAAATGACCATCCTTTTATTAATAACCTGCTGGCCTTATTAATAAAATGATTAAATTACCCAGAAACTACCTCTCTCAAACCTTTTCAAATGTCACAATGTAGATTTTTAATATAATAATCTATATACATAATAGATATTTATTTCAATATAATTGGCTTCTTTTGTAATCCCATGTAATTTAGTCAGTCAATAAACATTTATTAAATACTTGCTGTGTTTCAGGCACAGTGCTAAGTGCGAGGGATCCAAAGAAAGATAAAGACAGTTCCCGCTATCAAGGAACTCAATCTAAGGGGAGAGAAATCATGAAAACAATTTTGTACAAACATGGTATAGACCAGATAAATTGGAGATAATTAACAGAAAGAGGTCACTTGAATTAAGGGAGATTAGGAAAAGCTTTCTATAGAAAGTAGGAGTATAGCTGCAACCTTGAATGAAGCCAGGAGGCAGATATGAGGAGAGAGAGAATTTCTGGCATTCGAATGAACAATGAAAATGCCTGGAGTAGAAGATGTATCTTGTTTGAGAAATAGCAAAGAAGTCATTGCCACCGGATCACAGAGAACGTGAGAGGGATGTGTGTAGGGAGTATAAGGTGTAGAAAGACTGAAAAGGTGGTGACAGGACAGGTTATAAAGAACTTTGGATATCAAACAAAGGACTTTATATTTGATCCTGGGGTGAAAAGAGCCACTGGAGTTTAGTATGTGTGCATGCGTGTGTGTGTGTGTGTGTGTGTGTGTGTGTGTGTGTGTGTGTGTGTGAGAGAGAAAGAGAGAGAGAGTCAGATCTTCACTTTAAGAAAGTCACTTTGATCACTGATTGGAAGATGGATTAGTGCAGGGGGTAGACTTGTGTCAGGCAGACCAATCAGCAGGCTATGGCAATTGTCCAGGTGATGAATGCCTGCCCTAAATTTCTTCTGAGAAAGAGTTCATAGGCTTTGACAGAATGCCAAAGGAGTCCATGACACATGAAAGAGTTATGAACTCCTGTTCTAAAGTGAAGAGCTCTTGGAAGCAATTTGTCTTGAAGTTTCTTCAGCATCTTGCCTGATTTCCTATTTATATTATTGATTTTCTTGGCAAATTCTTTCTTTATGGAGCATAACACTCAATATTTTTCACTAGATTATCCACATGATCTTTCATACTTCAATATTTCATGACTTCAGCAGTATGAGTGCTTGTTCCACCAATGCAGATCACAACTCCTTCATGCCTTAGGAGATAGCGTTAAGGCCACAACTATTCACCTCTTGGTGACTACGTTGATTCTATGGAGTTTCTCCTTTCTAAACTTAGTGAGGCTGGCCCTTGGGCAAAGGACATACTGTCTCTTTTCTTTTCAGCTTTCTAGACTTGTACTTGAAGCTTTTCCAGCTTGGTACAGAGCAGGTAGGTGGTGTGGTGGATAGAGTACTGGGCCTGAAGTAAGGAAGACTCATCTTCCTGAGTTCAAATCTGGCCTCAGACACATACTAGTGTGGCCCTGGGCAAATCACTTACTTAACCCTGTTTGCCTCATTTGTAAAATGATCTGGAGAAGGAAATGGCAAAGTGCTCCAATATCTTTGCCAAGAAAACTCCAAATGGGGTCAGAAAGAGTTGGACAAATCGAAAAATGTTTCAACAATAACAACAGCTTGGCAGAACCTGTAAGAGAACGTATACCACTGGTATAGCCTTCCAGACCCTTGTATTACTTCCGTGCTACAATGATCACTAGAACAAGCCTTTTATGGATAATCAATGTAGTCCAAATTAATGCTGTTTTGTTCTAATTTGTTTATTATCCCTTTTATTTCCTTTATTACTACTTTTCTGGTGTATTGATTCCTTCTGTTCATCACTGACATTGCTAGTTTTATAGTATATAGACTTGTTCCTTGTCCTTTTTTTTTTTTTTGGTTAGGCAGTTGGAGTTAAGGACTTGCCCAGGGTCACACAGCTAGTATGTATCAAATGTCTGAGGCTGGATTTAAACTCAGGTTCTTCTGACCCCAGGGCCAGTGCTCTATTCACTACACCACCTAGCTGCCCCTGTTCCTTGTCTTCTTGAAAGATACCTTCTCTTCCCTTACCAATACAAGTACAGGAAACTTTTCCTTCAGTTATAAAATATACAATTAGTCTTTGGTGAATTGGTATGTATTAAGAAAAATCACTTGATCAATAAATATTTATTAAACACCTATTATATGGCAAGCACTCTGTGGAGAAAAAAAATTACCATGTGATATAAAGACAAATAGGAAACAGTTCCTGCCTTCAAGGAGTTTACATTCGAAGAGAAAAACAACTTGTACACAAATAAGTAGTTATACTTGGTATCTCTAGGTGGAGTGATGTCATTTAGGAGGTGGCCCTTGAATTGAGCTTTGCAGGAGGTGATGAAATCTAAGAGGAGGAAGTTAGGAAAGAATGTATTCTAGGCATGGGAGATAGCCTCATAAAAGGCACAGAGATGGGAAATGGATTATGCAGAAGGGAGAGTATGAGATTTCATTGTCAGCAGAGTTTATCCTCTGTCATATTCAAGTAATCTCAAAGTCAAATATTTTATGGATACTTAAAAATATTATATCCTTTTCCAGAATTCTTTTGTCTTTCTGAATGCACTAGACTATATCAGGTGTATAAATCATCTCAAATATTTTTAGCTTTAATTCCCCACATCACATACTATGACAACAATTGTCATTACACATTCTGTCACTGATGGACAGTACCACAACTGAAATGTTCCTTTTGATCCGAATATAAAAATTTTGAGAACCCCTTACAGAAGTGTACTTTTAAATTCCGCCTGGTTATCTTTGCTATGGTGAGAAAGTGGAAAGTATTTAGAGTTCTTGGGGGATTTGGGTTTTTTAAAACAGTGAAATTTAATCAATTCTGTCTCCAAGTATTCATCCTACCTCCATCCTATAACTCCAATCTGTGTTCTTTATCACCTGATAAAGTTGCCCTACATTTGACAATCAAAGCATTATAGATCTGAAGAAAATTGTGTTAAGTAAAGTATGTGGCCAGAAATTGAATGAGGGTAAAGTATTGGATATTATGGTAGTCATAGAAACATGATGTGATGTGATGTGATAATTTACAATAGAGGACAAAAAGAAGGAATGATTTTTTTAAATGTTCTATCTTGGGTATTGTTCTAATGGTCAAACAGATAATGAATCTGTTCCTATTTGATTAAAAAGTGATCAAATGAGGAGAGCAGGTAGGATGGTAGGGTCAGCAGGCAGCCAAAAAATCCAAGCTCATTTTCTAGCTATAAAATTAACCCTTAAATATTCTCTTGGGGGAAATTTCTTAACTTTTAATGTTTCACATATTTTTCCTTAGGATAAAATTAGAAACATGCTTTCCACCCTTTTAAAAACTTGGCATCTTTCCCTTATTTAGTGTCCATTTTCAGTGTTATAGGTAAGCATGTCAGTCTTTCCAGTCAAACTTTTTTTCTCAATTTTATAACTGAGTCATAAAAACTTTTCCAGACTCAAAATTGGCAGGCATACTTTTTGGTTTAGAGCATTGATGTATATGTATGTTCATGTGTATGTATGTATGTATAAATATGTGTGTCTATGTCTGAAGAGGAGCATATTTATTACTTGGATTTTAAACCTGTAAACTCAAAACTATTTTTTTTGGAGAAAGTTTATCTTGAATTTAAAAATATCTAAAATTTCCTTTATAAAAATTACAAAAAGGGGCAGATAGGTGGCGCAGTGGATAGAGCACTGGTCCTGAAGTCAGGAGGACCTGAGTTCAAATCCAGCCTCAGACCAAACACTTGACACTTACTAGCTGTGTGAAGACTAAAAATCTTACTCATAAAGCAATGATAATATTTTGATGACTCAACTGTAGAATTAGCTTCATATTTCTTAAGGTATGTAAAAACCTGGTATGAAACATAAACTATGAAACATGGTAACTTTCATACAGAGACTAACAAGATATGGCAGAAAAAATCACATGAATCTTTGGGCATGTCAGTGTAAAATCATTAATGATAACAATCCTATTTAACATAGAAGGAAGAATCCTTTCACAGATTTGTCCCATACATATTTAACATTTTTATTCTCATAGAAGTTTATTAAAAATCGTTTAGCTGAGTCTAGCAAGCAAGTTAAGCCCAAGAATTATTGTGGTCATCTTAACAATGGAGATAATGGGCTTCTGAAATAGTGGGAAAATTTAAGCTCTTCTGGGTGGCATGAAATACTTTGCAGAACTGCTAAACAGGTATTTCACCTTCCACTCAGCTTTCTACTGTCCAAATAGTACAAAGTCCATATCTTCTAGCAGCTGGGGTATTGCTTTGGGCTCTTCCTCCTGGCAGTAGTCATCTTTTCTTAGAAGTTGTTTCAGAGATTGACCTCTGCTGGATAACCAATGCCTGGACCCTGGAGTCTCCAACCTCTTGGACTCACTAGGTTCCCTCCAGGGCTAGAAAACATCCATTTCAGAATCAATGTTTAATCACCTTCGTTCAATAAAGGAACACAAAGCAGATGAGGGTAGGTTTGTCTATAGAACATACTTTTGTTGCTGTGTCTTAACAGCTATCATACGTGCTGGGGGGTGGGGAAGGAGGCGAGAGAAATATTCTTGCACCCTATTCCCCAGTCCTTTATCAATGGGAGTCTAAGGAATAAGCTATTAGAGCTCCAGGTCGCATATTTGGGAGAAAGCAGAAGTTATCTCTCTGTATTTTCAAGTTCACTGAGTGGTGGGCTCTTTCTATTCAGAAGGAGTCCATTGGCTTCATCAGACTGCCAATGGAGTCCACGACACATGAGAAGTTCCAGAACTTTTCCATAATCTGAGTCACAATTCTGGGGTGGGGATTGGGGAATAGGATGTAAAGATTAACCAAACATCTCTGATTGTGTATGCCATTTATCAAGAAGCCCATTAGAAGGGCCCCATTCATGTTCCATTCCACAGCTACTGTTACACCTTTTGGGCACCATTCTAAGCTTTCTAATAAATCACACAGAGGCAGGTCGCCTTGCTTTATTTTGGATTAACTTCTGAGATAACTGTAGTGACCATCAATTTATGTGGCTATTCTGTATATACGCCCATGACAGTATTGAGTATCTGGAATTCATCTTAAAACTGTAGTTTGTATGAAAACGAAGAACAAATCCTTAGTAAGTCTGTAATATAGCTAGAGTCAAGATTTAATTGACCTATTCTTCATTTGACTATATTAAAAACTCATTGAAGGATAAAATAATCTTTTTTTGTATGAGAAAAAGAACTGATAATTTTCTATGGTTGTCTTAACCAAGAATTCCCCTAGGACAGAGAGTATTCTAAACCTGGGGTTCATGAAGAGGTCTATTGATGGATTTTAGGAGGTCTATGGACCTGGCTATGGGAAGAAATTACATCTTTATTTTCACTAATCTCTAACTGAAATCTAGCATGCCCTTTAATTCTTTAAAAACATTATTCTGAGGAGTCTATTGGGTTCATCTAACTGACAAAGGGGTCCATGACACAAAAAGTAGGGTGACAAAAATGAATTAAAATTGTTTTGGGAATCAATGTGGCCAACAACTGTTGGAATTTACATAAGCCCTTTGGAAGAGATTTTGGGCTCCATCTTCTCCTCCAGAATCCCTGCCTTACCTCATATTATAATGCCTAACAAAGTGCCTTAAACATAGTCTGTACTCAAATATGTGCAATCAATACGTTTGAGGGCAAACTTGGAGAAGAGCCTTTGTGACAAATCTATCAACTCCTTACTTCCCTCATCTCTTCTTCATGTCTAACCCAAGTCTTTTCAAATCACTGCTGTGGCTACTCTGATGCTGCTTCTCTTACTTTGAAACCTCCAATCATGTGCATAGTTTCCTTTCCAAATCCTCACCATTGTTATCTATTGATCTGCTCAAGATCACTTATACCTTCCTGGATGAAATCAGTACCTCATTTATGTCTTCCTTCACTCCTCATTGTAATTGGTCTGGAGGAGAAAATGGCTTGGAGAAGGAAGTGGCAAAGCACTCCAGTATCTCTGCCAAAAAACACCAAATGAGGTCATGAAGAGTTGGACCTGACTGAAACAATAAACACTAGTTGATGACTTCAATATCTATGTTGCTGATCTACCAGACTTACTTTTTTTTTCAAAACAAGATTTTAATCAGATAATAAACTAAACAAATTGGTAGGACTCTCCCTCTTCCCATGCACACTTTAAGGGTACTTTTTTTCTACAGCTTACCACATCACCTATGGAGAAGGTATACACACAGAAGAGCAAGAATGGAGTGAACATGTGTGGACAGGGCAACTCCTATGTCTGATAATAGAGGACTACCCTAGCTGTGTGACCCTGGGCAAGTCATTTAACCCCAATTGCCAAAAAAAAATAAAATTAAATTAAAAAGATAATAGAGGGCTACCTATGTCTTCTGGTAATGACATCAAGCCACTCTGTGCTGCTCCCTGAGAAGTGTCTCTGAATTCTTTGGCTTATAATATCTACTGATCTCATCGTAACCATTGGATGAATTATCTTCACTGGCTAATGTTGGTCTTCTCTGCATATGCATGGCCATTAATCTTTCTGCTTCTAGCTTCTGAGTTTCATTTCTTCAGGACAGAATATTAACAGGAATACTGGTTTGATAGGGCACAGCGTATAGAAAGCCTTTCCCCATTAGGACAGGTTGACATCTCCTTAGTTATAGTCAAGAGGCTATGAATAACCATAGCCAGCTAAAGGAAACACAGTATAATATCTAGTCAGAATGGCCTTGGGCTAAGATTAAGTCTTTTCATTTAACACCCTGTGTCTACAGCTGACTCATAGTTTGCTATCTCAGACAACTATTTGAAATAGAAGAAGAAATTCCTTGTAACCCTTATTTAATCCTTATGGGGATCCTTTGCCACCCCAAAACCCATTCAGCTGGGGAAAAGAACTACCAAATAAGAGGTATGTAGTAGACTTACTTTAACTATACGATTCCATGGAAAGTACTATAACTGATCTCCATCCTTCTTTCCCATTTAACATGTTCCAGCTATTAGACAAGCATGGGGTGAGTTGTAGGGAAGGGAATTTTATGGCATAAAGAGTATAGCCAAGAAGACCTGAGTTCAAATTCTGTCTCAGGTATTTACTAGTTGTGTGACTCTTGGCAAGTTACTTAACCTTCATCTGCCTCAGTTTCCTCAGCTGTTAAAATAATAGCATCTATCTTATAAAGTTGTTGAGGCTCAAACAACTTAATATATGATGCACTCTGCAAACCTGAAAGTACTATACAAAAAAGCTAGCCATTATCATTAACTCATATGAAACTGGGCACTGGAAATAACAATGTTTAATAGGCTAGGAGTAAACATTTCAGCCAACTTTATAATACCTTCACTACTGATGTAACCTTGTCAGAATGGCCAAACCCTTGTATGAGTTACAGTATGGTGTATGAGAGATTGGAAAAGTAGACAGCAGAGCATGCTCCAAGGAATGAATGAATGAACAAATGAATAAAAGGGAAAGAATTTATACAGCTTTTATTATTGTGGCAGCTCAGCTATACCAGTCCAGGGTTTTTTGACTCCTTTCTTCCCTTCTGTTTTGCATGGCTCTGGCTGCTAAACCTGCAGGAAGGGCAGTATGACACTTGTATGACATGTTTGGCATATCTTGGGGATATTATGCTTTCTATAGTTTGGTCACATGATCTTTGGGAATCAAGATACTGAGTATTTCTATGAGAGGATCTGAGAGATGATGAGATAACCTATAGATTCAGCCTCAGAGCCACATTTCTGATCCTTTATGGCTAAATTTAATTTCCTAGTCTCTACTTTGTTGTTTTCCTTTGCTGACCACAACAATCTTACATATTATATTAGGAGAGAGCAGCATATTCTCTCTTTCTCTCTGTCTCAGTTAGGAAGTACAGTGAATAGAGTGCTGGGCCTGGAGTCAGGAAGATCTGAGTTCAAATACGGTCTCAAACACTTACTAGCTGTGTGACCCAGGGCAAGTTTTTAACCTTTGTCTGCCTCAATTGCCTCAACTGTAACATGAGGATAACAATAGCACCTACCTCCAGGGTTGTTGCAAGGATCAAATGAGATAATATTTATAAAGTGCTTAGCATATTACCTGGCACAGTAGTAGTAGTAGGAGGAGGAGGAGCTTATTAAATGCTTATTCCATATGTCCATCCACTGTTTCCCTTCCCTATCATCTACTCTAGTAGCTCCACCAATCCATGCTCTGACCTTACTGAACAAGCTTATTCACACAGACCATTAACTTTTTTGAATTTCTACTCTTTCCTGACAATTCTTCCTATATTAATTTACTTATTCAGTCTCATACTTATTCAGTGTCAATCAAATTATCAAAACTATTTGGCACTGGCTAAGAAATAGAATGATGGATCAGTGGAATAGGTTAGGTACACAAGATGCAGTAGTCAATGACTATAGTAATCTACTATTTGATAAACCCAAAGACTCCAGCTTCTGAGATAAGAACTCACTCTTTGACAAAAACTGCTGGGAAATCTGGAAACTAGGCATAGACCAACATTTTGCACACTATACCAAGATAAAGCCAAAATGGGTATACAATTTAGGCTGATACTATAAGCAAACTGGGAGAGCAAGGAATAGTTTACCTGTCAGATTTATGGAGAATGGAAGAATTTGTGACCAAACAAGAGATAGAGAACAGTATGAAATGCAAAATGGATAATTTTGATTACATTAAATTGAAAAATTTTTGCACAAAGCCAATGTAACCAAGATTAGAAGGGAAACAGAAAGCTGGGAAACAATTTTTACAGCCAGTGTCTCTGGTAAAAGCTTCATTTCTAAAATATATAGAGAACTAAATCAAATTTATAAGAATACAAGTCATTCTCCAATTGATAAACGGTCAAAGGATATGAACAGGCAGTTTTCAGATAAAGAAATTAAAGCCATCTATAGTCATGTGAAAAAATGTTCTAACTCACTATTGTTAGAGAAATGCAAATCAAAACCACTCTGAGGTGGTACCTCATCATACCTATCAGATTGGCTAACATGACCAAAGAGAAAAATGACAAATGCTGGAGATGTGGGAAAATTGGAACACTAATGCATTGTTGGTGGAGTTGTGAATTAATCCAACCATTCTGGAGAGCAATTTGGAACTATGCCTAAAGGGCTATAAAACTGTGCATACCCCTTGACCCAGCAATACCACTTCTAGGTCTATATCCCAAAGAGATCATAAAAATGGGAAAAGGACCCAGCCAAGTACAAAAATATTTATAGCAGCTCTTTTTGTGGTGGCAAAGAATTGGAAACTGAGGGGATTCCCATCAACTGGGGAATGGCTGAACAAGTTGCGGTATATGAATGTAATGGAATACTATTGTGCTATAAGAAATGATGAGCAAGCAGACTTCAGAAAAACCTGGAAGGACTTGTATGGACTGATACTGAGTGAATTGAGCAGAGCCAAGAAAACGTTGTACACAGTAACAGCTACATTGTGCGATGACTAACTTTGATGGACTTAACCCTTCTCAGCAATGCAAGGATCCAAGACGTCTCTAAAAATCTGATGTTGGAAAATGCTATCCACATCCAGAGAAAGAACTATGGAGTTTGAATGAAAATTGAAGCATACCATTTGATCTTTTTTTTTTCTTCTGTTTTGTTTTGTTTCTTCTTTCTTGTGGTTCCTTCTATTGGTTCTAATTTTTCCTTACAACATGACTAATGTGAAAATATGTTTAATAGGAATGTATGAGTAGATTGCATGTTGTCTAGGGGAGGAAGGGGGAGAAAATTTAAAACTCAAAAGTTTATGGAAGTTGAAAACTAAAAATAAATAAATTAATTTTAAAAAATTTTTGTTGTTTTTGTTGGGCAATTGGGGTTAAGTGATTTGCCCAGGGTCACACAGCTAGTAAATGTTATGTGTCTGAGGCCATATTTGAACTCAGGTCCTCCTGAATCCAGGGCTGGTGCTCTATCCACTGCACCACCTAGCTGCCCTCATAAAAAAATTTTTTTAAGAAGAAATGATGAGCAGGCAGACTTCAGAAAAAACCTGGAAAGGCTTATATGAACTGATGCTGAGTGAAGTGAGCAGAACCAAAAGAACATTGTACATAATAACAGCCACTGTTGTGTTGACTAACTTTGATAGACTTAGCTCTTCTTAGCAATGCAAGGATTTAAGACAATTTCAAAAGACTTATGATGGAAAATGCTGCCCACATCCAGAAAAAGAACTATAGAGTCTGAATGCAGATTGAAGCATATTATTTGCTCTCTTTCTCTCTCTCTTTTTTGTTTCTTCTTCCTCACAGTTTCTTCCATTGGTTCTAATTCTTCTTTACAACATGACTAATGTGAAAATAGGTTTAATAGAAATATATTTGTTGAGCCTATCGCAATTTACATGCTGTCTTGGGGTGGGGAGAGGGGAGAGATGGGGAGAAAATTTGGAACTCAAAATTTTATGGAAGTGAATATTGAAAACCAAAAATAAATAAATAAATTTTTATATATAAAAGAAATTGTGTGTTAAAATCTAAAGGGATGTGATGTTCTTGGATTGAAATCAATGCGAAGTGGGAAATATGTTTACTAAAAATAAACACTGCAAAAAATGTGACTTCCCAGAGATTTTTATTTAGAAGTTAGATAATTTGAAACACTATACAAACCCTGGAATGGATTGAGTTTTATTCTCTGAAAAAATGTGGGCAAGCATTTTTTATACTTTAACATTCTTAGAAAGTGTCTGGATTTCTATTTTTATCCAATAATCTGGCATTTGGAGGCATTAAACCCATAAATAAAGCTGCAATAAAAATTTGCTTGTTTCCTAGCTTAATTGGAAGAGACTCATCATGGATTGATCTTTTTTCTTTTAAAAAATTTTCCCTTTTATTATTGTGAAATTGACAAGCATCAAAAAATATGAACATTTTCTTACACAATGAGGACCAGAAAAAGAATATTCTATATAAAACTGCTCATCTCCATCATGTACAACTTGGGTTTTTTGGAGGGAGGATATTTCAAATTTAAAACGGTAGTTCTACTACTTCCCTGTTTATCTGTATCCCCTTTTGAACTTTATTATTCATTCAGAATATTTTCTTTCTTTTCTTTCATTTTAGAATCACTACCACTACCCTCCCTATTTCCCTGAACAAAAAAAAAAAAAGTCCCCCCTTCAAAACAACCCTCCCTCATAATGAATAAATATAGACAAGAAAAGTAAATCCACACATTCTACATCTCTTGTCTGTCACCTCTCCACCAAGGGAAGGAAAGTATGATTCATTATTGGTCTTCTGGAGTCATGATTGGTCATTACATTCAACACAATTCTTAACTCTTGTACAGTTGTTTTCCCTTACAAAGTTGTAGTCATTGTATAACTTACTTTCTTCATTTCTTACTGGGCTGAATTCCTTTGGACTTTACTTGTTATGCCCCTAGCAACTTCATCATCAGGAACCTAATCATCCCACAAGATCACATTATCTTTGGCAATTACAACTCATCAATTCCCACTGGCTTTCTGATTGGTAGGTAAAGGGAAGAGCTCTGCTCCATTTAGGAAGGGTTCCCAGCCTAGCCATCTCTTCATTTCTTAATTGGGCTACATTCCTTTAGATCTTTTCATCATGCCCCTTCTCTGGGTACTGTACCTCTCTCCCCCTCCATTTCAACTTCTTTTTGTGTGTTGTCTTTTCCCATTAGATTGTAAGCTCCTTGATGGTAGAAACAGTCTTATTGTTTCATAGTTATATCCCCAGCTTGGCTCAGTGTCTGGCACATAGTAGGTGCTCAACAAATATTTACTGAGTGACTGACTCTTAGCTCTGTTTATTTACTTCAGTTCATACAAGTCTTCCCAGGTTTCCTTGAATCCATTTCTTTCATTATTTTTTTGTGGTGCAGTAATATTCCCTTATATTCATATATCGTAGTTTGTTTAGCCATCTCCCAATTGATAAGCACCGATTTTATTTCCAGATCGTTGCTACAACAAAAAGTGTTGCTAGGAATATTTTTGTACATTTAGATTCTTTCTCTCTTTGATCTTTTTGGGGTGTGAGCCTTGTAATAGTATTTCTAGGTCAAAGGGTAGGCACAGTTTAATGACTTTGGGGGTATAGTTGTAAGTTGTTTACCAGAATGGATGGCCCTATTCACAGCTCCATCAATAATGCATTAATGTCTTCCTTTTCTCCCTAAATTTGGCATATTTGCTAATATGATGAATGTGAGGTAGAACCTCAGTTGTTTTAATTGCACTTTCTCATTATTAGTGATTTAGATTTTTTTTTTCACATGGTGGTTGATAACTTACTGCCTTCCATATTCTTTGACAATCTATCTACTGGAGAATGGTTACACACACACACACGCACACACACACATACATACACACACACGCATGTGTGCATAAATGCACACATATTTGTATCAATTCCCTATATACGTTGGCAATGGCCCCATTAACCAGTCATCCTTACTTTTGTCTTGCCACTGGACTTTGATGACTCTGGGACAGAAAGTGAGGCTGATGACTTCATGCAATTCTACCTCACTTAAAGCCAATTCAGGTGCAAGTCAAGATAGCACCCCATGATGTCATTGGTCCTTTTCAAAAACGAAAGTATGAAAAGCAAACATAACAACAAATGTATACCTGGCTTACAGAGAAATTTGCTGCAAAGATTTCCTCCTAGTTAACTGTTCCCTTTCTAATTCCAATTGCCCTGATTTTGTTTGTGCAAAAATTTTTCAATTTTATGTATTTGAGATTGTTTATTTCATCACCTGTGATCCTTTATCATTTGTTTGATTAAGAACTCTTCCCTTAAGCATAGTTATGAAGGCATCTTCCGTCCTCTAATTTGTTTATGTTATACTTTTTATGTGAATTAATAAATGAATAAAAACTTTTATTAAGCACTTACTATGTGCAAATTACTATACTGAGTACTGGGGAATAGAAGAACAAGATAGTCCCTGCTATTAAGGAATTCAATAGTGGAGAGACATATTACAGGAGGCTTTAGCAATAAGTCAGATGGAAAGGTCTAGTAGTCCTTGGGATACAGCAGTAAAGTAATAGTAATGCCTAATTAGGCTGTTAGGCTTACTTGCCTATCAGTATCAGTCTCCAGTTGGCAGCTGGAATGGCCCTCTGCTTCTACAAGACTATGACTGCAGTGGCTGGGCTGAAAGCAAGCCCTGTGGTTTGAGTGGGGTGCTGCTATTTCCAGGGATTCCCTGCCAGTCATTGGAAGATGGTTAGTGTTTGTGGAGGAAATGGTGGACCTGTCTTCAAGAGGGTTAACAGTAGTACCAAGTCTTCCTCTCTACCCTTTGACTGACATAATTATTGATGTGATGGGAGATTTGCCCTAAATCACCAGAATTTGAAGGGCACAAGTTTAAAATTGATGACATTAAAAAATTGTTTAATTTTTAAGGCTTGTTACATTTATGTTTTATTAGTGCTTTCATTTCTTCTGTAGTGAAGAAAACATCTAACAAGAACAATTAGTTAAACCAGGAAGTTATCAGATGATGTGCTTTCTTTGGGATGGAAGTCTCCCTAACCCCATGGTGTCTTGGGGTCTCCTCAACATGACCAGTGATGGATAATCTCATTCATAGGGGTAGGGGGTGGTATATCAAGGTCTTTTGTCTCATGATTAAATTGAGGGCACCATAATTGCCACTTAGAACTCTCCTTCTTTGCCTTTGTTCACTATTTTGCTCACTATGTTAGAAATCTTTCTGATGTCCCATCAAAACAAGCTCTTAAACTCTTTGACTTTTTCTTCAACTTTTATGGCCTTCACCTGTAATCTACTTCAGTGGTTTATTAGGGTAGCTACACACTAGATTTCATCATCCCTCAAAATTCTAATTTCACTTCTCAAATTCTAAACTTTCAAATACCCTTTCCTGAGCACAATCTTGTGACTCTATATCTCCCTGTTTTCTTCCCCTACAATCCTTCTCCTTCTTACGACTTCTGACTCCCCAATCTCTTTCTATTCAAGCATTATATCATCCAGTATGTTGACCTCAATCTCACCTAACTTTTGTCCCCAACCAATTTTGACACCGTTGTATGCTGTTTCAGGATTGCCTACTTCTCCACCCTCAAGCATCATTGCCCTCTGCTTGTTACTACCTCATTAACTCTCAATAACAATAATTAATATTTATTTTGTGACAATGTTTATAATATAGTATGTTATATAATATATAGCATATTATTACATATAATTGTTTTTTGTTGTTCAGTTGTATTCAACTCTTTGTAATCTCATTTGGGTATTTTTTTTTTTTTTGGCAGAGATACTAGTGTGGTTTGCCACTTCCTTCTCCAGTGGATTAAGGCAAACAGAGGTTAGGCGACTTGCCCAGGGTCACACAGCTAGTCAGTGTCTGAGGCCGGATTTGAACTCAGTTCTTCCTGCCTTACAGGCCCATTGGTCTATCCACTGAACTACCTAGCTGCCTCCTATAATGTACAATAGATAACATTTATATTACAGCAATAACAAAAGTATTTTACAAATATTTTCTCATTTGAGCTTCACAACTCTGTAAGTGATATTATTATCCTCATTTTAAAGCTGCAGAAACTGAGGCAGATAGAGGTTAAGTCCAGGGTTACACAGCTGGTGTCTGAGGCCAGATTTAAACCCAAGTCTTCCTTATTCCAAATTTAATACTTCATTCACTGCACCACCGAGATGCCTCAACCTCAGTAAGCTCATGTTTCCATCTCCAGATACTAAATGCTACTGCAGGAAATCGGAAAATCCTGTTGACTAGATCCACTACAAACTCACACAAACTAACTTCAGCTGAACTCAAACTATTCCACAGTATTCTTTCCATTTGTCTCTTAATGACTTTTGATGTTTCAAACCTTCAAACCTCCAACTCCATTTCCTCCCTACCCCTTCTCAGTAGGTGACTTCACCTCCTTCAGAGAAGATGAAGGCCCTTTCATGGGAACTCTTTCAACTTACTTCCTAAACATCTCTTAATCTCTCAATGTCCTCATCAATTTTCTCATTTTTCTTCCATATTATATTTATCAGTTGACTTTTTTCTTTAATCAAAATGTTTAAAAAATTTTGGATCTGAATTTTGATTGCATTGGCTTTTGGAAATTGTGTGATCTTCCTTGCAAAAAAAAAAAAATCTTAGGTAAATTAAGCCCTGTTTTCTTTCTTATTAATTCTTACTCTACTAACTTATAAATTGCCAAAATTTAAGCATGCATAAGTAATTCTAAGATTCAAAAGGAGAGCGTTACTTAGGACTCTAAAAAAATCCATCACAAAATAATGTACTCCTGTGAATTATAACTTTCAATCATTTACTCCTTTTTACTTACTAATAAATGTATTCATACATTTTAAAAATATACTATACATAAAGTAGTAAAACTGACTTTTTAAATATATTTTATAATTTGGACTTCCTAGTACATTCTAAAGAAATAATGATGTATTGAACTTATGAACAAGACCTACTCATTTTGTATGTTTCTATATGTACTTGCATGTGTCTGTGCATATTGTAGATTCCAAAATGTTAAAGGTCCACATTGTGAATTGGAAGATATTGTTATGTCTTGAAAAATGCACATATTTTCTTAACAGATACTTCAATGGACTTCTGATCTCATGGATGTTAGTACCCCTTGTGCAAATCACAACCCTTCCATGCCTTCTCATCTGAGAGAATGTTGTCATGACTTTCCATAAATCCCATACAAGGATTCACTTAGCTTGTTAGAGGCCTTCTTCTAAATCTCTTGCTATTGCATGGGTACCACTTGAATACATTGACTCTCCATCAGCTATCTTTTGCTCTTACCACACAACCAGCTCATGTCCCTTTCTGGTTACATAGCTCTCTGATGGAATGCCTTACACTGCTTCTCCTGAGCAATTAACTGTGATTTTTTTTGTCTTTGTATACCCAGAATGCAGAATAGTATTTTAAAAATCTTTTATCAGATTAACTGGTAAAATGCTGCAATCTACTCATGGACACCATGTGTTTCTCCATTAAGGTGACATAACATTTTTTCAGAGACTTTTATTCCATGGCTTGCATCTATATAGCATTACTAAAAGCATATTGATGATAAAAAAGATGGGCCTCTGTTTCAGGGAGAAGCTTGGGGTCATTAAAACCACCAAATATAATATAGCACATTCTCTTCTTCCTCTTCAATTCAATTCCCATGCATTGTGTGCTTGGACAGTGTCTGTCCAAAATACATACCAATGGACCATCTCTATGGGCTCTCTATCCAACTACTTATCCTAGTCTGAACAGTAGGCATTTTTCATCCACTTAATTTTTTTAATGTGCAGATAGTTAGTCATAACTGTTTTGTGTGACTATGGATCTTACTTAGGAGTCTCCACCATGGAGCAGGGCTTCAGTGAATCAGTCCAGTATCATTTACAAACAGGAGCATCCAGGAGACTGCCCTATTTGTAGGAAATATCTATCATTTGGACTATTCAGTACATGACAATGGCAAGTACCTTTGGGGAGCATGTACCTTTGTTTCATGTTTTGCTTGATATTAGTAATTAGAGAAGCATCAAACAGAATTATCAGAATTGTTACATCTTGATATTTTGACACATGTCTGACAAGCAGCTTGTTGTAGGACAGTATTTAAGATGATTCTTTGCTCTCTCAAATAAAATGCTTTTTTATAGCCAACAAACAATAATAAGCACAGTGGAATTTTTTTTCATCAACCATAGGACTATAAAATGTGTTTAGCTATAAACTATCATGTGTGAAAACATGCCTCTTTAGCATACAGTCATAAAGGATACTTTATATATATATATACAGATTATTTTCATATTTTCCCAATTAATAATACTGTAACCTTTACATTAGAGTGATTTCCCAAAATACAACCCTCCTCTCCATTGTACCAGACTTAACCACCATATCAACTTCATCAGGAAGTATCTCCAACACTTTATACTCATTGCCCTTTACTCCTCTAATGAGGAAAGGGAATATGTATCTTCCTTCTTCTTTTAAAATTATGACATTAATAATTGCAGTAAATCTGAATTTGACAGCATTTTGGTGTTGTTTTCATTTACACTGTTGTAGTCAGTATTTTGCTTTTTTAGTTAAAATATCTTCTTTACTCTTTATCAGTTCATATAAATCTCCCTATATTTCTTTGCATTCCTCATATTTGAGATTTCTTATGGCATGATAATATAATCTTACCCACATTTATTACAGTCTATTAGCCATTCTTCAGCCAATGAGTATCCACTTCCAGCTTTTTGCTCTAACAAAATGTGCTGCTATGAATATTTTATTTTATATGGTCTTTGTGTAATTAACTTCCTTGGGGCATATGTCAACTAGTGGAGATAAGAAAGCAGGTAAGCAGAGTGGTAGTGAATGTTTTTCTCTTGATCACATTTCTTTTTTCAGTAATAGTAAAGTCCATGATTTTTCCCAAGCTCTTATCTCCTCTTTTTTTCAGATATCTTAAGAATCAATCCAATGATGCTCTCAAAAGTGTGTTACTTCCAATATGTACTTCCTATGTATGCACTTGGTCTAATTCAGATGCTCTTCGCATCTTTTTTTTTCTTTAGTCACATTTCTATTTAATCATGTAGTATATTGAGGATTGTTTCAGCACTATGATATAGTTCAACTGTCATTGATGGAGAAAAGAATTTGTTATAGAAGTCTCATCTAACTACCAAGGTGGAATTCTTTAGCAAGGTGAGTTAATGGCAGCATCACTCAGATGCTCTGGGAGTGTCACATCCTTAATTGAAGCTTACCATCTCAGCTACTACACCTGAAGGGTTTCCTTCTTCCTCTGCCCTCCAAAATACTTCCATACTGGGTGCTGGCTTTTTCTCCCAGTGTAGCTTTTCTGTAGAGGTGACTTGTGACTTCCTAGGAATATATTTATGAATCCAAAATAAATTATGGTAAAGTTCAGAAGCAGTAGTGTCTCTATTTAACCTTCCAAAATTACCTGGTTCCATTCCCAGCTTAGCTCCTGTTGAGCACTACATCTCTGCTAGAAAACATATTTCCTTATAACCTTTCCCAAGCTCAAATATTAATCAAACAAGGTCAAATTACTAGTAAATGATTTTTTAATGCTAAGTATCAACATAGTAGACCACAAACTATCAGAGTTTGTGCTCCACTACCACAATCCCTACTCCACTCCATAAACTTCATAAATGAAGTTTAATGATGAAGCAGCAAGGGAGCAGAATGGATAGTTTGAGAGGAAGAGGGAGCCTGCAATTGGGGAAGGTATGAGAGAGAGAAATTATGGAAACATGAAACATCTTTGATTTACCTTTATTGACATTTTCAAATAAGATCATATTTGCAAAAAAGCACTTAGCGCTGCGCCTAGCACGTGAGTAGGTGCTATATAATTGCTTGTTCCTTTTTCCTTCCCTCCCCATTGCTTTATGAAAGAATGTGAACAATCTAAAGATGGTTAGTGTTTTCCAGGTATCCAGTTTCACTGTCCCACTAAAATTAAATTAGATTTTGAAGGAAAACATTATTTAAATAGTGATTACTGCCTTCTGCAAGGCTATAATGTAGATAGATTCCTTGTCAGCATGTCTTTTCTCTTAGAAGTGGTACTAAAACACTGAATCTGTCACTCTGGAGTGAGGATCCCAGCAGTTGGCTCTAAAGTACTCTCCTAAATGTATACAAAGTTCTGAACTGACTTGCTTGAACTTCTTAGGTTTACAAGAAGTTGAAAAGTCATCTCTGCATGCAAACTTATTTTCAATGGCTCATGAGCCTGATCTTCCATGTACAAGATTCTTGGTGCTGTCTGTTCCCAGTTAAAATCATTTTTCAGCTTCTGTTTATTTGACTTGCTTTTTTTTTTTACAAAAATCTCCATTTACATTTCTGACTGTAAAATAAAACTATTTCAAAATGACTTGTGCCCTTAGGGGGAAAAAATCTGAACCAGTCAGAAATGCACTGTTATTTTAAAGAACAATATACCAAGGGAGTTGGGGGTGGAGAGAGCCTTCAGTGATCTGAATCTTTCATCAAAGGTTCAGGACAAAACTTTTCATTTTCCTGGACTATTGTATTCACAAAAGCCTTTTAAATAATCCCTTCCTTTACTGAAAGATATCAAGGAACACACGATAAACTCTCTATTTTCTGGCATGTCTGCTAAATGAGGCATTCAGACTGAGAGGCCACTCAGTTTAACAGAAAAAGCATTGAACTTGAAATCTGAAGACCTGAGGTCTGAGTACCATTGCTTTCTAACTATAGGCGTACCTCAGAGATATTGCAGGTTTGGTTCCAGACCACTGCAATAAAGCAAATATCACAATAAAGTGAGTTACACAATTTTTTTTTTTGTTTCCCAGTGCATATAAAAGTTATGTTTACACGATGACATAGTCTATTAAGTGTGCAATAGTATTATGTCTAAAAAAAATACCAATGTACAAACCTTACTTAAAAAATACTTTATTGATAAAAAATGCTAACCACCTTCTGAGCCTTCAGTGAGTTGTAATCATTTTGTTGGTGGAGTGCTTTGCCTTGATGTTGATGGCTGCTGACTGATCAGGGTAGTGGCTGCTGAAGGTTGGGGTGGCTGAAGTTTGCCACGTGGATTGACTCTTCATTTCACTTGAACACTTAGAGACCATTGAAGGATTGTTAACTGGCCTAATATTGTTGTGTCTCAGGGAATAGGGAGGCCCAAGGAGAGGGAAAGAGATGGGGAACTGCAGGTCAGTGGAACAATAAAGACAACCTGTATTGCTTAACTTCACCATCTTCTATGGGTGCTGATTGTGGTGCCCCAAAACAGTTACAACAACAACGTCAAAGATCAATGATCACAGATCACCCTAACAGATTTAATGATAATGAAAAAAATTTGAAATATTTCGAGAATTACCAAAATGGGATACAGAGACATGATGTGAGTTCGTGCTGTTGGAAAAAATGGCATAGACAGACTTGCTTGACACAGGGTTGCCACAAACCTTCAATTTGTAAAAAAAAAAAAAAAAACAAAACCCCTGCAATATCTGCAAAGTGTAATAAAGTGAAGCACAATAAAATGAGCTATGCCTTTGTGTGCTTTTCTTTATATCCCTAGAACTTAGCACAGTGCCTGTCCCAAAGCAAGTGCTTAACAAATGATTGTCAAGTGACTATTAATCAATTGACTGTGGGCAAGTTCCTTTGACCTCTCTGAGCCTCAGTCTCCTCCTTTGGTAAAATACAGTCATCTGACCATGTCATTTCCTTACTCAGGAATGTCCAGTGGCTCCCTCTTGCTTTTAAGATGCAACACAAATTCCTTTATTTTGCTTTAAAGCCCTTCATAATCTGATTCTACTCTACCTTTCCAGGTTTGCTGCATATTACTATCCTTGTTCTAACCAAATTGGCTTATTTGTTCTTCTTCAAATGACGTTCCTGATGATGTCTAGAGGTTTAGGGGTGCTGGGACCCCAAAATCACAACACATGGGTCCTGTCTGAATGAATTTGACCCAAGCCTTCTTTCAGACAGAGACAAGGTTTATTAAAGATCTGCCATATTGGCCAGACTCCTAAGGAGTCTGAACATTTGTAAGCTATTGGCTAGGTTCTTAAGGAATCTGAGTACCTTAGTGGAGACAAGATGGACCTTATATACAGAAGGACTGTGGGGGGGATCTAGGAAGGATCTGGATGGGAGTGGCCAGTAAGCTAGGGTGAACAGAACGCCAGGGACCTGGACCATGTGGCCAAGGGAGAATGGAGTCTAGATAGGGTCAAGGGTGGGAGCCAGGGGCCATAGGGAGATAAGACAATGGAGGGCTAGGCTAGGTTAAGGATAACAGAGAGTTAGGAGATTGGGTTTAGGCAATAATGAAAGGTCAGTTGATAGGATTGTAGCCTCAGGGGGACCTCCAGAGACCTCCTTGATCAAGTGGGAAAATTCAAGGAGAATCCCTTAGACAAATGGGACCCAAATTCTTTTTGGGGTAAGGGGCAAAAGTCTCGGCTTGGGCCTGCACCCCATCATTCCCACACCCATCTCTGTCCTCTCTGCCCCTCTCCTCCCATGTTCTCTTTCCTAGTCTTCCTCATCTCTATATAATAGATTTCCAATTTTTTTTAAAGCTTAGTTTAAATGCTATTCCTGCAGGAAGTCCATCCTAATGCCTGGTCTTCCCATATTACTGCTCTCCCCACTCAGAAATTATTTTCTATTTGTTTTTCTATTTTATTTTCTATTTTTTATTTATTCTCTTTCTTTTCTATTTGTTTTTCCTTTATTTTTCTGTGTGCACTTTGTTCCCCATCACTCTCTATAGAATGTAAATTCCTTAAGGTAGGGATTGTTTCATTTTTTCTTTGTATCCTCAGTGGTTAACACAGTGCCTAGTAGTCATTTAATAAATGCTCATTGAATAACAGTTGAATGAATGAAGGGTGGGGGGAGGGGGAATAATTCTTACAGTCTATCTTAAAAGATAGTTTTGTGGAAATTGCATTGCAGATTTCAATACTTCTAAAATCATGGCAATTCTGTTGAATGTTGTTCTTTGTCATTTGTTTTGAAGAGGACCAATGACATCACAGGGTGATGTCTCCACTTGAATAAATTGGATTTAGGTGAGGCATAGTTGCAAAAAGTTGCCAGCCTCACTATCTCTTCTGGAGTCATCAGCGGCAAGACAAAAGTCAGGACAACTGACAATGTCCTGGATGCAGTAGATGACCTTGGCATCTTTGATGTCTGAGCAAGCTCTGAGTGGTTCACAGCTTCTGGTTCAGCTGTTTTCATGGCAGTTGGAACAAATTATTCTCATCCACCCATTCGATCCAGGTAAAGTCTTCACATATTTAGGGTAGATACTCCCCTAACTCACCAATGGGTTCGTGGCCTGTCAGTTAGCCTCAAACTGTTTAACCTGTCTGCCAAGACGTTTACCAGGGTGTGGCTGCTGTACATGCTACAGCTTCTTGGAGCCACAGGTGAGAGCTGGGTGGCAAGTGGACAGCTAAGGTGAATAAGTAGCCCTGAAAAGTGCTTGGCAAACCCTTACACCAGAGGTGCTAGCCCTCCTTGAACACCCCAAATGAATACACTGTTGAATGAAGGAAGGAATAAAGCATTTATTAAGTACTTATTATATGCAAAGCACTGTGCTAAGTGTTGGAGATTCAAATAGAAAAGTAAGGCAGTCCTTGCTCTCAAGTAGCTCACATTCTAATGGGGGAAACAAAACATATCAAAGGGTTTAGCTGCAAGTCAAATGGAAGGATCCCGTGGTCCTTACTGTGTAGTGGTAAAACAGATATATTAGTGCCTTTTCTTCAATGTTATTTCCACTGATAAAATCATTTCGGTTTCTGATGTTGAACCATTTGATAGTGCCAAAAATTATTAGTAGTTAATGTTTAAAAAGTTATTGTTTTTTTGGAAGAGACTCATCATTTCACTGGCAATTCACCTGTAATTTCTAGTCTTAGAGAATTGCCTGGAGGCACTAAGACATTAAGTGATTTGCCTAAAGTACAGCTGATTAATAAAAATCAATTTCTTGTCAAATCAATAAAATAGATAATAAGTTTCATTTTCTACTCTTCAATCCCCACACAATAGTTAACCTTACAAGAACTCTGATATAAACAAAGTAAAAGGATGGGTAATACTTACCATCAAATAGTTAACCTTTTAATGAGGGTGATCTAGTACAGTGGTATCAGAGCATCTGGGTTCAAATCCAGACTCTCATTTATGAACTACGTGACATTGGGCAAGCTAACAAGTCTCTCTGGTCCTTTTTTTTTTTTTAATTTGTTTTTGTTTTTGTTTTTGTTTTTGTTTTGTTTTGTTTTGTTTTGCTTTTTGCTAGGCAATTGGGATTAAGTGACTTGCCCAGGGTCACACAGCTAGTAAGTGTTATGTGTTGTGTGTCTGAGACCGGATTTGAACTCAGGTCCTCCTGTCTCCAAGGCCGGAGCTCTATCCACTGCACCACCTAGCTGCCCTTTTTTTTTTAAATCTGTGAAATGAAGAAGTTAGATTGTTCTACCTCCAGTTCAATATCTATGATCCTTCAGATATCTTTTTCTGTTAACATTTTATGTTATATCCAGTATGCTTATGCTACCCAAATATTTAACTTAGGACATGCAGACCCATTTGCTTCCCTATTTTGTTGATATTTCCAAAAGTACCCAAAATATACATTGCTTAAAATGTTTATACACACACACATATGTATGTATGTATATATGTACATACACACACATATACTTTTCAGAAACAGTTTCATTAAATATGGCAATTATGCCATATATCAAATAGTATTTTGCATCCCTGGGAGAAGGGATGTAATTTACCAGCCAGGCAAGAGGAAGAATACAGTAACTATTTTCCCACAAATGCCTTTGTCACCAGTGAAATTTCACAGGATAAGTCAAGCTAAATAATACACATAGAATGTGATGATGTCTTTTTCTCCCACTGACCTGAATTAAAATTCAAATTAATTGGATTGTTCTGTATGCTTATTTAATGAAGTATAGTGTGCTGTCTTGGGAATCTTCACCATGGCAGGGAGTATAATTGATGGGTACTGTTGGAATGTCCCATGGAAAAGGTGCACATCAACCAGACTGATCTCCAGCATAAATAAGGAAGCTGTGATCTCCAGCATAAATAAGGAAGCTTCTGTGCTTTTTGGAGACTAGGAACTAACCTGGTGTTTACCTGTGTATTACTCTTCATAGCAGTTACAAAAGAAGACTAGTTGGCTAATAAGAGTCCCCTGGTATACAGTTATCTAAGGTACTTAGAAGAATTTGATTGTTATCTATAAAAGGAATTGCTGAAAAGGGGATTTAGGAAAATAATCTCTCACAAAGAAAAGTCTGGTGTTCCACCCTTATACCTCACCCAGAACCAGCTGGGGTTGCCTAGAATAGAGGCAGGACTTCCTGCCTCTGAAGAAGTGAAATGCTTCTTCATTTTGGGTGGGAGGAACTATGCTCTTGGCCAATTTTGGAGGGGTCCTGGCAACCTTATGTGGGATTTCTGATTACCCTGGAATAAAAATAATTCCTTTTTTCCCCCTGCAATATGTTCTTGGAAATTGTAGCATAATGTGGGTCATATTGAGCCATTGCAGTATGTCAACCTTCAGAGTTGGTCTAAGAAAGACAAACTGAATTAGATTGTATCTGTGTTTATTCCTCTCAAAGTGGGTGGCATGCATGCATCCATGCATAGGAGCTGCAGTTTGGAACTGAGATCACTTTCAGATTAGGGTGCACAGTTTATATATCCTTTCAATAGGGGCTGATGTTATTCCATCATCTTTTCACCCCTGGACAGAGAAAATATCTCTGTACCAGACTGCTCCTAGCCATACCAGACCACCTCTAGCCTTGGGCTAGCTAGACAAAAGAATCTGTCTCCACCCAAGCTTGAGTAGAACACAATGGGTTTCCCTACTTTAGAGTAAATTACTTGCAAGGTTGGGTAGGGGAGCTGACCAGGACATTATCAGTAATGTCCTTCTGGAGAAAAGCTGAACTTAAATTCAGGACTTTGGAAGAAGGGGATGGCTGGGGGTGGGGAGGGAGGAAAGCTCTGAATCTCTAAGATATTTGTTATTAAATAATTTTTTCACAGGTAAAGAGGAAAGGTCTTTAGATTTGGAGTCAAGACACCTTTGTTCAAATTCTGCCCCTGCCACTTTTCCCTGTATGACTCTGGGGAAGTCACTTAATCTCTCTGGGCCTGGGTTTCCTTATCTATAAAATTAAAGGATTAGCTTGGACTAGAGAACTTCTGGGGTCTCTTCCAACAGTAAATCTGTGGTCACAGTGTTTATAGGAAAAAATGTTCTAACTGGGCTTCTTGTGTTCCTGATCAGGAACTATGCACCAAATGAATCATAGCTATGGCCATATGTTATTAAAATAAAGATAGAGCAAATGATAATTTTTATAACATTTATTAAAATAAAATTAAACTCCTAGTACTCTTGACAAGGTGCAAAATCACCAAAATGTTGAGGTTCAAGGTATGTGTGTGTCATGGTGTAGTCTCAACATTTGCTTAGGCTGTCTCCAAATAAAGTAAAGGTATGTATTACAGGTAACATACCAAGCAGCCGCCTTTTTAAGGGAAGTCAGAGCTCCTTAAGGGAGGCAATCCCCTCAAGGGAGGCAGCTTTAGAGCACATTATTCTATTCCTTTCTGTAATTTCTGATAGATGCAGAATTGTCTATGTTATTCAGATTTCTTTTCCTTATTATTTGAAGCCCTTCCTCCTGCTTGCTGGAAGAATTTGTTGTTTGTCTTTGGAATTATTAAATCTAACCACCACATGTCTCAATGTTCATGATAACACAAACGGTCTTTTTTTTTTTTTTCTGGAGTTGATTTGTGTATTCTTTTATTTGGCATTTTGTTTTCTATGTTCAGAAGTTCTGGTCGGTAATCTTGTATTACTTTCATCATGGTGCTCAGGTTTTTTGACTTGTGTTTTTCTGGGAGATCTATATTTCTTAAGATATCACTACACATCTTGTCTTCTAGATCAATATATTTTCTTATGTAGAGATTGTTTATTCTTTTAACATTTTCATGTTGTGTTTTTCTTCTTCCAGATTGTTTCTTCATGTTTTTCTTTTTATATTACCAATCTATTGTTTTCTTTTTCATTCATTTTCTGAGATTTACAACTTATGGGAGATAAAGCTAGAGAGTTTGAAACCAAGGAATAGGGGGAGAAAGGGCTTTGTGTTCCAGGCTACAGAGTTTAGACTTTTGAGTAGATCATTGAAAGTTGTGGAGCAGAAGGATTGATATTCTCAAAGCCATGCTCTAGAAAAATTAATTTGGCATTGATGTGTAGGATAAATTAAAAAGAATAAACCCTAGAAATGGAAAGACCAGTTAATAATTCATTTTGTGAATTTTTTTCCCACATAGAATTTGTCTACTTTTAACTAGATCTCATTTGGTAGTTTCTTCATAATTTGATACTAATTAGTGAGGAAGAAATATGCCCAATTAAGTTATTTTAAAATTTTTTCTTTATTTATTGTGAACTTTAAAACCATCCACAAATATTCCAACATATAAAAAAGAACAAGAGGCTTATGTAAGACACTATAAACTTCTGTTATGTATAATTTTTTTCTTAGGAAGAATATAAATATATGTATGCATGTAATTTGACAGTCATAACAAAACCATTCTATTTTGTTTGTGTCCCCTTCTGTAATTTTTGGTTTGTTTTTTACCTTGGAAATGTAGTATCAATGCTTTTTTTTTTTCCATTTCTATCACTACCCACTATCCTACCACCCCTACTGTGCCTCCCCAAGGAGTGGCACTCCTTTGAAACAAATAGATATAGTCCAACAAAACAAATAAACATATTGCCATGTCTGCTGTGTCTCATTCTGTATCTCAAGCAATACTGTTAGGCATGTATCCCAAACAGATCAAGGACAGTGAAAAGACTGGTACATATAAAAATATTAATAACTACACTTTTTTGGAGTAATAAAATACTGGAAACAGAATGGGTGCTCATCATTTGGAGAATGGCTGAACAAATTGTGGTACAGGAATATAATAGAATATCATTGTACCTTAAAGAATAATATGGTTGGGGCAGCTAGGTGGTGTAGTGGATGGAGCACTGGCTCTGGAGTCAGGAGAACCTGAGTTCAAATCTGGCCTCAGACACTTGACACTTATTAGCTGTGTGACTCTGGGCAAGTCACTTAACCCCATTGCCTAGCCAAAAAAAAATTATATAGTCAGAGAAATCTAGGAAAAGTCAAATGTAAAGTTGAAATAATGGTGCCTGGAAAAACAATTCTTGTGTTAACAACAATAACATGAAGAAAAACAACTTTGCAAGACCTCAGAATTCTAATCAAAGCAGCAAATAATAATGACTTTGATGCACTGATCAAAAATACCTTCTTTTGTTGTTCAGTCGTTTCAGTCATGTCCAACTCTTCCTGACCCCATTTGGGGTTTTCTTGGCAAAGATACTGGAGTGGTTTGACATCTCCTTCTCCAGCTCATTTTACAGATGAGGAAACTGAGACAAACAGTGTGAAGTGATTTGGCCAGGGTTACACACCTAGTATCTGAGACCAGATTTGAATTCAGGAAGTGCTCTATCCACTGTACCACCTAGCTGTCCTCCTAATGCTTGACAAAGAGGCAATGGACCCAATCAAATTAGACTCTAGTCACTGAGGTTCCCAAAGTGGGTGATACCACCTACTGGGGGTGCTGGAACAATCCAGAGGGGTGGTAGTAGCCTCGATGCAATTGGGGGACATTGAATAAAAATAAGGGGGCAGTGGAAGCATAGGGAAAGAAAAGAAGATAAAATTTTGAAAAACTGTTCATACATGTTTCATCTGTTGTGTAACAGAGTTAAAGTTGTAGTGATTACATTATTTTCCAAATAAACACAAAATTCAAGTTATAACCAATTTGCTGACAGTTCTTAACAAACAAGCATTGGCAGGGAGCATGTTGTGCATTGTTGGGAAGTCCAGTATGCATCGGCAGGAATATGTGTGTGTAATGACTTGTTTACAATACAATACTAATGGTTACATGACTCAATATTGTGTCATCAAAATTTCAATGCAGGAAAATACCACAAATTTACAATAAATTATTAAATTTAAGATGTGTCATTTTAAAAAAGTTTTATGTTTTTTTGAAATTATGCAAATTTTTAAAAACCATTAAAAGGTTAATGAAAGTAGATTTCCAGAGGCATGCTGAGTAATTTTTTTTAAAAGAAGGTGGTAGACCAAATAAATTTGGGAACCTCTGCTCTAGTGGGAAATTGTGGCTCTTTTACAATCACACAAACAATATTGATATCATCACCATTATCATTATCACCATAGCATTTAAATAGCTCCTTAAAGTTTGCAAAGCACTTTACAAATATCTCATTTTATCCTCACAAGGACTCTGGAAGGTGGGTGTTATTAATATCTCTATTTTACATATGAGAAAACTGAGGCAGACAGAGGTCAAGAAATTTGTCCAGTGTTACACAGCTAGTAGGAGTCTGAATTTGG
Organism: Vombatus ursinus; assembly: GCF_900497805.2. NCBI lineage: Eukaryota > Metazoa > Chordata > Mammalia > Diprotodontia > Vombatidae > Vombatus > Vombatus ursinus. The sequence goes on along the minus strand of NW_020954610.1, from coordinate 19,038,197 downwards.
ATTTGAACTCAGGTCTTTCTGACTCCAGGTTCAGTGCTCTATCCGCTGTGCAACTTAGCTGCCCACTAATTACACATATATATGGTATATATATATGTGTGTTAATATATGTTATATCTGTCATATTTATAATGTATATATAAAACAGATCTTTATAAGCCAATTGCTGTGATATATAGCAGAACTTAGACAAGCTTGTATTTTTACTGGACTGAATTCTTCATATTCTGTGAGGTGAGGACCTCAAAAAATATTGTGTGTCATCACCACCAACACACGAGTTTGCCCTTGTTATTTCATTTATCTTTGTTTCACTTGAAAGTTTACCCAATGGTTGAATTTCAGGATCTTCACTAAAGTATGCTTTTCTTAAAGGGAGCTCATGGCTAATCAGGAAGCCAAGCTGGTTTAGCATCTGGCTTCTATTACAGAATGGTTATACATCTGAATGGTGAGCTCATACCTCACAGGCAAAGGCCGTACCTTGATCTCCCATCACACAGTCTTTAGGGAATGACAGGGGAACAGCAAATGTCATCACTCATATCTGAAAGGGAGAGTTCTCAGGACAGTGACGGCAGTGATGGCTTTCCATTGGAAATGCTTTCATTTCATATGATATTCTGATACCTGACCTTCTAACTCTAAGCAGAACAAGGATATATTTATCCAAGGAGAAGAATGGGAAATTTCCTTCTCCTTTACACTGTCTCTTCACACCTTAATTCCATCAAATTCACCACCATTATTACTATTTACCCCTACTTATTTTTCCAAATTATTTGCTGTTGGGTTGGAGATAATAGAGAGGATCCTGCTTATGTAATCTTTCAAATTTCCTCTAGTGCATGGTGCTTTGTATGAGTTAGACATTGGTTAAATTGAAGTAGAGAGGAAAAAATCTACAGAGAAGATTAGTAAGGGGATATAGGTAAGAGACTATGTATTTATGGCTATAGGCATAAGAATCTGGGGACAGGAAGGATGGATAAGAATTTAAAGAGCATGAAATAGAAGAGGTAAATAAAGTGGAGTGAGAGTGATAGCAAAGATGAAACATAGACAGGTATTCCTACTCTGCCCCCTTTTCCCATTGATTTGCTTACTTTTTACTATGAAGAAGAAAATTAAGTGCTTTTGATTTCATAAGGTAAATTGAGATTGGGATAATTATATTTCACATATTCTGCCATAGATGCCATTTTTAGGGGAAAAGGGATATTCGTCCAACCAATTCTCACCTCTATGTAATAACAGAGAAATTAAATTATATCTCAAATATTGCAAACCAATTTTCTATTACATTATAATGGAATAAATGAGTAATGGAAAATGTAGGGTTTGAAAATAATTGTTAAAAGTTTTATTAGAAATTACAAGGAGCAGGTGGAGCCAAGATGATGGAATATAGGCTGAGACCCAACTGAACTCTCCCAACAATTTGAAAAAAGTGCCTCAATTAAAATTTTGGAGTGGCGGAGTCAAAAAAAAAAAAAAGGTCAGAGGGAGATATTTTTCTAGCCTAAGACAACTTAGGAGGTCCACAGGAGAGATCTGCAATCTTGGGGTAGGTGTAAGCCTGTGGCATGGTAGGAACATCAGTTTTGGAGATAGCCTCAAAAACAGCAGTATCATTGGGAGCTCTCAGCCCAGAAGCAGTGAAGGGATCAGATAATTGGTCAGAAAGAGATTACAGAGGACCCTTTGCTGGCACTGTGTGCAGCTGTCACTAATAGGCAACTCTATTGCCCATAAGCAGTTCTGAGTCACAGTTCCAAGGCAGAGAGGAGCTCTTGTGATTGGTCATGAGGGAACAGGGGCCCTGGTCACAGTTCCAAAGTCAAGAGGAGCATTAATACTTGTGGCCCCATAGGAGCTCTTCCTGGATAAAGACCAGAGTACAGACCAGGAGAGAAGTGGCTATACCTCTCCCAGGATAATACCACCCTGGAAGCACCAAAAACTTGCAAACCCCAGAACTAGCTTTGAAAGCAGCAGCTTGAAAAAGTCTGAAGCTTGGGACAGTGCCTTCCCATCCTTAGACAAGTAGAGCCCAAATTTAACATAAAGGTCAAAGTGAAAAAATGGGCTGGGAAAATGAGCAAACAACAAAAAAAGAACTTGACCATAAAAAGCTACTGCAGGGGCAGGGAAGACCAAGATGTAAAGTTAGAAGAAGACAACAATGCAAAATAGCTACAAGCAGTCTCAAAGAAAAATGCTAATTGGACCCAAAGCCAGCAAGAATTCCTGGAAGAGTTCAAGAAAGAGATGAGTGGTAGAGGAAAACTTGGAGAAAGAAATAAGAGTGATGCAAGAAAACTATGAAAAGAGAATTGAGAGCTTGGTAAAAGAGGCACAAAAAATATTGATGAAAATAACACCTTAAAAAACAGAATTGGCTAAATAGTAAAAGAGTCACAAAAATTAACTGAAGAAAAGAACTCCTTTAAAAGCAGAATAGGCTAAATGGAAAAAGAAGTACAAAAGTTCACTGAAGAAAATAATTCCTTAAAAATTAGAATTGGTCAAGTGGAAGCTAATGACTCCATAATGCTTCAAAAAATAATAAAAGAAAGTCAAAAGAATTGAAAAATAGAAGAAAATGTGAAATATCTCATAAAAAAAAAAACAAGTAACCTGGAAAATAGGAAAGATAATTTAAGAATTATTGGACTACTTGAAAATCATGATAAAAAAAAAAAGAGCTTAGACATCATTTTTCAAGAAATTACCAAGGAAAATTGCCCCAGTATCTTAGATCCAGAAAGTAAAATAGAAATGGAAAGAATCCACTGATCACCTCCTGAAAGAGATCTCAAAATGAAAACTCCCAGGAATATTATAGACAAATTCCAGAGTTCCCAGGTCAAGGAGAAAATATTGCAAGCAGCCAGAAAGAAACAATTCAAATATCATGGAGTCACAGTCAGGATTACACACAATTTAATAGTTTCTTTGTTAAAGAAACTTGAAATATAATATGCTAGAAGGCAAAGGAGCTAAGATTACAAGCAAGAATAATCTACTCAGCAAAATCGAATGTAATCCCTTCAGGGGAAAAATGGATATTTAATGAAATAGAGGGCTTCCAAACATTGCTGATGAAAAGACCAGAGCTGAACAGAAAATTTGACATTAATACAGAAGAGTCAAGAGAAGCACCAAAAGGTAAACATGAAAGAGAAATCACAAGGGAATCAATAGAATTAAACTGTTTACATTCCTATAGGAAGGGGAAGATGATACATGTAACTCCTAAGAACTTTATCATTATTAGTGCAGTTAGAAGGAGTCTACACAGACAGAGGGCATGGGTGTGAGTTGATTATATTGCAATGATCTTAAAAAAAAATGTAGGAATGAGAAAATGATGCATTGGGAAAAAGGGAAAGGGAGAGGTACAACGGGTAAAATTTTCTCACAGAAAAGAGGTGTGGGAAAAAAGAGCTTTTATAGTAGAGAGGAAAAAGGGGGTGGTGGTAGGCATTGCTTGAATCTCGTTCTCACCAGAATTGGTTCAAAGAGGGAAGAATTATATATATATATATATATATACTCAGTTAGGTAGAGAAATCTATTTTCCCCAATAGGGAAATAGGAGGGGAAGAGGATAAGAGATATGGGGGAAGGAGCTGATAAAAGGGAGAGTGGATTAAGGGAGGCAGTAGTCAGAAGTAAAACAGACTCCTGAGAAGGGAAAGGATAAAAAAGAAGAAAATAGGATGGGGGTGGGGGAGATACACAGTAATCATAACAGTGAATGTGAATGGGATGAGTTAACCCTTAAGATGGAGGCAGATAGCAGAATGGATTAGAAACCAGAATCCAACAATGTGTTGTACACAAGAGATGCACTTGAATCAGAAAGACACACACACAGAGTCAAAATCTAGTATCAGTCAGTAAAATTTATTACTTGCCTAATATGTGCCAAGCACTTTGATTAGTGCTGGTGGTGATTGGTTGTTGGCCTAAAGAGGACCAAAATAACATCGCTATGTTGGAGTCAAGGTACAATGCGTCCAGTTGTGGCTGATCTGACCAATACAAACTCAGAAGACATTTGGATGTCTTTAAATTTGCACATCTCAAATTTCTTTTGAGCTACTGCAATTCTGCTTTGCTCATAGAGCACAGCTCCTTCTTTGATGCAGGCTTGCCGTGCTAGGTGGTCCTGTGCCAGTGTCTCCCGTGTCAGATAATTGATTTCAAAGTTCTTCAGAGAGACCTTGAGAGTGTCCTTGTATCACTTCTTCTGACCTCTGTGTGAGCACTTCCCTTGTGTGAGTTCTCTGTAAAATAGTCATTTAGGTAGACATACATTTGGCATTTGAACAATGTGGCCAGTCCATTGGAGTTGCACTTTCTTCAGTAGGGTTTGAATGTTTGGCAGTTTAGCTCAAGAAAGGACTTTAATGTCTGGTACGTTATCTTGCCAGGTGATCTTCAGAATCTTCCTAAAACAATTAGGAAGTAAAAAGAAGTAACGTTTTGCTAGTTTTATTTGCTAGTTCTTGCTATTCATGAAACTGAGTAAGTATATTATCTTAGGTAGTTTTTTTTTAATTACTTTGTCAGGGCCCAATCATGAGCAATAGTATTTCCCCAGTTATTTAGGGAAGACATTCCGTCTTTAATTATGTAAAGACTGTTTCCTAGTGGTATTCATATAACTAGGTAAAGTAGTTTCTAACATTTTCCTTTATTTTGTCTTCATTGGTTGTGAATTCTTTTTCATTTTTGATGTTAGAGATACAGCTTGTTAAAAAATTACTCATCCATTTTATTGGATTTTAAAAACAGCTTCTAGTTTTATTTGTCAATTGAATTTTTTTTTGTCTTCCAGAATTTCCATTTTGTTATTTATTTGGGATTTTAAAAAATTTATTGTTTTTCTTCAGCTTGTCTTTAGCTACGTGTCCAATTCATTGATCTGCTTTCTTTCTTTTTTATTGTTGAAAATACTTGGAAATATAAATTTTTCCCTAAGGACTGTTTTGGTTGCACCCCTAAAATTTTGGTATGTTTTATTTCAATCATGGCAATTATTTCACTAATATTGTTGCATGAATCTTCTTTGACAAAATTATCTATTATTTCTATGATATATTCTTTGACACATAAATTCTTTAGGATTAAACTATTTAATTTCCATTTTATTTTGAATGCTTTCTTCAGAGGCCCTTTATTGACTATAATTTTTATAGTGTTGTAGTCAGTAAAAGATGTTTAATATTTCTGCTTTTCTTCTTTTTATGAGGTTTTTTTCTTAGTACATGGTCAATTTTTTGTAAAGGTGCCATGTCTAACTGAGAAATATGTGTAATCCTTCCTATTTGTATTCAGCAATTAATAGAAATATATTATATCTAACTTTTCTAAAATTCTATTCAGGTGCTTAACTTCCTTTTTGTTTATCTTTTGGATAGTTTTGTCTAGTTTGGATAGTTTTGAAAGGGATACACTGAAGTCCCCAACTATATTTTCCTTTCTATTCTTCCCTGTAATGTAAATAAATTTTACTTTAAGTATTTCGATGAAGACCTGAGTCCAAATCTGTCCTCAGACACTCAGACACTCAGACACTGTGTGACCATGGGCAAGTCACTTAACCTCTGTCTGCTACAGTTTCCTTAACTGTACAATGGGAATAGTAATAGCACCTATCTCCCAGGATTGTGATGAAAATCAAATGAGATATTATTTGTAAAGTATTTAGCACAGTGTCTGGCACATAAGAGATAATTAGTAAATCTTTTCTCCCCACTCCTTCCTCCATCCCTTCATCCCTCCCTCCTTTCTTTCTTCCTTCCTCCCTTTTTCCCATTGGGAATATCTATATTAAATATTGATATTGTTTCATTATCTACAAAGCTTTTATTATAATGTAATTTCTGTGTTTATCACTTTTAAACATGTCTAATTTTGCTGTTGCCTTGTTGGAGATCATGTTTGCTACCCTTGCTTTTTTGAGTTTACCTGAGGCATAATAAATTCTGTTGTAACCCCTCATTTTAACTTTGTGGTATTCCTTGTTCCCTAATAACAATATATTGTTAGACTCTTCCAATCCAATCTGCTACTTTCTTTCATTTTATAGGTTACTTTATCCCATTCAAATAATGATAATAATAATAATAACATTTATATAGGACCTTAAGGTTTACAAAATGCTTTACATATATTATTTAATTGATCCTCATAAGAACCCTTTGAGAAATGCTCTATTATTATACCCATTTTACAGATTAGGAAGTGAAGCATGAGAGAGGTTAGATAACTTGTCCAGAGTCGTGCAGCAATTAAGTAGGCAGGATTCAAATTTAGTTTTTTCTAACTCCAAGTCCAACTCTTTATACACTAAACCACATAATGCTATGAATGTTAATTTTTATTTCCCTTCATCATACACTCTGATACTTTTAAGAAATATTTTTTAAATAGTTTTTCCTTTCCGTCCCTGTGCCCCTTCTCCCATTTGCAAGAAAGAAGAAAATGGTAAAAGAGGAGGAATGTAATCTATAATTAAAGGTATATGCTTCCACTGTCCAGCTTCTCCTCTTTTTTTCTTCACCAAGACCCTGATCTCTGGCCTTATGCTTTACTTGTAATCCCCCCTTTACAATCCACCCTTTGAATTTGAAATGTATTTTGCTCATGGTTAACCCCTTTCAAATCTACCATCTCTCTAAATTCCTTTTCTTCCCTTTCCCTATCTCTGTTTCTCTAATGAGTTTAATATACTAGTACAACAGCCTCTTTGTGTGTGTCTATATATGTTGACCTCTTCTTTGTCCCATTCAGATAATGAGGTTCATGTGATACATAAGCTGCACATCCCTGCCTTCATGTTTTTTTAATCTTCTCACACATCCCAAATGTGAGATATAATCATTTACATCCCTTCTCTCTCATTTATTTCTTGGTATATTCTCTTATTTTCCTTCTTCTGTCTGCTGTTAAAAATATCAAAACAGAGTACCAACTCTACCACCACCTCACCCTACCCCAATTTTGGTGGAACAACAGTCTTCTTCTGGGTTTACTACTTGTGTATCTTGATTCATAATATTTCTTCATGGTGTCTTGTGCTTTCTCCTATTTACTTACATCTTCAGTTTCTGTTACTAATTTGGGATTTTGTGTCAGGACCAAGTTCTGTCATCATACTCCTGGATGGAATGATTAAACCCTGTTTGATCACAACCTTGAATTCCTGGGCTCCCAATGCTTCCTTGCATCTTCTCTGGTTTGGCTTCATCCCGAGAGCCGGTAGCCTTCCCCAAGGCCCTAAGGCAAGTACCTCTGTGGATCCATTTTTTTCTGTTCCTCTTCTTCCCCCCATGTTGGGATGTGGCTATGAGTTTCCAAATTTCCATTCCCCTATATACTTCCCTGGTCAGAGCATTGCTCTTAGGTTTCTGTCCCAACTACAGCCTCCCCAAGCTGAGTCTTCCTGTGGGCTTCCATGTCTCACAGGGCTTCCTTGGTCAGAGGGCTTCTGTGAGTCTATTGACCTGAGCTCATTTTGCTGGCTTCTCTGGAGGAACCCTTTCCCAGACTGACAGTATCTGGCTGTCTCATTATACTGCTCTGGGCTGGATGAAATCTTTTACTGTTATTTCTCTTTGGAGTTTTTGATCAATATTCAATCTGATTCTTTTTTTTTTTTTTGGAATTATTAGTGGAGTATATTATAGGAAGAGCTGCTCTCCTTTCTAGGCATTTGTGTTGCCATCTTGACCAGAATTCTCCATTGCTCACTTTACAAAAGCTCTCCCAATTTAGCAGCAACTACCCTACCTCCACCCATCATTCAAAAAGGAAAAAAAATAATAAAATAAAGGAGAGAAGTAGAACTAAGCCTCTAATAAATGCATATTGGATTGGAGTGGATTGTTGTGCCATTAACTAAGCAGCATGACTACTTGTGTTTACATGAGAAAAGGAGAAAAAGTAATTTTCTTTGTTGTGAAATGTTGACTTGTTGAGAAATGAATTGGACATGTAAATTTTAAAGAGAATATAATAATAATGAAAGATAATATTACTGAGGATAGTGAAGGATGGCACTGGGTTGGGAAGGGGTTGTTCATTGAAAAACCTATGTGGTCTACAGCATAGCATTTTGAAATCATTCTCAGAGTTATATAAAATCCAATAAAAAATATTCTTTGATGTCTGGGAAAAAAAATAAAAACTGCTGAAGGAAAGACAGAAAACATGCCTACTTCATAAGAGACAGATTAGGTTTGTATTTTAATCTTCATAAAATAATAACTGACCTCATAAAATGTTTATATTGTTGGTTGGTTGTTGTTCTTCATGCTTGAAGAGGACCAAATGATATGATGATATCAGGGTCAAGGGACAGTGTATCCAATTATAGCTGATCAGACTAATATGAGGTTGGTAGGCTCTACCACGCATCTGGCACAAGTAGTCCACAGAAAATTTTGGAGTGAAGATGACTCTAAATTTGAGTATCTCATGTTTCTTTTGAGCTACTGCAATTCTGTTTTGCTCATAGAGCACAGCATCTTCTTTGATGTGGGTATGCCATGCAGGGCTGTCCTATGCCAGTGTCTCCCATGTCTCACAATCAATTCCAACGTTCTTCAGAGAGACCTTGAGAATATCCTTGTACTGCTTCTTCTGAGCTCTGTGTGTGTTCTTTCCGAGCTTTTTCCTTGTGTGGCTTCTCTGTAAAATTGTCGTTTAGGCAAATAAACATTTGGCATTCAAAAAACATGACCAGACCATTGGAGTTATGTTCTCTGCAGTAGAATTTGAATGCTTGGCATTTCAGCTCGAGAAAGAACTTCTGTGTCCAGCACCTTATCTTGCCAGGTGATCTTCAGAATCTTCATAAGACAATTCAAATGGAAGCAATTCAGTTTCCTGGCATGGAGCTGGTATACTGTCCAGATTTCACAGGCATACAACAATGAGGTCAGCACAACAGCTCCATAAATGTTCAGTTTGGTAGGTTGTCTAATAACTCTTCTCTCCCACACTTTCCTTCAGAGCCTCCCAAACACTGATCTAGCTCTGGCAATGTGTGTGTCAACCACAAGTTATTGTGAAGAGAATGCTTTTTAGACTAAAATATCGATATAAATGTGAACTATTATTTTTAATATCACTTTGTCTTTCAAAATATATATGTGTGTACATATATGTGTGTACATTCCTAGGAAGTATACTTCCAAGGTAAGAGAACTTATCCACAGCATTCAAAATGTCTCCATTTGCTCTAACTGATGTTTCCACATATGGATGGTACAGTGCTGGCTGGTGGAGAACCTCTGCTTTCTTAGCATTAATTGTCTGGCCAAAGTTAGCACAAGTGGCAGAGAATTGATCCATTCTCTGTTGCATCTCAGCCTCAGGGGCTGCATTGAGTGCATAATCATCTGCAAATAAAATGTCATGCACCAGCTTTCCCTTCACTTCAGTTTTTGCTGACTTCATAAAATGTTTATATCGTAAGGAAGTGGAGAAGGAGGCTAGTTAGGGAAACATTTGGCCTTTTAGCTATAATACATGAGACATTTATTCTCACTTAAATTAGAAACATCTTCCCGCAAGTGTCTGGAGGTTTTATTTCTAACAATTAGAACTGTCTGGAAATGGGAACAGCTGTCTTGATAAGCAGCAAGTTATCTGTCACTGAAGGTATTCAAGTAGAATTTGATGACATCATACAAGGGATTTGTCCATTAGCAGGAAGTTTGTCTAGATGACTCTTAGAATTCTAGAATTCCATAGCACGATAACTCATTTTGACCCAGCAGCTAATTTATGATGTGCGTTACATTTACAGCTCCAAAAAAATGGACACTATTTGGGTTAATTTGACAACAGCCAATCTGATTCAGAATTTGTCAGCATCCCTGTTTACTTCATCTTTCCTTTTTATTTCAAAATGGTAATACCTAATACATTAATATCTTTCTCCTTTGCCAGTTGTTTAGAGTAGTTTTATGTATTTCTATATATGTTAGCTATGTGACCATAGGTAAGTCACTTTACCTCCAAAAGTCTCAATTTCCCCATTTAAAAAATAGGTATAAAGCTTGTATTACCTAGGCACAAAGTTATTGTGAAGAGAATGCTTTTTAGACTAAAATATCGATATAAATGTGAACTAATATTTTTAATATCACTTTGTCTTTCAAAATATATATGTGTGTACATATTATATATATACATACACATGTGTGTATGTGTGTGTAATTTGTGTGTAATTCATAATATGAATACAAATCAGGGTGGAAATAAATGAAATAAAATAAATAATATAAAATAAAATAAATGAATGAATGAATATATGTGTGTATATATATATATATAAGTATATGTATGTGTGTGGGTATGGATGTATTTATATACACATATATACACACTTATTCTGTAATGTTTTCATAAATACACACATACACACATATATAATATGCTCATATATATACACAAACACATGCACACATATATCTTCATGGACCTCACAGGAAGAATAGTACCTGCCCCCACAGCTGTAATGGTGTGCCTGGCATTTCTCCTATTAGCCAAGTATCATCTTCCAATTGAGCATTATTTTGCAATGTGATAAAACATTGCAAAGAAGGTACCCCATGGTAGCCATTCTCTACAAGTTTATCTTAAAACGTTAAGGCTGTTGTGGGTTAAATCCTGTCTGAAAGCAGTAAGTTAGACTAGAGACATATGGTTTTGTCTGAACCAAAGGGCTCAAAATATACCTTGAGGAGTCTGCCAACAGCTCAGTGCAGTCTTGGGCCTTTAGATTTGAGATCCCTAGCCCAGACGAAACTTACAGCCAAGCCCATGAAGTTTCAAGACAGATATGTACTAGGGCAAATAAAGCAACCAAGAAATAATAACTTGATTTGTGTATCTTTACTCCTAAATTTTGCCAAGAGGGTGTGTTGAAGATCAGGCTTCCCCAGGAGTATATACATTTATCCAGTGTGAGAAAATACATCAGGGCTCTGGTTCATAATATGGTGGAAAGGGAACTGTGGCAAGATTCAGGAGATATGGCTTCTGGTTTTCTCCTCAACTATCCGTAATCTCAATCCCATTATTTACAGCTTAACTGTATGATAAATAATCAACACAAACTCTTAAGCCCTCATTAATTCTTCTGTGAGATAGAGATAATAATCCATGAGACATTTGAACACAGAGTACTGGACCATATGACCTCTTGAGAGCTTAGCTCTAAGACTTGTGATTCTAGAAAACATTATGTCTTTAAATTTGCTATTTTTATTTTCTTGCTATTTTTTGTTTTTATGTCACTCTCATTTCCAAATGCCCTCTTTTCTTTTTTACCCAGCAAGCTGTTTCTTATAATGGAGAATTTTTTAAATAAAGAAAAAAAAATTTTTCTCAACCAAAAATTTTAACAAAGCCTAGCAATGTATATTCCACACTCATAGTCTTCCTGCCTCTACAAAGTGGGGGGGGGGGGGGCATATTCACAACCCCCCCCGGATCAAACTTCTTTTTTTTTTTTTTAAGTGAGACAATTGGAGTTAAGTGACTTGCCCAAGGTCACACAGCTAGTACGTGTCAAGTGTTTGGTCTGAGGCCGGATTTGAACTCAGGTCCTCCTGACTTCAGGGCCGGTGCTCTATCCACTGCACCACCTAGCTGCTCCCAGGGTCAAACTTCTTAATCATTATATTTACAGTGTTCAGTTTCAGTTTTTTTTGGTTATCAACTTTTATATTGTTGCAATCATTATATAGATTTTGTTATTCTGGTTCTACTTCTTCACTCTGCATCAGTTAATATGTGTATACATCTCTGAATTTTCATCTAGCTTCATTTAAACCTTGGTGTTCAGAATAACTCAATACTTAAATTTATGATTCTATAGGAATATACAGATTGAGTAACATAGCTAATATGAAGAAGCAAAAAGTGACCATTGTTTTTACTAATAGGTTTTTAAGGGCATGGATATTGTTTTATCCCTTATAAATCTTAACTATGGTAATTGATTACAAAATAAGTTCACCACTAATTTATTAGCTTAAAGTAACTTAGAACAAGTTACCCCATTTCCTTGAGCATCTGGTCACTTATAATTACTCTTTTATTACCTATTTCATAGGCTTGCTATAACATGCTTTATTTTTTAAAATTTATTTTTTCTCAATCACATGCAAAAAACAATTTTTAACATTCATTTTTTAAAAGTTTGAGTTCCAAATTCTCTTCCTCCCCTCCCTTGGGAAGGCAAACAATTAATAGGTTATAAATGTGGAGTCATGTAAAACACATTTTCATATTAGCCATGTTACAAAAGAAAACAAAGGCCACCCCACAAAATCCCAAGAAAAATAAAGAAAGTAAAAAAAAAGTATACTTCAATCATCATTCAGACTGCACCAGTTCATTCTCTGGTGATATATAGCATTTTTCATCATAAGCCCTTTGGTACTGTCTTAGATCATTGTATTACTGAGAATAGGTAAGTCATTCACAGTTGATCATTGTACAACATTGCTTTACTGCCTAAAATGTTCTCCTGGCTCTGCTCCTTTTACTTAGAGCAAGTACTTTTTAAAGTACAATGCTTACATTTAAATACATGAATGATTATTATTATGTCTATTATTATTATTTTCATCTGTTTTCACCAGTTCAACTCAATAAGCATTTATTTGAATGCTTACTCTTTGTCAGGAATTGCACTTGTCACTGGGGGTACAAATAAGAAACAAAACTCTTCCTTCCCTCAAGGGAGCTTAATGTTTTATTAGAAAAAATAGCATATAAACACATAAGCATATACAAAATATATAGAGAATAACTATAGAGAAACTTCAGGACAGGGATTCACTCACAACTGGGGAAATCAGGAAAGATCTCCTTTAGGAAATGATAGCTTAGCTGTATTTTGTTGGGTTTTTTTGGTTGTTTGCTTTTTTTGTAATATTATGGTAATTTTTATTTTTTTTTTGTTTTCAACATTTACTTCCACAAGATTTTGAGTTCCAAATTTTCACCCCATCTCGCCCCTCCCCACCCCAAGATGGCATGCATTCTGAATACCCCTTCCCCTAGTCTGCCTTCCCTTCTATGTCTCCCCCCGCTTCTTTTATCCCCTGCCCCTTCAATTTTCCTCTAGGGCAGGATGGATTTCTGTACCCCATTTCCTGTATTTCTTATTTCCCAGTTGCATGTGAAAACATTTTTTTTAAACATGTGTTTTTAAAACTTTGGATTCCAAATTTTCTCCCTTCCTCCCTCCCCACCCACCCTCACTGATAAGTCAAGCAACTAAATATAGGTTATATATGTGCAGGTTTGCAAAACACTTCCATAGTAGACATGCTGTGAAAAACTAACTCTATTTCCCTTAGTCCTATCCCGCCCACCCATTTATTCTATTCTTTCTTTTGACTCTGACCCTCCTCTGAAGTACTTGCTTCTGATTACCACCTTTCCCAATCTGCCCTCCTCTCTCATTCCCCTACTCTCTTGTCCCCTTCCCCCCCCCATTTTTCTGTAGGGTAAGACAGATTTTCATATCCAATTGAATATGTATGTTATTCCCTCCTTAAGTCAAATTCTATGAGAATAAGATTCACTCATTTCTTCTCACCTTCCCCTGTTTCCCCTCTACTGTAAGAGCCTTTTCTGTTTTTTTTTGTGAGATAATTTACCCCATTCTACCTCTTCCTTTCTCCTTCTCCTAGTATAATCCTCTCTCACCCCTTAATTTTATTCTCCAGATATGACCCCTTCATCTTCAACTCACCCTGTGCCCTCTATCTATCTATCTATCTATCTATCTATCTATCTATCTATCTATCTATCTAT
>NW_020954610.1:18960626-19024327 GCF_900497805.2 Vombatus ursinus | reverse complement strand
TATCTATCTATCTATCTATCTATCTATCTATCTATCTATCTATCTATATCTATATGTACGTACATGTAATTTTTCCCCTCCCACTACCCTAATACTGACAAAGGTCTCATGAGTTACAAATATCATCTTTCCATGCAGGAATGTAAACAGTTCAACCATAATAAGTCTCTTACGATTTTCTCTTTCCTGTTTACCTCTTCATGTTCCACTTGAGTCTTGTATTTGAAAATCAAATTTTCTATTCAGCTCTGGTCTTTTCATCAAGAATGCTTGAAAGTCCTCTATTTCACTGAATGGCCATTTTTTCCCCTGCAGGATTATACTCAGTTTTGCTGGATAGGAGATTCTTGGTTGTAATCCTATCTCCTTTGCCCTCCGGAATATTATATTCCATGCCCTGCAGTCCCTTAATGTAGAAGCTGCTAAATCTTGTGTTATCCTGATTGTGTTTCCACAATACTTGAATTGTTTCTTTCTGGCTGCTTGTAATATTTTCTCCTTGACCTGGGAACTCTGGAATTTGGCTACAATATTCCTAGGAGTTTTCCTTTGGGGATCTCTTTCAGGTGGTGATTGATGGATTCTTTCAATTTCTATTTTGCCCTCTGGTTCTAAAATATCAGGGCAGTTTTCCTGGATAATTTTTTTTTAAGTGAAACAACTGGGGTTAAGTGACTTGCCTAAGGTCACACAGCTAGTATATGTCAAGTGTTTGGTCTGAGGCCGAATTTGAACTCAGGTCCTCCCGACTTCAGGGCCGGTGCTCTATCCACTGTGCCACCTAGCTGCCCCTCCCTGGATAATTTCTTGAAAGATGATGTCTAGGCTCTTTTTTTTTATCATGGCTTTCAGATAGTCCAGTAATTTTTAAATTCTCTCTCCTGGATCTATTTTCCAGGTCAGTTGTTTTTCCAATGAGATATTTCACATTTTTTCTAATTTTTCACTCTTTTGGATTTGTTTTACAGTGTCTTGATTTCTCATAAAGTCACTAGCTTCCAATTGCTCTATTCTAATTTTTAAGGAAGTATTTTCTTCAGTAAGCTTTCGGACTTCCTTTTCCATTTGGCCAATTTTGCTTTTTAGGGCATTCTTCTCCTCATTGGCTTTTTGGACCTCTTTTGCCATTTGAGTTAGGCTATTTTTTAAGGTGTTATTTTCTTCAGTATTTTTTTGGGTCTCCTTTAACAAGCTGTTGACTTGTTTTTCATGATTTTCTTGCAAAACTCTCAGTTTTTCCTCTACTTCTCTTGCTTGCTTCTCAAAATCCCTTTTGAGCTCTTCCAAGGCCTGGGACTGATTCATATTCTTCTTGGAGGCTTTGGATGTAGGAGTTTTGGCTTCATTGTCTTTTTCTGGTTGTATGTTTTGATATTCTTTGTCACCAAAGTGAGATAATATAGTCCGACTCTTTTTGCGCTGCTTACTCATGATCCTGGTCAATTACTTGAGTTTTAAACTCTTTATTAAGGTAAAAGTCTACTTCCAATGGGAGGAGTGTATTGTCCCAAGCTTTGGGGGTTTGTACAGCTGTTTTCAGAGATACATCTAGGGACCTGAAAACTTTCAGTTCTTCCAAGGTGCTATGATAAGGGGCGAGGTGTTTTCTCTCCACTGCCACAAGAAGCTTCACTACACCAGCATTCCTCCTCGCTCCAGGACCGCCCCTCAGAACTGTGACCTAGATCCAAGCACAGGTAAAGCAAGAGATTCCTGCCTTAGCACTGGCAAAGAGATCCCTGCAATCTCCCTCTGATCAGCCACTTGATTCCCCCTCAGACTGTGGGACGGAAGCTCAGGAAAAAGCCGTGCTCAAGACTTGCGACTGAGACCTAGCTCCTCTCTCACTGCAGTCACAGACTTTTCCCACTGACCTTCTAAGTTGTCTTTGGTGTTCAGGGGTTGAGAAGTCTGGAAACTGCCACAGCTGCCCGCGATTCAGTCATCTGAGGCCTGCTGCAGGGTCGCTGCGGCGCCCACACCGAACTGCGCTCCTCTCCCTCCCCAGTGTGATATACCTTTCCAATCAACCATCCAGGCTGTCTTTGGCTGGAAATTTGTTTCACTCTGTCTTTTTGTGGGTTCTGCTGCTTTAGAATTTGTTTAGAGCCATTTTTTATAGGTATTTGGAGGGGTGTGGGGGGAGAGCTCAAGCAAGTCTCTGCTTTCCCGCCTCCACCTTGGCTCTGCCTCCTCCAGCTCTCTTAGCTATATTTTGAAAGAAAGATTCTGCTGTTGTTGTTTTAATATATTTTTATTTCATTAAATATTTTCTAATTACTTAAAAAATTTTAACTTTCATTCTTAAAATTTTTCATTTCCAAATTCTGTCCCTCTCTTGCCCATCCCCAGCCCCTTGAGAAGGCAATGCTTGCCTTATGATATGATATTAATTATACATGTGAAGTTATACAACATATATTTCCCTATTATCCATACTGCAACATACACAAAACACATACACAAAAAATCCCCAAGAAAAATAAAGGAAGTGAAAAAAGTACGCTTCAATCTGTATTGAGAGTTCATCAATCAACTCTCTCTCTTTCATCATAGGTCCTCTGAAATTGTCTTGGATCATTGACTACCTCAGAGTAGCTAAGTCTTTCATAGTTGGTCATCATTACAATATTGCTGTTACTGAATACAATGTCTTCCTAGTTCTTCTCATTTCACTTTGCATCAGTTCATATAAGATTTCTCGGATTTCTGTGAAACCATCCTGCCTTCATTTCTTATAGCACAGTACTATTCCATTACGTTCATATACCACAACTTGTTCAGCCATTCCCCAACTGATAGCCATCTCCTCAATTTCCAATTCTTTGCCACCACAAAAATTTCTGCTATAAATATTTTTGTACAAATAGGATCTTTTCACTTTTTGTTGATCTCTTTGTTATATAGACCTAGTAGCAGTATTGCTGGGTCAAAGGGTATGCACAGCCTGTTGGGCATAGGTCCAAATTGTTTTCCAAAATAGTTGGACCAGTTCACAACTCTACCAACTGCATTAGTGTCCCTATTTTTCCACATCCTCCCCAGAATTTGTCATTTTCCTTTTTTGTAATGTTAGCCAATCTGATAGGTAGTAACTAGGATTCTAATCCATGTTTATGAAACAGAGCAAAACAAACTGATCTAGATGGAGTTCAAACTCACGACTGTAGGATCTTCATTAGAATCATTGAATCACAGACTTTCAGAGTTGGAAGGGATCTCAGATGTCATTTAGTCCAGGTCCTACTTGAGTTCCAAACTCACTTCAGGAGATAGAAAACTCACTACCCTTTAGAGTAGTCCATTCTGCTTTTGATAGCTCTAATAATTAGGTTGTTTTTCTCACACTGATCAGAAATCTGCCTCTCTGTAATTTCTTCCAATCAGTCCTCCTTCTGCTTTGTAGCCAAGTCAAAGAAATCTATTTTTTCTTCTTTTTTATAATAGCTATTCAAATATAAGAAGGTTATTTTATGTGTCCTAAGTCTTTGCCTCCCCAAGCTAAATATCCCCACTTTCTTTAGTGAGTCTTCTTTTGTCAGGGCTCTCAATCTCCTACCATCTCCCACCTCCCAGCACCTATCTTCCAGATTGTTAGGAGGATCAAGTGAGAT
The DNA here is from genome assembly GCF_900497805.2 of Vombatus ursinus. Classification (NCBI taxonomy): domain Eukaryota; kingdom Metazoa; phylum Chordata; class Mammalia; order Diprotodontia; family Vombatidae; genus Vombatus; species Vombatus ursinus. The sequence goes on along the minus strand of NW_020954610.1, from coordinate 19,020,713 downwards.
AATAATTGCAAAGCACATAGTAAATGTTATATAAATATTAAGTATTGTTATCATTATTATTATTATTGTTTTTGGTTAGGCGATGGGGTTAAGTGACTTGCCTAGGGTCACACAGCTAGTAAATGTTATGTGTCTGAGGCCAGATTTGAACTCAGGTCCTCCTGAATTCAGGGCTGGTGCTCTATCCACTGTGCCACCTAGCTGCCCCAAGTATTGTTATTATTAACATTAGTTGTCATCCTCTTGATGAGTTCCTACTTGTCAATGTACTTTTAGTAACAGTATCTAACATTTATATAGGACTTTAAGGTTTGCAAAACATTTTCTTTACATATATTATCTCATTTGATCCTCACAACATCCCTAAAGTTATCCCCATTTTACAGATGAGGAAACTGAGGCTGAGGATCTTGCTCAGGATCACACATTTAGTAAGTGCCAAAATCAGGATTCAAACTCAGGTCTTCCAAGTATAGCAGTTTATTCATTAAGCCACCTAGCTACCTCAAATATGTCACTCAGAAGTGAACATAATAATGCCCCAGGTGTGGTCTGACCGAGACAAAAAACAGCAGAAACATCATATCCCTGGTTCTCGACACAATATTTCTTTTCATGCAACCTAGGAACACTTTGGCACAGGTAAGTGGCACAGTGAATAGAATGCCAGGTCTGGAGTCAGGAAGACTCATGTCCCTGAGTTTCAATCCGGCCTCAAATACTTACTAGCTGTGTGACCCTGGGCAAGTCACTTAACCTTGTTTGCCTTAGATGCCTTATCTATAAAATGAGCTGGAGGAGAAAATGGCAAACCACTCCAGTATCTTTGCCAAGAAAACCCCAAATGGGGTCAAGAAGAGTCTGACACGACTGAAACAACTGAACAGCAATAAGATCACATTAGCCTTGTTGGGTGCCATATTGCACTGTTGGCTTATATTGAGCTTGTTCACTAAAGGCCCAAGTCTTTCTTACATGAACTTTTATCCATGCAATTGATTTTTTTTTAAAAACACCTTTCCATTTATCCCCACTAAAATTCATCTTATTAGCTTAGACCCATCATTTTAGCCCACTGAGGTCTTTTCAAATTCTTACGTGTAGGTTATTTATTCATAAAGATAACGAGATAGCTCAGATAGTGAAATAACAAGAGAGCATATTCTCATTCACATTAAATTATTCTTATTATACATACAGTTTTTGAACAAATAAACTGTTGGTTGTTGATACTGTTGTTGAGACTTATGATTTCCTCAGTGTAGGGAACTGTTGGCATGAAAACTCTCTTCCCCAAGCAGATCGCAAATGATGACAACTTATAGTCTTTGTCTGAAGGCACCGAGAGTGACTTGCCTATGGTCACATGGCTGGTATGTGGTCGTGCTTAGGCAAATGTTTAGCTGGTTAAATACATGCTTTATTTCAGGTGAGTTAGTGAGTTCTGACATCCTCAGTATTTGCATCTGCCCTTTTTTGTGAGCTTATATTTGCAATCTATTTTATGGGTTTTGAATGTAATTTCCTCTTTTTATTCAAAGAAAAAAAAGCAAAGATTCTACTTAAGGGATTGATTCACTTGTATTTTCATAGTAATACAGGTAGAAATCCAATTTGAAAGCTAATGGGATTATTTTCATTAGTCTAAAGCAATGTTTGAAGTGCTTAACTAGGTGGGTACTTTAATTCAACAGAAACCAGGATTTATTTTCTGAAGGTCAAGTGATTTTGGAGTGAAAGGGTTATAGAAACAGAAAGGACTTAAAAGTATTTTGTCTATGATCCTTATTCCCAGCCTTATTCCCCACTCCCACCCCACTTAGAAACAGCTGTGCATTCATCATAAGGCAAAAGACAATGGTTTGAAAAATTTGAACCTAACTTTGTAACCAACTAGTTGTATGTCTTTGAACATCTCGTGAGTTCTTTTGAGTGACAGTATTTACCATCTAGTTGACAGCTTTCTGGTGATGAATCCTTTAATAACATGTAAGCAGCTGGGTGACACAATGGTTAAAGCACTGGGCCTGCAGTCAGGAAGACCTGTGTTTAAATCTAGGCTTAGACACTTACTAGCTGTGTGACCCTGGGCAAGTCACTTACTTGCCTCAGTTTCCTCATCTTAAAATAGGGATAATAATAGCACCTACTTTCCAGGGTTTCCCTGAGGATCAAATGAGATAATGATCATAAAGCACTTAGCACAGTGCCTGGCACACAGTGAATGATATATAGATATTAGCTGTAATTACGATTACTTAATATATTATTTACAAGATTGAGGAATATGTCTTAGCCTATTTTACTAATGACTAAGATGAGGCAAGGAAAAGCAATTTTTTGTGGAGTGAGGCAATTGGAGTTAAGTGACTTGCCCAGGGTCACACAGTGGGTAAGTGGCAAGTGTCTGGTCTGAGATCGGATTTGAACTCAGGTCTTCCTGATTTCAGGGCCAGTGCTCTATGCTCTGTGCCACCTAGCTGCCCCAAAAGCAAAATTTTAAAAGCAAAATTAAAACAACAAACATTGAGTCTTCCTAAGTATTCTAGACTGTACTAGGTGCTGTAACTAGGTGCTAGGTGCTATCTAGTTTTATGGGTCTATCACCCTGCCATGTTTTGACTATTTCTGGACTCATTTTCTGGGTCAGCAGCTTCCATATATGGCTTGTCTGAAAAATGATTCTAAAAATATTCAGGGACGACTCAGCAGTAAGTGTGGTTTCAAACCCATCATTCTTCTTTGGGCGTCCAAGTTTTGAGTCTTGTGTCTGAACCTAAACTCTGACTGTGGGAACATATTTGACTCAACAAGATTTCCATTATTGCTACAAATAATTAACCAGATGCTCTGTAAAAAAAAAAATCCAAACACATTTCTCAGAGCTGTCTCTCTAGGCCAGTCACCTTGAGCCTCCTGGTGAAAGTCTGAGAGCCCGGCAGTGCTCATCCTTTTAGACACCCTTTGAAATTCAGCACAGGAATTCCCGTGCTGAAACAGTCTGGTGGCCTGTGCTGACACTCCTATTACATCTCCTCTTACCAGATTCAGAATGTGTGAATGAGGCTTTTTGAAGATAAAGAAAAAAAGAGGCCTCAGGGGCTAGATCTGGGTAGATTTCTCAGTTAAGGATTATTTTTTATGCTCTTTTATTTTTAGGGGAAAGTGAGGTTTCTTCTGATACCTGGGGAGCTATGATTCCCAAGTATTGTTTAAGTGACTGTTGAAGCAGCTTTGGTATAATGGATGAGGTAGGTGCTGGGAGATGTGGCTTCAAATCCTCTTCCCTGTCAGACCCCTTAAGTTGATTAACCTCTCTGGGCCTCAGTTTCCTAAACTGTAAAATGAGAAGACCAAACTCACTAGCCTCGAAGGTCCCTTCTAGCTTTAAATCTATGATAGTCAAGGTCCCCTCTGGCTCTAAATCTATCTATCTCTCTAAATAGAGAGATAGATATAGATATAGAAATATAAATGCTATGGATTATATAATGGGGCAGCTAAGTGACTCAGTGGATAGAGTTAGGAGGACATGAGTTCAAATCTGGCCTCAGACACTTATTAGCGATGTGACTAGGCAAGTCACTTAGCCCTGTTTGCCTCAATTTCTTCATCTGTAAAATGAGCTGGAGGAGAAAATGGTGAACCACTCCAGTATCTTTGCCAAGAAAACCCCAAATGGGGCCACAAAAAGTCATACACACCTGAAAATGACTAAACAAGCTTTTGGAAACAGTAAATCCCTCTGTTAGTGGACTTTGGTTGGATGATTTGTTCCAAGTTCCAGTGATTCTCTCTTACCCCTAGAATGAAATAAAACCCTCTGCTTGGTTTTTAAAGTCCTTCACAACATGGACCCTCCCTACATTTTTAGTCTTCTTATGCTTTACTTTCTTCCGTATATTCTATGATCCAGAGACACTGGCCTTCTTGAAATTCCTTGTACACCACATACCATCTCTTGACTCCATCCATTTTCATTAGCTGTCTCCTATGCCTGGAATACTCTCTCTCCTGACCTCTGCCTCCTGACTTCTCTATCTTCTTCTAAGATTCCGCTCAAATCCCATTTTCTCCAGGAAGCCTTTCCTGATCTCCTCCCCCCTGCTCACTCCCCACTCCCCATAGCTTTCCCTCTTTCCTTTTTTTCTTTTTCCTTCTGAGATCACCTTCTTTTTACATGGTGTGCCAATTACCACCTTTGTGGTGAGCCATCGCACATCTTCAGTCCTCAGTTTCCTTCTTTTCCAAATGGAGTGCTGGATGAATTTGTGTCAGGTTTAAGATTTCAAAGAACAAAGATAAAATCTACAGTAAATTGATCTAAAAGGCATAGAGAATGATATCCAAACCACAAGGACATAAGTGCAAAACTGGCACCTGCTAGGTACTCAAATTTGTAAGGCCCAAGGACACAAAAGATGCATGTGGAACTGATTCTAAAAGGACAGTGCTATCCAGATCAGGATAATCCAAACCCAACTGGCCCATATAAGTCAGAGGCTTTATGGTTTTATATGAATGTGGTCACCAGAAGCTGGAACCTTCTGCAAATGTACTAATCTTAGGGTAGACAAACTTACACGTACCTTTAAATGCATCAACCACGAACAGATCAAATAAGGCTAAACACATGGGGTTGGTAGACTTTCTTTGAAGTCAGAGGATATGCTTATGGAGATTCACTAATCATTCTGTCTTGATTCATGTTCTCCTGACTCCCTCCTTGGTGGCAGAGGTCTTGATTAACCTAAATCTAAAATGTTCTAAGTAATATTCTCAAGGGGAAAGTGATCTCTTCCTTCTCAAGTTTCTTAGTACTTTGTCTGCATCTCCTATTTGCCTTTATCTTACCCTTTCTGCTATTATTGTGTGTGTGTATACTTCTCTTCCTTTTCATTATGTTGTAAGCTTTTAAAGAACAGATTCTATATCTTATCTATTCCTGTATCCCTTGTGCTTAGTATAGAGCTTTGCATACAGCAAGTGTTTATAAATGCTCATTGTCTGAACTCCTTTTGGGATAGTTGAAGACAGAGTAGGTATCAAGGTGTCATAAAAACTAGGGTCCACTAGTCTCAAAACCAATGAAGCTAAAATTAGAAGAGAAGTATAAAATTTTGAGGGGGGAATAGAATCTTTGTATAAAGTTTCTCTCATGAAGTTTTCATTTTTAAGACATATAGGAAATTGAGTCAAATTTACAAGAATAAGAGCTATTCCCTAATTGATAAAATGGATATGAGTAGGCAGTTTTCAGAGAAAGAAGCCCAAGCTACCAATAGCCATACCAAAAAAAGCTCTAAATCATTAATAAGTAGAGAAATGCACGTTAAAACAATTCTGAGGTTCCAACTCATACTCATTGCATTGACTGAGATGACAGAAAAGAAAAATTACAAATGCTGAAGGAATATAGGAAAACAGGTACACTAATGCACTATTGGTAGAGCTGTGAACTAGTCCAATCATTCTGAAAAGCAATTTTGAACTATGTCCCCCAAACTATTAAATTACATACATCCTTTGACCCAGCAATGCTACTACTAGGTCTATACTCTGAAGTGATCAAAGAAAGAGAGGGAAGGAACCATGTGTACAAAAACATTTATAGCAGCTCTTTTTTGTGTGTGTGGTGGCAAAGAATTGGAAACCCAAGGGATAGTCTACTACAATTCCAAAAGATGAAACATACTCTCCACCTCCAGATAGAAAGTTGTTGCATTCAGAGTGCAAACTGAAGCATATTTTCTTCTCCTTCTTTTTCTTTCTAGTTTTAGATATGGCAAATGCTGGAATTTGTTTTACATGACTACACCTATTTGTAAGAAATTTCATTTTTCTTACCTTCTCAATGAGTTGGGATGCAGGAAAGGGAGGAAGAGATTTAGGAGCTGAAAGTAAAATAAAATTGAGTTTTTTAAAAAGAGACACTATGCATAATTATGGCTTAAAAATTAATATAAGAGAATCATTGGTCTCTACTTCTTGATTTATATTTTAATCTTCAAATGAGTGTTAGCCAATCTGAAAGGTGTAATGTGGTACCTCAGCGTTGTTTTGATTTGCCATTTCTCTAATCACTAGTGATTTAGAGCATTTTTTCATATGACTATAGATGGCTTTAATTTCTTCATCTGCAAGCTGCCTATTCATATCCTTTGACCATTTGCCAATCAGGGAATGACTTGTATTCTTAGAAATTTGACTTAGTCATCAGATATAGTTTTAGAAGTTTGGACTCATGGAGTATATTGAACTTAAAGTAACTTATTTCCTTCACCCCTTGGCTTAAACCAACATCTGAGTGAAAATTGTGAAGTGTAATTCAGAAGTAGTGCCACTCTAGAACTAGGAAACAAGGCAGACGTTTGGTTAAGGAGAATAGTAATAACCCAGTTACTTGAGCCAGAATAAGAGGTCAGACACCAAGCAGTATCAAGGGTGACTTCATTATAAGCCATGGACTCATGGATCTTCATATTTTTCCTGCATAGGGACCAGAGTGGAATCTAAGGCAAGGTTCAATCTGCAAAGCGGATTAAGTAGGAGCAGTCTACATACTGAAGTAATATAGGGAAAGGGAGTCAGTGTGGTGTAGTGTTCTGAAACGAACTCAACCAATCTAATCAAGTGGGTTAAATAGATCCAAGTAAGTGAATTAATCTGATCTAAGAAAATGTACTGAGAGAAAAAGAAAGGAGGAGACAGACAAGGGTAAGTTACATTACAGGAAAAGGCACAAACACCTGTTACAGCAGAGGGAAAGAAGGGAGAGAGATGAGCATTGTTTGAACCTTACTCTCAACAGATTTGGCTCAAGAAAGGAATAACATGATGGGTTAGGTTCAGAAATCTAGCTTGCCCTATAGGCAGTAGGAGGGAAAAGGAGAAAGAAAAGGGAGAGGGGACAGAAGGAGGGAAGAAGTAGTAAGGGGAAAGGGGAAGAAAAGGGAAGGGGCTAACAGAAGGGAGGAGGGACTGGGGAGGTGGTGGTCAAGAGCAAAACACTAGTGAGGAGAGAAAAGGAGAAAGGAGAAAGAAATGCATAAACAGGGAGAAAATAGGATGGAGAGAAAGACACAGATAGTTGAATGCAGATCGAAGCATGCTATTTGCTATTTTTATCTTCTGTTGTGTTTTGTTTCCTCTTTCTGGTGGTTCCTCCTATTGGTTCCTCCTTACAACATTACTAATGTGAAAATATGTTTAATAGGAATGTATATGTATAGCCTATGTCAGATTGCACGCCGTCTTGGGAAGGGAGGTGGGGAGGGAGGGGGAGAAAAATTTAAAACTCAAAAGCTTATGGAAGTGATTATTGATAATTCAAAATAGATTAATTTTTAAAAATAAAATTAATAATACTTGTGCTACCCAAAAAAAAACCAAAAACTCAACCAACAGTCAGGAGACCTGGCTACTTTTATATCTGTCACTAACTCTCTGTGAGTCTTGAGAAAAGTCACTTAACCTCTCTGGGCTTCTGTCCTCATGTGTAAAATGAGAGGATGGGAGTAGATATTTTCTAAGGACGGCTAGGTGGCGCAGTAGATAGAGTGCTGGGCTTAGAGTGAGGAAGATTCATCTTCCTGAGTTCAAATCTGGTCTCAGACACATACTAATTGTGTGACCTTTGGGTAAGTCACTTTATCCCACTTGCCTCAGTTTCTTCATCTGAAAAGTGGGCTGGAGAAGGAAGTGGCAAACTACTCCAGTATCTTTATCAAGAAAACCCCAAAGGGGTCATGAAGAGTCAGACACAACTGAAAAATGACTGAACAGCAACAATAAAGATCTCTAAAAGTTCCAAAATTTTACTTCTATAATTAATACATATATGTATATATATCCATGCGCACACACATATATATATACCCACATATAAATATTCAGAGAGAGAAAGAGGGAGAGAGAGAAGAAGGAAAAGAGGAAGAGAGAGAGAGAGAGAGAGAGATGATATTGATAATGATGATGATGCAGATGAGAGTTTGGCTTGAGGTTTCAAGGTTACCACATGCACATTTCCTTGCTGTGTTTGACTCCCTATCCATTTATCTAATTAAAAGTAGCCTTATTAAAGTCAAGTTTGAGGCAATGTTTAAGCTCTGCCACTTAGAGGATAACGTTATTTGTTAGAAAAATACTCAAATTCATCATAATATTTTAATTGTTTCTGGCACTAAAGTGAAAAACTTCCAAACCTGAGTAGTTGGGGGCTTTCTCCCCAAGGGTAGGAAGTCTAAATTTAATTCAGTTCTGAATGGCTTAAATTAACAGCAATGCAAATCTCTTGGCATAAACCGTTTTAATTAGAGCCTAAGTAATCATCTGTAACCTCATGCACAGGGATGTTCCTCACAAAAAAACATAAACTGGGGTGGTCTTGGCACCATAAATTTGAATTGAGATTTAAGGTATTGTCCTATTGGAACTATTGGATTTAGAATTCTCTTCTTCCTCGTATTAAACAGAATCCATTTTACCCAACTTTTGGCCTTATGTGTAAGATAAAAGGACTAAATTCTTAGTCAATTGACTAGCAACATATGCCTTTGACTTTTAGCATCAATTTTGGCTGTTTCAATAGGAAGATATCAAAGATAACAGATAAGGTATCAAGTTCAGAAGGGAAGATATCAAATTATGAAATATCTGGAATAATTGATAGGAAACTGGAAAAAGCAATAAGCAGTTTATAGGTACCAAGAAGTATTTTCCACACATTAAGTTGAAGTGCTGTGAGAAAAAAAGATGACATGTGGAGATGGTTATAAAATATTTTAATGATTATTTCTTTGTATACTTTGGGGTGACATGGAACTGGAGTAAGGAGACAGGGGTTTTAGTTCTAGTTCTCTAATAAATTTGAGAACTAGAACTTGAGAACTTGACCTAGTCACCATTCTATTATTAATTAGTTGTGTGATCTTGGGCAAGTCACTTAACTTCTGTGAGTCTTAGTTTGCTCATTTGTACCAAGATAAAAGAAGAAAGAAAGTCTGAATTAGATGATTTCTGAGGTTCCTTCTAACTCAAAATATCTATGATTTAGAGTACAATTTTACTGTTTTAAATGCCAATAAAAGTCTATTGTTGTGTCTTTGATCCTGCTCCTCACCTCCACCACTTAGAATCTTTGGCTTCCTTCAAAGGTCAACTCAACAACCGCCTTCTGGAGGCCTCATAGGAGGCCTTTCCTAATCCTCCTAGGTGCTGTCATTGCCCCCTGAAGTTGCCTGGAATGTTTTTGCACATTTTTTTGGACTTATACAGGTTATTTCCCCCAATAGACTATAAGCTCCTTATTTGCCTGGGATTATTTTGTTTTTGTCTCTATGCTCTCAACTAGGTGGCATGGTGGGTAGAGTGTTGGGCCTGAAGTCAGGAAGACTCATCTTCCCAAGTTCTAATCCAGCCTCAGACACTTACTAGCTGTGTGACCCAGGGCAATCCATCTAACCCTGTCTGCCTCAGTTTCTTATCTGTAAAATGATCTGGAGAAAGAAATGGCAAACCAGTATCCTTGCCAAGAAAACCCCAAATGGGATCACAAAGAGTTGAACACCACTGAAACAATTCAACAACAACAACAACATACTCTTAGCACTCAGCACACTGTCTTGAAACACAGGAGGTATTTAATAAATGTTTACTGATTGATTGCCGAAGTTCTCAGGCCCCTTACTGTAATATCTATGGTTCTATGATGGTGGTTAAGGGCCCCCATTTGTGATTGATTTGATGCTGTTTTTAGTGAAAAACCTCACCCTCAATCATAATATTACTGCTATGGGAAAATACAAGCTGTTTGATGATGGTCCTCTTTATGAAGTGGTTTCAAACTATTTATTAGAGGTGATGAGCAGAATTGCCACACAGGGGTACATGTAATAGGAGTGGTTTGGTATAGTAGAAAGATGATTGAACTTAGAGTCAAAGCCCAAAGTTTGATTAGATGTTATACCATTTTAGTCATGTCCTCTCCAAACCCTGGTTTCCTAAAAAATGAGATGGGAATAATAAGAGTGGCATTACCTAACTCACAAGGTTATTGAGAAGAAAGTATTTTGTGAACTTTAAAGCATTACCATGTGAGATATTAAAGGAACTTGGAAAAGTAACATTTTGCAAAGGTTATAAGCATTCATGACTAAAGGGCCTAGTTTTTTTTTTCTTAAGCACTTTTTAATAATTCAATCTATAATAAGATCTTTTCAAGGAGAGCAGTGTAAAGGTTATGTCAACAGTAGTAATTTTAAACATATTTTTAAAACACCATCAAGGGCATGTATGCTTGGGAAAGGAGAGGAATTGATCATATATTTAAAGTAACAACAGAGGGACAAACCAACTATGTCATGGTACCCACATATATATGCCAATGATTAAATAAATCTTCAGGCCAGGGAAGATTTATCCTTCCTGGGCTCTAGAGATCTTTTAATTATATATGGAGAGCTGGGATGGACTTTCAAGGGTATTTGGTCCAACTCCCCCTCATTCATTTTACATATGAGGAAACGGAGGCTCATGGAGTCTAAGTAATTTGCCCAAGGACACAAAGGTAGTAAATGAAAGAGCCAGGATTCAAATCAGATATCATGTCTCCACGTTCAATGGGGAAGTACAGTGTTCCTTCTACTAAATCCCAATGCATCTCTATAGAATAGCCTAGATAAGATGGAAGAGAGAAGATGTAATGTAAAGATTAAGCTGAGTCATTACCAGAGTGACCATGGGGTTCCGTGATCCAAGACATTAAGACAAGGGGTAAGACAGTTGTCGAATTCAAAAACTTTAGGAATCTGCCATAAATGAAGGGACCATAAATCAGAGATTGCAGAAAAGGAAACACTCAAGCTGCTTCCTGGAAGCTTAGATCTTCTTAGATTTCCAGAGGTGTGCTTGGGACTGTCCTGATGGACACTGAGGTCCTGCTTGGTTCTGAATGGGGTCTGCTGCCTCCTGGGACTCAACCTTTATTGGGAGGGGTGCTACTATTAGAGCTAAAAGAATGCTTTCAGGATGCTGAGTGGATCTTCTATGATAGATTTATAGGACATAGATAAGGATCACACAAGATAAGAAAATATGAAGGAAGAGTGTACCCACCTTCATGAGATTACAGATCCATTGAAATATTTTTCAAAAATAGTGGCCATAGAACAAAGCCATTCCTTCACATAGGCACAGTAGGCAGCTGTGTGCTTATGATTAGATATGCTTATAATATGATATTATGTGACCTGATATGATTAAAAAACAAGAAAAGGGGGCAGGTAGGTGGTGCAGTGTATAGAGCACTGGTCCTGGAGTCAGGAGGACCTGAGTTCAAATCTGACCTCAGACACCTAACACTTACTATCTGTGTGACCCTTAAGCAAGTCACTTAACCCCATTGCCTAACAAAAACAAAAGAAAAAAAAAAAGAAAACAAAGAAAGTACTACTAACCAGTACAAAAATTGGACTTATGCCAAGTTGTGGTAAATCAATCACATGTTCTCTGTAAGATACCTGCTTTGCCTGGAATTCAAATGGAGTTGTCAGAACAAGGCCTCTTTTTCTCTATACATTTACAACTCTAAATTAATAAATTTTCTGCACTTTATTTGTCAAACAGATAATAATGATAATCATTATAGTTAGCATTTTCTTTTTTTAAATATTTGTTTATTTATTTATTTTTAGTTTTCGACATTTGCTTTTATCAGATTTTGAGTTTTAAATTTTCTTCCCCTTTTCCCTCTCCAAGACAGTGTGCAATCTGATATAGGCTATACATGTTCAATCAAATTAAACCTATTTCCACATTAGTCATATTGTAAAGAAGAACTAAAACCAAAGGGAAAAACCACAAAAAGAAAAAAAACAAAAAGGAAGAGAAAAAATAGTATGTTTCGATCTACATTCAAACTTCATAGTTCTTTCTCTGGATGTGGATAGCATTTTCCATCATGAGTCTTTTGGAATTGTCTTAGATCATTGCATTGCTGAGAAGAGCTAAGTCTATCAAAGCTGGTCATCACACAATGTGGCTGTTACTGTGTACAATGTTTTCCTGGTTTTGATCATTTCACTCAGCATCAGTTCATGCAAGTCTTTCCAGGTTTTTCTGAAATCTGCCTGCTCATCATTTCTTATGGAACAATAGTATTCTATTACATTCATATACCACAACTTGTTCAGTCATTCCCTAATTGATGGGCATCCCCTCAATTTCTAATTCTTTGACACCACAGAAGAACTGCTATAAATATTTTTGTACGTGTGGGTCCTTTTCCCATTTGTATGATCTCTTTGGGATACAGACATAGAAGTGCTATTGCTGGGTCAAAGGGTATGCACATTTTTATAGCTCTTTGGGCATAGTTCCAAATTGCTCTCCAGAATGGTTGGATCAATTTACAACTCCACCAACAATACATTCATGTCCCAATTTTCCCACATCCTCCCCAACATTTATCATTTTCCTATTTTGTCATGTTAGACAATATCACAGGTATGATGTGGTACCTCAGAGCTGTTTTAATTTGTATTTCTCTAATCAATAGTGATTTAGAGCATTTTTTCATATAACTATAGAGGGCTTTAATTTTTTTTTATCTGAAAACTTCCTGTTCATATCCTTTGACCATTTATCAATTGGGGAATGACTTGCATTCTTATAAATTTGACTCAGTTCTCTATGTATGTTGGAAATGAGGCCTTTATCAGAGACACTGGCTGCAAAAATTGTTTTGCAGCTTTCTATTTCCCTTCTAATCTTGGTTGCATTGGTTTGTTTGTGCAAAAACTTTTTAATTTAATGTAATTAAAATTACACATTTTGCTTTTCATAATGTTCTCTATTCTCTTCCCTTCTCCATAGCTCTGACATGTAAACTATTCCTTGCTCCCCTAATTTGTTTATCATATCAGCCTTTATGTCTAAATTGTGTACCCATTTTGACTTTATCTTGGTGTATGGTATAAGATGTTGGTCTGTCCCTAGTTTCTGCCATACTATTTTCCAGCTTTCCTAGCAGTTTTTGTCAAATAGTGAGTTCTTATCCCAGAAGCTGGGGTCTTTGGGTTTATCAAACAGTAGATTACTATAGTCATTGACTGCTGTGTCTTATGTACCTAACCTATTCCACTGATCCACCACTACTTCTTAGACAGTACCAAGTAGATTTGATGATTGCTGCTTTATAATACAATTTGAGATCCATTATGGCTAGGCCACCTTCCCTAGCATTTCTTTTCATTAGTTCTCTTGATATTCTGTACCTGTTATTCTTCCAAATGAATCTTGTTATTATTTTTTCCAGCTCTATAAAATAATTTTTTGGTAGTTTGATTGGTATGGCACTGAATAAGTAAATTAAGTTAGGTATAATTGTCATTTTTGTTATATTAGCTTTAGATCTGACTTTATTTTGTAATTGTTTTTCATATAGTTTCTGGGTTTGTCTCAACAGGAAGACTCCCAAGTATTTTATATTATCTACAGTTACTTTAAATGGAATTTCTCTTTCCATCTCTTGCTGTTGGGCTTTGTTAGTAACATATAGAAATGCCAATGATTTATGTGGGTTTATTTTATAACCTGCAACTTTGCTAAAGCTGTTAATTATTTCAAGTAATTTTTTGATTCTCTAAGTGTAACATCATATCATCTGCAAAGTGGTAGCTTTGTTTCTTCATTGCCTATTCTAATTCCTTCAATTTCTTTTTCTCCTCATATCGCTAAAGTATAGCTAGCATTTTCATAGCAATATGAAGCTTACAAAGCACTTTATAAATGTTATCTTATTTTATACTCATAACAACCATGATACTATTATTAGCTCCATTTTATAGATGAGGAAATTGAGGCAGACAGATTAAGTGACCTATCCAAGGTCACACAGCAAGTAAATTTTTGAATTAGGATTTGAAACTGTCCCTGACTCCAAAGTCAGTGCTCTATTTCTTTCATCTATCATTTTTATTGTTGTTGTTGTTGTTGTTGTTGTTTTACATAATTCTTTAATAAATCACTAAATTCAAAATTTGGTCAAACATTTATTTCTATAATTATATTTTAGAGCATTTGTAAGTAAAAAAAAGTTTAGCATATAATTCTGTATCTTTCTCATTAATCTATAGCATATCTTTATCAGATCAGATTTTATCTTTATCAGATCTGAATTTTAGCTTGTTGTCAAAAGCTCTTGCTGTTTTTCTCCCTATTCTTCTGATTGATTAATCATTAAAACTTATTAGGTTACTTATCTCAAGGTGGTTATATGACTTTCTTGCCTTCATGCAGAGACGGCATACATTGTAGTTGAAAGAGCACATGACTTAGAGTCAGAAAGATTTGAATTCAAGTAGGCTAGGTGGCACAGTGGATAGAATATCAGCCTTGGAGTCAGGAGGACCTGAGTTAAAATCCAGCGTCGGACACTTACTGGCTGTGTAACCCTGGACAAGTCACTTAACCCCATTTGCCTCTGTGTCCTCATCTATAAAATGAGCTGGAGAAGGAAATGGCAAACCTCCCCAGTATCTTTGCCAAAGATGAGGTCACAAAGAGTTGGACATGACTAATTGATTAAACAACAAACAACATTGTCTCTGGTTCTTTATTTGCTTTGTGAACTTAAGTCACTTTAACTCTCAACCTCAGTTTCTTCACCTGTCAAATGGTGATAATAACTGTTGTGTGAGTTACATCACCTGTTTCATTGTGAAGATCTTCTGAAATGTATGTGAAACCACTTTTCAAACTGTAAATCACAATAAACAGTTTTGTAGGATAATTTGTTCTAGACTGTTTGGCATAACTAAAGGGAATACCTTAATTTACCTTTCTGGCACTCAGAACCTTTGCTTTCTTTAACAATTCAAGAAGCTTTTATGATGTGCCTTTCATGTATCAGATATAATGCTGGGTTTTGGGGCTATAAAGGTAAAAAAATGAGACAGTTCCTGCTTTCAAGAATCTTACAGTCAGAGAAGTCAATACAAGATATATACAAAGTAAATTATGGGGGTGGTAATAATTGGGATGATAAGGAAAGGCATCCTGTAGGAAGAGCATCAAAACCAAACCTTGGAATACGCTAGGGATTCCAAGAAGTAGCAGTGAGGAGGAAGAGTATTACAGGCTTGGAAAGCAGGCTGTGCAAAGGAATGTCATGCACAGGAAATAGGAAGTTTGGGGTGTGTGTGTGTGTGTGTGTGTGTCTGTGTGTCTGTGTGTCTGTGTGTAGGGGGGGAGCAGACAGGTATTAGGGCAAGAGGGAACTTAAAAAGCATTTATTAAGCATCTGTTATGTGCCAAGAGCTATCCTAAGAACTTTACAAACATTATCTCATTTGATCCTCACAACAGCCCTGGGAAGTAGATGAAGAAACTGAGGCAGACAGCAGTTAAGTGACTTACCCACGGTCAAATAGCTGGTAAATGATAGAGACCACATTTGAACTCAGGGCTTCTGACTCCAGGCACAGTGCTGTATCCACTGGGCCACCTAACTGACAAAGAAAATGTGATTTAAAACTTAAAAAGGTAAACTAAAAATACCACTTCTAGTTCTGTATACCAAAGAGATCATACAAATGGGAAAAGGACCTACATGTACAAAAATATTTATAGCAGCTCTTTTGATGGTGGCAAAGACTTGGAAGTTGAGGGGATGCCCATCAGTTGGGGAATGGCTGAACAAGTTGTGGTATATGAATATAATGGAACGCTGTCGTACTATAAGAAATGATAAGCAGACAGACTTTAGAAAAACCTGGAAAGACTTATATGAACTGATGCTGAGTGAAGTGAGCAAAACCAGAATAGTGTACCAGCCACACTGTGTGATAACTAACTTTGATAGACTTATCTCTTCTTAGCAATGCAAGGATCTAAGACCACTCCAAAAGACTCATGGAAAATGCTGTCCACATCCAGAAAAAGAACTATGGTGTCTGAATGCAAATCAAAGTATATTATTTGCTTGCTCGCACTCTCTCTCTCTCTCTCTCTCTCTCTCTCTCTCTTTTATTTCTTCTTTCTTGTGATTTCTCCCATTGGTTCTAATTCTTCTTTACAATATGACTAAAGTGAAAATAGGTTTAATATGAACGTATATGTTGAGCCTATGTCAATTTACACACTGTCTTGGGGTAGGAGTAGGGGAGAGATGGAGAGAAAATTTGGAACTCAAAATCTTATGGAAGTGAATGTTGAAAACTAAAAATAAATAAATAAATTTATTTAAAAAAATAAGCCAAAGTCAGACTCAGGGCTCCAAATGTCAAGCTGAAGAGCTTGTGCAGGGATTCTTAACCTGTAGTTTATGAACTCTTTATTTTAATATTGATTTTGGCACCTGTATTCAATGTAATTGGCTTCCTTTGAAAATGTATGTATTTTATTTTGTGCATTTAAGAACACTATTCTATCTAAATGTGTTATCATCATATGAAAAGAAGTATGGGAGATGCAAAACTGAATAAGACACAGTCCCTTTCCCTCACTAAACCTATAGTCTTATAAGCTACACAAGAGTTGTACCCTCACTGGAAAAAATAAAAAGCTGTGGACATTCAAACGAAAGTGAGAACAGTGAAAACTTTATGGAGTAGCTATCATTTGAATAGGGCCTTGAAAGATGGCATAGGATTTCAACAGACATAGATGGAAAAGAGAGGCCTTTTTTCTTGAACAAAAGTATAGAGAAATGAAATATAAGATATACAGGCAAGAGTGAGTTAGTCCAGTCCGACTAGAGAGAAAGATTCACGTATTTCACACCATTTCCTTCTATTAACCATACATTCCAGACAAGATGTACTGCTTACTTTTCCCTCTCTCCAGCCTTCTGTTTCATACCTTCCACAAGCTGTCCCCCATATCTGGAATGGACAGATTCTCTCTTTGCCTCCATGTTTAGGAATTTCTAAATTCATTAAATGCTGAACTCACATTGTACCCACTATAAAAGACCTTTCCTAATCTTGGTTGTTAGGGCTCTCTCTGAATATTCTGTGTATACTTTATATGCTTATCTTGAAGCTCTTTGCTTCCAGTAAAATATAAGCCCCTCAAAAGCAGACACTTTCCCCATTTTTGTCTTTATATTCCCATTACCTAATTTAGTGCCTGTCACAGACCTGTAGGCTATTCCCAATGCTGGTTGACTTGACCCGAATTATGTAGGGATTCCTAAAGCAAAAAGATGGGTTGAGGCCAAATTTTGGAGACACTTAAAATTAAGCGCAGTGAGTTTGGTCTTCATCCAGTAGGCAATGAGAATCACTGATGATACTTGAGTAATGAAACGATTTTATTAGAGCCACACATTAAAATTAATGTATGGTGGGAATAGTGGAGGAGAAGACTGGAGGCACTGAGACTGGTTAAAAGGCTATCGTAAAAGTCCAAGCATGAGGCAATCAGGGACTGAACTTGGGTCATGGGAATGGAAAGAAAGGGACACAGATGCAAGAGATATTGGGAAGTAAGAAACAACAGGACTTGGCAACATTCATGTTCAGGAGCAAAGGAGAAAGAGGCACCAAAGATAATTCCAGGATCACACAACTAGGTTTCTCAGAGAATGGTGGTGCCATTTACAGGTATAAAGTAAAGATATTTTTTTTCCTTATCTCATAGACTCAGGGGCACATAGAAAGTGGAGAGGCTGACTGATAATACATTCCAATTTTGAAAAACAAGAAAATTCTCTTTCTCACCTTACACAGTGAGGATAAGAAAGCCTGGCTCTGGACTTAATAAATGGATGTTAAATGACTGCCCGCGTCCATGCATGCCTCAAATGACTTATTAGACAAATAGTGGCATGTAGCATCACTCCCCCCACCCCTATTCCAAATCCCAGCCCAGCCCATTCTATGTATTAGGTTAAATCCCTCCCTATTATGAACATTAATTGTACCAGTTACTTTTTGTGTACTTTCCTACTCAATGTTGTAATCTACTTATCAGTGTAATAGTTCCTAAACTTTCTGTTAGATTGTAAACTCTCTGAGGGCAAGGACTATGTATTGCTCATCTTTGCAACTCCATTATATGTCACAGTTCTTTGCAAAGTAAGTCTTCAGCCAATGTTTGTTGGATTGAATTTCACAATATGTTATATAGTTCTCTGAGGGGATGTAGCTCCTAACAGGTCCAAGGATATGACTACCGTGATCTTACCCTCACAAATGGCCTTGAGGTCAGGAGAGGGACAGTTGGATATTACTATCTTAGAGAATGGGAAACTGAGCTATGACTAGGTTAAATAACTTACACAAAACCACACAGGGCAACATAAATCTCATTTTAAGCAAAAGTTCTCACTTAGATCACATTGTCTTTTCAGCAGTCATTTTTCTATTACTGTGATGAAAAATGAACGGTAGTCTTCTTATTTGCTCCTCTGTTTTCTTCTGTGGCACACTGCTAGGGTAAAAATGATTCATCCTGAGTGAGTGTGTGTGTGTGTGTGTGTATTTTGCAGGTGTGTGTATATACCCATCTGCGTGAATGCCTGCATGCCTACTGAAGAGTGGGGGAAAAGTCAATCCTATATTCTTCAAGAGTGATGCTAGAAGACGAGATACCTTCTTTTCCATCTCATAGAAGTTTCTGTAGAGAAACCTCTTCCTCGAATTTCCTCCTCAGGCAAAATACTTTTTGACCTTTGAATCTCATTGTTTACCTGGGCTTCTGTTACATCTTTAAGTAACCCAATCAGTCAATAAACATTTATTAAGCACCTACCAAGTGCCAGGCACCGTGTTAAGTGCTTAACTTTAAGTTAATATCAATTCTTGGTTCCTCAGTATCCTATGTTGAACTGATGTTGCAGCTTTTTTACATGATTCACAAAGGAGAGAAGAGTAGTAACAATGATCACCATCATCATAATAAAAAGAAATCATATTATATGTCTGTACATACATATACATAATGCCTTTTAAAAATAGATCTGATATTTCATTATTATAGGGAATTGCCAGTGAACATCCCCATTACCAATGCAGATTGGCACCTACTCTGCAAATCAGAGCTTCAGTCCTGCTGCACCAATGGCCTATTATTAGACATTTTGAACTAGAAATCCTATAGGCATCTGAAATTCAACTTGTCCAAAATAGAGCTCATTGTTTTCCTCCCTACCCTCAACCTTCCACTCTTCCAGATTTTCCTGTATTGCTATTTTTGTAGTGACTTAGGTCAACAACTTCAGTGGCGTCCTCTATTTCTCAGTCTGCCCACATATCCAATAAGCTGCCCAAATTTTATCATTTTCTTTTCTCCACATCATGTTTCACATATGTTCCCTTCTCTCCACTCACACAACCACAACCTTTGTTTAGGCCCTCATCATTTCTTTCATGAACTACTGTAATAAACTTTTAATTAGAGTTCTCGCCTCAAATCTCTGCCCACTAGAATCCACACTCCACAAAGCTGCCAGAAGAATTTTTCTAGTCTAACGATGTTACCCTACTGTTTAATATATTCCAATGGCTCCCTGATCCCTCTAAGGTTATATATAACCAACTCTGTTTGGCATTGAAAGCTCTTACCAATCTGACCCATTCTTATCATCCCATCTTTCCAGAGTCTTTACACTTTGCTCCTCTCCATTCCCTCTACAATTCAGTCAAACTGGTGTACTTATTGTTCCTTATACACAAAGTTCCATCTCCATATGTTCATATCTTTACTGACTATTCCCCATTCTTGGAATTCCCTTCTTCCTTATCTCTGCCTTGCTGAATCCCTGGATTTTTTCAAGATTCTTGTTAAGTACCAACTTTTGGTAGACGGCTTTTCCTGGTGCCCCCACTCCACCTCATTTGCTAATAGTGTCTGCTGTAAGTCTGCCTTCCATCTACACTGTATGTATCTTTAAAAACTTTTTTATTTATTTTATTTTTAATTTATGGAATAAAGCAAGCATTTCCATGACATGGTATGATAAAAAAAAGATAATTACACATGAAATTGCAAGTCTATTATATATAATTTGCTATTCTTTTAAAATATATAATAAAGTTATCATGTGAATTTATTTTTTTTCTTTTCTTTCTTTCTTCGCCCTGTCCTAGAGATGGCTACTATTAGACGCAAATGTGTGTGTGTGTATGTAAAATCATCCTGTACATATTTCTACTTATCAGTTCTTTCTCTGATGCAGATATCATCTTCCTTTGTATGTCCTTTGTAGTTAATTTGGGTATTTATAATAGTCAAAATGACTTATTCACTCCAAGATGTTCTTAAAACAATACTGCTGTTACGGTATGCAGTATTCTCCTGGTTCTGCTCATTTTGCTCTTCATTATTCCATGCAAGTCTATCCACAGTTTTCTAAGATCATCAAGAGCAAGGCTTCTTAATCTGGAGTCTGTGAATTTGGTTTTTAAAATATTTTAATAATTGCATTTCTATATCTTCTTTACAATCTTTTTTATTTTATTTTATTTTATTCATTTAAAAATTTATTCTGAGAAGAGGTCCAAAGCCTTCTCTAGACTGCCCAAAGGGTCTATGTCACAAATAAAGGTTAAGAATACCAAAATTATATCATTGCTAGAGGTATAAAACGTTTGAAGACTTAATCCGGGTCTTAATAGCCATTATATGTCAGAGGTAGAAATTAAGCCTAAGACTTTCTGACCTCAAGACCAGCTCTATATTTACTATGCCATTTAATTTCTCATATAAATAGCATCTTAAGTTTTGCATAACACTTCCCTTATGACAACTGGGCCACAGGTAGTGAATTGTCCTCTATTTTACAGATGAGGAAACTGAGTTTGTCGAGAAGTTAAATGTCTTACATATAAGACCATATATTCAGAGATGGAAGGAACCTTTGAGGTCATCTAGTCCAATTTCCTTATTTTTTGATAGATGAAGAAATTGAATTTTTCTGGTCCAAGGCCACACAGGTAGTAAGTTGGAAAGGTGGAACCTGCTTTCCTGAGTGCAAGTTTAGCATTCTTTATACTATACCATGATGAGTCCCCATGCCATCATTTACCTTTGTCTTTGCCCTGTAGTGATGAAGTTTGGCACTGGGCTTAATCACTTACCAATGTCCTCTTATCAAAACAACAGCCTGACTGATATATTGTTGAAGAAAAAAGTGTTAGGTGTCTAGGACTCTATGGGATAATTGCTCCATCTCAAGAGGCAGCTGTGGTCTGATAGAAAGTGCATTTGGGGGAGGGAGGAGCTACTAAAATAAACAAACCATTAGCTAATTTCATTCCCCCCAAAGAATGAAAAACCAAATTGCCAATATAAAAAATGAAAAAGCAGAAATTAAATGAAGAATTAATAAAAGAATTTGCTAAAAATTATTTTGCCCAATTACATACCTCCAAAACTGATAACTTAGAAATAGATGAATACTTAAAAAATTATAAAATATCAGGATTAACAAAACAAGAAATAGAGGATTTTAATAACCTGATTTCAGAACAAGGAATTGGATCATAAAATGAACTTCCAAAGGGAACAAAAACAGGCTCAGATGGATTTAAAAGTGCATTCTATCAAACATTCAAAGAATAATTAATCCTAATGCTGTATGTTATTTGGAAAAAATATAGAAAGTATCCTACCAAATTCTTTTTATGAAACAAATATGATTCCAAAACCTAAGATGGGAAGAGTCAAATCAGGAAAAAATACAAATATCCCTAATGATTATTGCTGCAAAAATATTAAACAAATTTTTGGGGAAAGCCCACAACAACAGATTCAAAAAATTATCCAGTATGATCAGAATAATTTATTCCAAGAATGCAGAGATAGGTCAACATTAGGAATGTATATTATATACCACGTGAAGAATAATGACAATAAACTCACGTAATTATATCAAAAGATTCAGAAAAAAATGAGACAAAATATAGTATGCATGTATGTGAATAACTACTAGAAAGCACAGGAATAAGTAGACATTTCCTCAAAATGACAAATAGTATCTAACAAAAACCAAAACCCATCATTCTCTGTAATATAGAAATAGTAGAGGTCTTTCCACGAAGATAAGGGATAAAGGAAGGATATCAGTTACTACCAGCATTATTTAATATAGTTCCAGTAATGTAAGCTATCACAATATGATAAGAAAAAGAATTTGAGGAAATTAGCATTGGTAAAGAAGTACCAAAAATATCTATATTTGCATGTGATGTGGGTTAACCTAAAAAAAAAAACACCCTAGAATTTCAACTAAAATTAATTGAAACACTTAATAACTTCAGCAGACACATATAAAATACACCCAATCAACTTTTCTGTATGTTATTTTAAAAAAACCAGCAGAAATAGAAAAAGAAATCCTATAAAAATTAAGTACAGTATATATAAAGTATCTTTAAGTCCATCTTCCAGGACCCAGTCAGAATTTATATGAATACAATTACAAAGCACTTTTTCAGAAATAAAGGAAGACTTAAAGATTAAGAAATAAAGAAATAAAGTGTAGAGATAGTAATATTTCATGGTTAGGCTGTACCAATATAATTCAAATAGTGATTTGCCTAAATTAATTTTTAAATTTAGTGTCATGCCAATCAATATCTATCAAGGAGTTATTATATAAATCTAGATAAAATGATAACATAATATTTTTGTAGGAACAAAAGGTCAAGTATCTCAAGGGAAATAAAATTTTTAAGTAGGTAGTAAGGGGGCCTAGCAGTATCAGATCTGAAACTATATTATGTAGCACTAAAACTATTATTATCAATTAAATAATAGAAAAGTTGATAAATAGGTAAACAATACCCAGAAGCAAGCAAAAATTAAAAGTACAATATACAGTTCAATAACCATAAGGACATTCACTTACTAGTGTAGAATAAAAACTCTCTTACTTGAGTACTTTGAAAGTACTTCTAAAACTGCCAAATGGTCTAACAGAAATTATATTTAGACCAATACCTTAAGCCATATACTGTAATAAACTCTAAATGTGTACATGACCTAAATATGAAAAGTCATATAATAAAATTGGAGGACAAAGGAAGGAGATACCTTCCGCAACTAAATTAGAATGAAAATTCTTACCTGAAGAAAAACTAGAGATGATTATAAAAGAGAGAATGATTAATTTTGATTACATGACATTGAAAAGCTTCTTAATAAGCAAAATAAATGCAGGTACAATAAGATGAGAAAACATTTGTTTGAAAAAATATTTACAACAAATCTAATATACAAGATATATAAAGAATTTATAGAAATATATAAGAAATAGAGTCATTCCCCAGGAGATAGTCAAAAGACATGAACATCTGGTTCTCAAATGTAGAAAAGCAAGCTGCTAACAACCATACAAAAAAATACTCCAAATCACTTGAGAGAAATTCAAAACAAAACAATTCTGAGGTTCTACCTCATACCATCAGATTGACAAAGAAGACCAAAGAGAAAAATAGCAATTGTTGGAGAGGATGTGAAAGGATAGGCACATAAGTGCATTGTTGGTAGAGCTTTAACTGGTCCAACTATCCTAGAAAACATTTTGGAGCTATATCCCAGAGTGAGGAGTAAAGGTGGCAAAAGGAAAGGTCACAGTTGTCATACCTCCCCAAAAACTTGTTTTACAATGACCACAGACATTATACCAAACCAGATTCAGAGTGGGAAAGCCAACAAAAAGTGACACTGAGTCATTTTCCTAGCCCAGGGCAGTTTAGGAAGACAGACGGCCTCACAGAGATTGGAGTGGGGGCTGGCCAGGAGTACAGGACAATGGACCAGGTGGTGGTGAGACTGTGGTGGCAACAATGGTGGTAAGCAAGGGGATTAGACAATTGGTTAGAAAGAGATCTCAGAAAGAGACCCCTGTGCTAGCAGTAGGCACAGAACTAATTGCCATTTTGCAGGTCCATTACCCAGTTCCAGGTCACAGTTCTGGGATGGAGATGAGAGATCAGTTCAAGGGAGCAGGGGCCTACCTAGGTAAAAAGCAGAGCATAGACAAGGAGGGCAGTGAACAGACTTCTCCCCAGATCATACCATGTTGGAAGCATTGAAAACTTACAGGCCCCTAGACAAAGCTTGTGAAAACAGCGATAGGATATAAGACACTAACTCTGGTCAGTTATCCCCTCTAGAGGTTAACAGAGACTAAATTTAACATAAAGTTCAAAGTCAAGAAGTATGCTGAAAAAATTAACAAAGAGCAAAAAGGAATCTGACCATAAAAACTTCTATGGTAACAGGGAAGCTCAAGACAAACCTAGAAAACAGTGACTTGAAAATATCTATAAGCAAAGCCTCAAAGAAAAATGCAGGTTGGACTCAAGGCCAACAAGAATTTTTAAAAGAGAGAAAGAAAGATTTTTAAAATAGCCAAAAAAAAAAAAAAAAAGACTTTAAAGATAAAATAAGAGGAAAATTGGGAAAAGAAATGGCACAAAAAGTACTGAAGAAAATAACTCCTTAAAAACAAGAATTGGCCAAATGGTAAGAGGTACAAAACTTCACTGAAGAAAAGAACTCCTTAAAAATTAGAATTAGATAAGTGGAAGCAAAGACGTGAGAAACTATATCCCAAAAGACACAAAGATTGTGCATATCCTTTGACCCAATGATGCTATCAGTCAGGTACCCCAAGGAGATTAATAGAAGATACATATGAAGAATATTTATAGTAGCACTTTTGTTGTAGAAAATAATTAGAAAGAAAATAAACGCTCAGCAATTAGGAAATTGATGAACAAATTGGGATGTAAAAGTGTAAGGATGGAGACTAGACCTGTGATTTCATAGTTATAAGTAACTCCCTTTAAAATGCAGGTCAGCACTTTCTCT
Organism: Vombatus ursinus; assembly: GCF_900497805.2. Classification (NCBI taxonomy): domain Eukaryota; kingdom Metazoa; phylum Chordata; class Mammalia; order Diprotodontia; family Vombatidae; genus Vombatus; species Vombatus ursinus. The sequence continues at coordinate 18,995,888 of NW_020954610.1, read as the reverse complement.
GTAATTTAGTTTTAAATTGATACTGAAAGCATTAAGAAACTAAAATGACATAGCCAGTATGAATTAGAGGTTAGACTTAAACACAGGTCTTGCTGGCTTCAAGGACTGCTCACTATTCACTATACCAAGTTGTTCCTCGTATGAAAACAGTGGAATTTTATTACATCATAAGAAATGAAGAACGTGATAAATTCAGAAAAATGTGGAGAGACTTACAAGATTTGTTGAAGTGAAGTTAGCAGAGTCAGAACAATTTACATGATGACCATTGAAATGTGAAAGAAAACAAGTGAAAGAACTCAGAACTCTGAGCAAAGCATTGCCTAATCGAAAGGCTGATGATGAGCTATACCTCCTATCCCTTGGCAGAGAGGTGATAAACTAGTGATTATAGAACTAGATATACATTCTGATTCAAGGTCAGTATTAATTTTTTTGGCCTAATTTTATGTATTTGCTGTAAGGGATTGCTTTAATGTGGGGAGAGAGGTGGTAGAATACTTGGTAGTAATAGACATGGAAAAAAAGAGAAGCAACATGGTATTTTCTTCACTGAAATTAATTGAATAATAAACAAAATAGTTACTATACAAGTTTAGGTAGTTGTAATGATGCTCAATATTACATTTTAAATACAATATTGATTTTTTTTTAAATTTAAAAAACACTGCTTTTTTTAAATTTAAAAAGACACATGTTCAAATTATAGCTCTGTTGCGTAGGTTTGTGGGATTTAGTACCATTTTCTGTACAACGGTAAGTATAGTTTACTTTTATGTAATGTATTACATGCTTTATCTCATTTGAGTCTTATAGCCACTTTGGGGAGTAGGTACTATTATTATCCCTATTGTGAAGAGGAGGTAACAGAATTTCATAAGGGCAAAATAACTTGCCAAAAGTCACAGAGTTAATAACTGAGGTGGTATTTGAACCCAAGTTTTCCCCTGGTTCAGTCTACTCTCTGCTACTATACATATATTTCTACTTTCCTCACAGAGCTGTCCTGAGTGGATCCAGAAACGTGAGGAAATCAGGGCTTCTGAGGTTCCTGATACACAAAGTTACTCTCCTTTTGTGATTCTTTGGGGAACAAACCCTTCTGAAAAATAAACACTAGCAAATGTATAACATCTTTTTAAAACATGTTCTATCTGCATCTAAAGCATCTGTGACCATTACTAAATGAAAATATTTGAATTTCCACCCTTACATTTGAGTCTCATATATCTAACCCAGCAGGGACCCAGGCTCAGGTACTACAACTGTTGTTCCCAAGAAACAGGATAATGGAGAAAGTACTGGATTTAGTGATCCAGGTTTAAATTCTGACTCTGCTATGTGACCTTGGCAAATGAATTAGCTTCTCTGAGCTCTAATTTTCTCATCTGCCAAATGGGTATAATATGCATATTCTATATCTCATAGAGTTTTTGTGAGGTTTGAAAGAGATAACAGAAAGAGTACATTGTAACCAACAAGATACAATATAAATGTCAGTTCTTACTATTAATTCATGAGTGGGGTCTTATTTAAATGAATACATCTTTTATAATAAAAGCACAATGGAGACTGAGTTTTTGTGAGGACAAAGAGATAGCAATTATAAAGGACTTTGGAAATTACAAAGCACTGTGTAAATGTAAGATATTATTAATTCACAGAAAAGGTCTTATGTTAACAAATCCTTAAACAGAATCCCAATTCCCTTATTTTCTAATTGTTCTTCCTTGCTGTGGACATTGGCCAGTGTCTGGATTTAGGTCAATAACATATTTTCTATAAGCAAGTCATATCTAGCAAGGGGAAGTCTTTATGCACAATTTCAGAAACTGACCACATCAGCCCCTGCTGGTTTTATAAGAATGGTTCACAGATTCTAATACATTTTACAACTTTGAATTTGACTTAGTCACTAGAGGTACCAATGAATTATGAGTCTATATGGCTAATAAAATAGCCTCTGTGTTTAGTAAGTAAGAAATGCTTCTAGAGCTGATCTCTGGCTGACTGCCTTGTTTTTGCAAGCAGTGCACTTCTAAGGCTTCGTAATTGGGTATGGCTATGAGAGATCTGCGATACTTTCTGATTCCTGTTTCTGAAACACTTTTGTCTCCTTAACAAGGAGCTTGTGTCTGAAGATAAAACCCTTAAGAAACAAAAGAAATCAATCATCACACAAGTGGGAGTCACCGTGAAAACTGCTACTTCAAGAAAGAATTGGCCAAGGCCTGGGCAGCATGTGTCTGAAAATTGTTATGAAGCTCTAGCCTTTGACCGCCTTATTAGAACTGTACTTTTGAGGAAGGAAAGAGTCCAAGGTGTAGTTGGAGGTCCAAAGGGAACAGTATCTTGACAATGAGTACATGATTTATTTTCCTAAATCTTTCTTAAGAATCATTAACAACAATAAAGATTATAGTAATGACTCAATCAATGTTGAGTTGTGTTGCATTACATTGAATTAACTTACCACTGTCCAGGGTGCCATGATGGACAGTGGGGATACAATAATGAAAATTGATTCTTTCCCTAGGAGGCAGGATAAGGCATACACACCAATACCTAAAATGTAATTTAAGGTATGAAGCACATAGATAAGGTCCAAGTGAGTAAACTGAGAGGTTTAAGGAAGGAGACATCACTTAAAAAAATTTTTTTAAGACTAGATCTCCCTGTCTTACACAGGTTGGAAGTACAAGGCTGATTGGCATGGGAACTTTGACCTGCTCTGTTTCTGACCTGAGCTGGTTCACCCCTTCTTAAGCAAACTGGGGATTCCCCTCCATATTAATACCAAACTGAGTGCAGACTTATGCCGGTCAACATAGCCCCCCTGCAACTCAGAACTCCAAACTTAAAGACATCTCAGCTTCTCCAGTAGCTGAAATTACACATTTATACCATCCTTTATACTGGAGGGATCACTTTTAGCAGGGAATATAGGATCATAGAATTATAAATTTAGAGCTAGAAGGAACCACAGAGGCCATGTAATCTCATTAACCCTCATAACCCTCTCATTGTATAGATGGGGAAACCAAGTCCAAGAAAAATGAAGTGATTTACCCAAGGTCAAGGAGGCAGCATCAAGTAAGAGGTGGCATGTGAATTGAACCTTGAAGGTACTTGAAGGACTTCTGCTGGTGAGATAGATTGGTAGGCCAAGCAAGAGAAGGCAGCATGAGAATAGGAAATGGTTCAGCATGATTGGAGGATATAGTACTTGAAAGAGAGTAATATAAAATATAATTGGAAAATAAGTTAAAGCCAGAGCATGGAATGCCCTGTATAATAAGGTAAAAAGTTAGTACTTTACCCTTTAGTGAATGAGGGCAGGAAGGGGAGGGGAGAAAAGATTGATGGTTCTTGGGTGGGGGAGAAGAATGTGAATGGCATGACATGATAAGGAATAATAGAACGATTAATTTGTAACATGTGAAGGCTGGACTGTAAGGCAAGGAAAATATAGTCCAGAAAGCATGTTAGTAGACTATTATGGTGGTCCAGGTAAGAGATAAATGCCCTGAATCAAGACCATATGAGTTTAAAGTAATTGGATTAAAAAAATGTTTCAAAGGTAGAATGGGCATGTGTCAGTGATTGAATGGATATGGGCTGGAGAAAAGTTATGGGGTTCTCAAGTTTAAAAAATGAGTCTCTGGGAGAAGAGTGGTATCAATGGTAGAAATAGGAAAGTTATATGAAGAGGAATATTCAGAGGGGAAAGAGATGAGTTAAATTGCACATAGGTTGAGTTTGAAGTATTGACAGAAAATCCAAATGGAGAAATCCTGTAGGCATCTGGATATGTAGAATAGGAGTTCAAGGGAGAGGTCAGAGCTGAGATTTAAGGAGTCATTCACATAGAGGTGATAATTAAAGCCATGGAAGTGAATGAAATCACTAAGGGAAAGATGATTGCAATTAAATATCACCTTTGCCAATACAAATAATAATAGAATAACTATCTCTACAGATTTCTCCTCTTACAGATGCTTCCTCTTATTTGGGTGTCTAAAGGGGTCATTCCTAGCCCTTTCTGGAGCTGGGATATCATATTGTCAATTCTGGAACAGAGCAAACATTTCCCTTTCCTCTCTATATTGTGTCCCTGCCACACCCAAAAAGACGGTGGTGTGAATCAATGGAAGAGAGTACCTGGAGTAAATAGATCTGGGCTACACTATCAGTGTGTCCTTGAGCCAGTCACATAACTTTTCCGAGGCTCAGTTTCTTCATCTGTAAAATGAAGGTATGGGACTAGATGGCCTTAAAGCCCCTTGTAGTTCTGAATCTTCAGTTCTATGATTTCCTGTGCATAATTATTCTAAGTAAATCTAACTAACATTTTAAAAATTAAAGCGAATTTTAAAAGTAAGATACACTCTTCTTTAAACATTTGGATTTTCTTTAGTATTGCTTCATCCCAAAGCTTCACCACCATAGAGTGATAAACAAGTAGGAATTCACAGTATTTCGTAAATCTTGTACTTTTTATCATGCAGAATAGGGAAGAGAGAAATTAGCATGGATTTCAGGGGTTTTAGATTTTAGTCCTGACTCTGTTATTTACTGGATTTGTGACCTTGGGAAGTCACTGAAATCCCTAAGCTTCACTTTCCTCATCAGTAAAATGGGGACAAAACCAAGGCAGGTAGGTGGCATAGTGGAAAGAGTGCCAGGCCTGGAGTCAGGAAGACTCATCTTCCTGAGTTCAAATCTAGCCTCAGATACTTATTAGCTCTGTGACTCTGGGCTAGTCACTTCACTCTGCTTGCCTCAGTTTCTTCATCCATAAAATGGGCTGGAGAAGGAAATGGCAAACCACTCCAGTATCTTTGACAAGAAAACCCCAAAAGGGGTCACAAAGAGTCAAACACGACCGAAACAACTGAACAACAACAACAAAATGGGTCCAGTGGAAAGAACACTGTATTTGGAGTCAAACAATCTGAGCTTAAGTCCTGGTGCTGCTTGACATTTCTGTGTGACTTCAGGCAAGCTATCTCACCCCTCTGTGTCTCAATTTCTTCTTCTGCAATATTAAGATTTTGCGTTGGCTGGATGATCTCTTAGCTCCCATTCCATTATACTATTCCATTAGCTCCAATTCCGTCATCCTAAAATCTATGAATCTACGAATACTTGTACTACTACATAGCTCACAAAGAATTGTTTGAAGGATTAAATGAAACAATGTATGCAAATCTCTTTGTAGCCATAAATCACCCTAAAAATGTAAACCTAAAACAAATGTTGGCAGCTGATTCACAAGAGTCAAAGACATAACATAAGTAGCACTGCAAGCTGTCTGACACCAATCGCATTCTTCCTCTTTAATTTAGGAAAGCTATTGTAACCGTTGGCATCTTCTGCATGCTTCCATCCTGGTGGAGATAGTCATACAGTAAGTGGGTACTCATTTCTGGTTCTCATCACATCCCATATCCCATTACAGCAGAAACAAGCTGGTCTGGAACTTTGGCATACCCCTTTTGAAAATTTTGTAACCTCAGACCCAAAGTAGGACCCCTTGCTTGGAATGGGAAGTAGAGGTGTGAAATGACTACAGGTCTATGATTCTATGACTTTCATTCACCTGTCAGAGAGAGGTGCTAAAGAAAAACAAGCGCTCTGGATTTGAAATTTGAGGTCTAAATCTCAGCCCTGTCACTTGTTACCTTTGTTCCTTTAGACAAGTTATTTAATTTTTCTAGGCATCAGTTCCCTCATCTATAAATTGAGTTGGTTAGTATAAATGACCAGAGTAGGGGGATGAAATGGAAAGAGTAGAGACTTGGAGTAAGAGGAGTAATCCTGCCTCTGTCTCTTGCTTACTATGTGATCTTGGGGAAGTCACAACTTCTCTGGAACTTAGTTTTATCATTTACAATGAGGAGCTTAGGTAAGATGGCCTTGAGGGTCCCTTCCATCTCTAAATTTGTGAATTTTGCCAGCTTTAATTTTAGTTGAGGTAGTCACTATAGTAGTCTCTCCTGCAAGCTTCTAAGGAATAATGAAAGAGCTCCCAAGGATGCTTAAAGCTGTCTGGTGCCTGAAGTGCACATCTGCTCTCCCTAGAACAGTCTTTCCTCTCTATTCCACTCATCCCTTGGTGCCCCCAAGCTTTGTGTAGCTAGTAGATCTTATCCCCTTTCAACTCAAACCAAAAGCAACATTGATAGATAATCCACTCCTCTAGAGAGCTATCTCATTAGTCTGTAGAAGCTTTCACGGGGGCTACATTATGATAATTTGGAAGTCAAAGTGGATATTATTTGGGATTCTTTTGTTGTTTTCATTACTACTATTAAAGATAGTGATTTTAAAAACAAGTGCTGGAAGAGCTTCTTTTGATGTTGTTATGGCAGGAAATGGAAAGTTGCTTCTGTCAGTCACTTATTCCAAATAATAATTTATGTTGTACCACAAAAAAGGGTCATAGAAGACTGAAAGTTGTTTTCATCTGGCACTAATAGTACATCCAGTGGTATCTTTATATTGCACAAAGGTCTCAGCTACTTTTAAGGATCTGACCACAGCAAATTCTGAAGGTTTTCGTTCACCCTTAAGGCAATATGTTAGATCATTTGTATCTGCCTCACGTCAACTTAATTCAAGGAGAAAGAGCCAATTTTCACTCCTTAGTTCTCTTTAGCCTAGTAATAGATTTATTTAACATACACTTTGTCTTGATTACAAGTTTTGCCCTTCCACTTATTTATCTCTTTTTATATAAAGAATATTGAACTGTTAAATATTCCATGGATTTTTCTGTCTTTCTTACCACCAAAGTCCTTGGCACTGTTAAATAGCTCAATGTCGGAAACATATGGTTTTATCAATGGAAATTACACGAAAGAAGAAATATTACTATCTACTTTGTTATTGTACTCCAAGGACCACTGGGCCATTCCATCTACGCTGGAGCTAAAATCTATACCAGTGGTGGGGAACCTGAGGCCTTGAGGCCACATATGACCCTCAAGGTCCTTGTGTGTGGCCCATCCCTGACCTATACAATGTGTGCTGTGTCCCCTTAATAGGATGTGAGCTTGAGAGCAGGGACTGCTTTTATTTATATCGCTAGATTTTATTTTTTTATGACTTTTAAAAATATTTGTTTTATTTATTTTTTGTTACATTGTGAGTTTCAATCTTTCTTCTCTCCCTTTCAACCTTGCACTAGAGAAGGCCAACATTTGATACAGATATATATGTGAAATCATACAATACATACTTCCATATTTCAACTCTTTTTCTGGAGGTGGATAGTATCTTCATTCAAAAGTGCTTTGTAGTTTATTTGGATATTCATATTACTCATAGTTATTTACAGTTACTTTTCAAACAATATTGCTATTGCTGTATACAATGTTCTCTTGGTTCTGCTCATTTCACTCTTCATTATCTCATGCAAGTCTTTCCATGTTTTTCTAAAATTAACCTGCTCATCATTCTTTATAGCACCATGGAGTTCTATCACAATCATATGGCACAACTTATTCAGTCATTCCTCAATGTATGGGTATCCCTCAATTTCCAGTTCTTTGCCATCACTAAGAGACCTGCTATAAATATTTTGGAACATATAAGTTCTTTTCCCTTTTCCCTGATCACCTTTGGAAACAGATCTAATAGTGGTATTGCTTGGTCAAAGGGTATGTACAGTTTTATAACTCTTTGCACATAGATTGAACTCTTTGAACAAGATTGTTCTCCAAAATGGTTGGATCAGTTCACAGTTCCACCAATAGTGTATTAGTGTCCCAATTTTTCTACATCTTCTCCAACATTTGTCATTTTCTCCTTCTATAATTTTAGATAATCTGATAGTGTGAGATGGTACCTCAAAATTGTTTTGATCTGCATTTTCATAATCAATAATGATTTAGAGCATTTTTTCATATGACTACATATAGCCTTGATTTCCTCATGAAAAACTGCCTGTTTGTATCCTTTGACCATTAGCTCAGTTCGCTATATATTTGAGGTATGAGGCCTTTATCCAAGAAACTGTCTATAAAAATTTCCCAGGGCAGCTAGGTGGCACAGTGGATAGAGCACTGGCCCTGAAGTCAGGAGGACCTGAGTTTAAATCTGGCCTCAGACCAAAAACTTGACACTTAATAGCTGTGTGACCCTGGACAAGTCACTCAACCCCAATTGCCTAAAAAAAAAAAATTTCCCCCAATTTTTTCCTTTCCTTCTAATCTTGGCTACATTGGTCTCATTTGTACAAGCCCTTTTTAATTTAATGTAATTGAAATTATCCATTTTACATCCCGCAATGCTCTCTATCTCTTGTTTATTCATAAATTCTTCTCCTACTTATAAATATGCTAGCTAATATGTTGCATGTTCTTCTAATATACTTATGATATTTCTCTTTATGACATGTATCCATTTTAGTTTCCGCCAGACTGCTTTCCAATTTTCCCAACAATTTTTACCAAATAGTGAGTTCTTATCCCAAAAGCTTACATCTTCATGTTTATCAAACACAAGGTTACAATAATTATTTATTGTATACCTACACTACACTAATCCACCGTTGTATCCCTAGTATTTAGCACAATGATTTTTGCACACAGTAAGTGCTGATAAATCTTTATTTATTCATCTATTTTTGCATTTAATCATTCATCTCTTCTCTTACATATGCCTGGAGAATTCAATCAGCTTTCTTGAAGGGAATAGCAAAAGTTGTACCAATGATACCTTGCAGGTAATACGAAACAAGGATTTTTGCCAGGATAAAACTTGGTAAGAGAATAAGACCTGGAGCTACCTTGTAAATGTTAAAGTTACGAGAAGGGTACTTTGAATTGCTTAGCACAGTGTCTGGCACATGATTGGTGCTTGTTGATTTGATTTGACAAGGACTTTGAAATTCTTAAAGAGACTGCAGACTAGTGTCACATTTTTATTATATGTTTATGTCACTATTTGGCCACTATCACCTTAAATATTGGCAGGACTGTGTTCATAAAATAAGATAGCCATAGAGGAAAGAAGTGAAGCTAGCCTACCTGCAGTTTCTCCTATTCATCTCCTTACCTGAAGCCTCACTATTTATAAATCTATTTTTTACTCTCATTGTGATCTCATTCACTTGATCCCCAGTATGTTCCTGGTTCATAAAATCATAGAAATTAGAGCTGGAGGAACCCTAAGAGATCATCAGTCCTCTCATTTTTAGCTGAGGAAACTGAGGCCCATCCCTCTTTCTAACTTTATCTCCCTTCACAGTCTTGCCCCTAAAAGTGAGATATTTAAATAATGTACTACCTTCCATCCTTGAACACCTTTCATTTTAATCTTTAATGTTTCCTCTCTGATTATCTTCAATTGTAGGTCACTACCACCAGCCATCTTCTTCATTCCCTTACCTAAGCCTCAGAGTGCTACTGAAGTTAGTCAGAAAAGTATGCTAACTGGTTCTACTACAAATTCATTCTATCTAAACGCAACTAGGCCTTTAATGCTTCACAATAACCTTTTATCCATTTCAATTTGCTCCAAATCACGTTCCCCATAGTGACTTCCACAGATTTTCTTTTCTTTCCATGAGCACTGCTCCCACCTCAAACCATCTCTCTCTGACCTGTTTTGACTGAGAAGATCAAGACAATCATTATCTCCTATCCTTGATATTCTAGAATTTCTCTGGACCCTCATCTCATTCTTTCCTCCATTAATTTAGTTCCATGCTGAATCAATCAATCACTAAGCATTTATTGAGCACATACTAGATGCCTTGCACTGTGCTAGATGCTGTGGATACAAAGATAAAAGTGAATCCCCGCCCTTGAAGAAGTTAATGTCTAGCCAGAAGTGACAACATGAATACAAGTATGTACAAAGCGTTGCAAAATGATGGGAAGTGAGGTGGAGCACTAGCAACTTGGAAGGATCAAAAATGACTTTGTGTAAATGAAAGTACTTAAAAGTATAAATTTTCTCCTTATGATTGCCTTGACTACATCCTAAAAGTTTTGGTACATTGTCTCTATGGTTCTTTTCTTTAATGAATTTTTTTTATTGTTTCTATGATTTCTTTTTTGACCTGTGAATTCTTTAGGATTAAATTATTTAATCATAATTTTGAATATAATTTTATTGAGTTATGATTAGTAAGGAATGTGTTTAATATTTCTACTTTTCTGAATTTGTTTATATGGTTCTTATGTTAATTTTAATTTTTTAAATTTTATTTTGTTTGGAAAGGTATAATACACAACCAAGAAATCAGTGGGCTCCTTTCTGTTCTCATTAAGTAATCACCAGAAACCCATTATATCTAACTTTTCTAAAATTCAACTTGTATCCTTTATTTTTTTTCTTTATCTTCCGGTAGAATTGTCTGGGTCTGGGGTAGTATACTGAGATCCCATATAGTTAAGGTTTTACTGACTGTTTCTTCCTTTTATTTGATTAACTTTTCCTTTATGTATTTAGATACTAAGTTCTATGTGTGTGTGTGTGTGTGTGTGTGTGCGCATGGTATTGATATTAATTCAATTAATTCATTGTCTATGGTGCCTTTAAACATAATATAGTTTCCCTTTTTATCTTTTTAGTTTTTTCCTATTTATCTTTTTAGATCCGATCTGTTTTTATTATTACCTTGTCTGGAATCATGACTGCTCACTCTGCTTATACCTAAAGCATAATAGATTTTGCTGCTGACACATTTTCAGTCTGTGAATCTTTGTGTTTCAAGAATGTTTCTTTTAAGCAACTACTGTTGGATTCTGCTTTCTAATCCACTTTACTACCCTTGTCAATTTTATGTGTGAGCTCATCCCATTCATGTTAATAGTTATAATTGTTAACTTTGTATTAATTGTTCATTTCCCTCTACCCTTTCCTTTTATACTTCCCCTCTGCTTCTACTCCCTTCTTTAGAAAGAAAAGTGTATTGAGAGAGAAATATACTAAACACTAATGATCTATATTTGGTTCAATCTACTTCTTTTCCACTACTCTTCTCTTTCTTTCAACCCAGTCTCTAAACACATGTGCTTACCTTTTTTTCCCTTTCCTTTTATTTCCCACTTCATACACTATTCTCTGAAGATGCCAGGTATTTGCTTTGTTTATGACTAATCCCTCACTAAACATACTCCCTCTTAATGCCTGCTCCCTTCTTCCTGGATCCTCCTTATTCCCATTGAATTTAATGCATTTCTAACATTATGTGTGTGTGTGTTTTCAATAGAAAGTCTTCAACAGAAGCTGGTGCTTGAGCTGAATCTTGAAGAAACCTGGGAATTCTAAAACGCAGAGGTGAGGAAGGAGTGCATTCCAGCCAGTAAAGGAGAACAGCGGAAGGGGTGGGAGTTGGGGGGGGGCAAGGTAAGGGAACAAAGCACGACAGTCAGTGCAAAGATACTGCTCATCTCTTGAAATCCTTCTCCTTCAACGCCCAGATCAGTTGTGCTGCCATAAAGCCATCCCTGGTTTCCCTTCTGAGTTTTCTCTTTCCTCAAATTTTCCTAATGCCCTTTGTCGTGATCTCTCCTTTGCCCCATTACATTTTATCTTGTATCATTTCTGTCTTTATTAAATTGAAAGTTCCTTAAGGGCAATGTCTGTGTTGTTTTTCATCTTTGCATCTCTTAAGGGGCAGCTAGATGGTACAGTGATTAGGGTGCTGTCCCTGGAGTCAGGAAGATTCATCCTCCCGCGTTCAAATCTGGCCCTTGACGCTTACTAGCTATGTGACCCTGGGCAAGTCACTTAACCTTGTTTGCCTCAGTTTCCTTATCAGTAAAATGAGCTGGAGAAGGAAATGGCAAACCACTACAGTATTTTTGCCAAGAAACCTCCAAATGGGGTTACAAAGAGTCAGCCATGACTGAAAACGATTGAACAACAAAAATCTCTTGCACTAAGCATCATTCTTTTTATATAGTAAGAACTTAATAAATGTCTTTTAAACTGGTTTGAGTTGAATTTCAAATACTCCCATTATTCCCCAGTTGTTAACTGGGTCTAGAAAGTTATTGAAAGCATCTGTGGCATTGTAGTTACTATTTACTAAACAAAAAGTTTTTGCTTTTCTGAGCATGGCCTTTTCTATTCCCAGAGCAGCAGTCTGATGGCTTTTTGGGTGACCTTGGTTAAAAACTTACTTTTCTGAGTCTCTATTTGGTGAATGGGATCAAGAAATATATTTTGGGGGCCTGAGAATCTTAGGGCATATTTTTTAAAGATCAAAATTATAATAAATAGTGGTATCCACTTTTTGAAACATATCTTAACAATTTGGTTTGGGGCACCAACACATGAGAAGAACAGTTCATAGTTATATGGAACTTTACCAAACACTTATCTCATAACAACCCTATTCTAGGTTTACACAGTAGGTGTCAGAGATGAGACTTGAACCAGGTTTTCCTGACTGCACAGCTGGCTCTCCATCTACTATACCACTATGAATGTCATAATAGATTTAGTAATAGTAGAAAAAAACAATAAACTGGAAACAATCTTGTTGAATGGTTAGACAAAAAATGGCTTGTAATGAATAAATGTAGTATTTATTATGTGCTTTCTATGTTCAAAGCACTATGCTAAGTGCTGTGGATACAAATAATAAAGTAAGACAGTCCCAATCTCCTTCAACGGATTGCCCCCTCTGTCATCCTCACTCTTTTATTTTCTGTCTCTCCTCATCTATTGACTCATTCCCTCCTGCCTACAAACATGCTCATGTCTCCACTCATTCTCAAAAATCTATCACCTTGATCCTTCCATCCCCAATAACTGTCATCCTATATCTCTTCTGTCTAAATTCCTTGAAAAAGTCATCTATAATAGGTGCCTCTACTTTCTCTCTTTTCTTAATTCCTTACAATCTGGCTTCTGGCCTCATGATTCTACTAAAACTATTCTCTCCAAAGTTGCCAATGATCTCTTATTTGCCAGATTTAATGACCTTTTCTCAATCCTCATTCTCTTCCACCTTTTTGTTGCCTTTGATGTTGTTGATCACTCTCTTCTCGATTCTCTCTTCTCTCTAGGTTTTCAGGACACCACTCTTTCCTGGTTCTCCCTCTATCTATCTGACCACTCCTTCTCAGTCTACTTTGCTGGATCCTCCTCCAGATCATACCTTCTAACCATAGGTGTTACTCAGAGTTCTGTCCTGCACCCTCTTCTCTTCTCTGTCGATACCACTTCACATGGTGTTTCCATCAGTTCCCATGGATTTAATTACCATCTCTATGCTGATGATTCTTAGATCTACCCATCCTTCCTTAACTTCTCTGCTAACCTCTAGTCTTACATCTCCAACTGCCTTTCAGACATCTCAAACTAGATATCTAGTAGACATCTTAAACTCAACCTTCCCAAACTGGACTCATATTCCACCTGTCCCCTCCCTCCTGGACCCGGCAGCCACCTTCCCTATAACTGTTATGGGCAACTCCATCCTCCTAGTCCCTTAGGCTCTCCATTTAGGTGTCATCTTTGACCTCTCACCATCTCTCACTCCATCCCCCACATCCAATCTGCTGCCAAGCGTATGGATTTCACCTTTTCAACATCTCTCTAATATGCGCCCTTCTCTCCTCTGGTACAGGTCTTCATCCTTGACTATCATAATATTCTGCTGGTGGGTCTGCCTGCCTCAAGTCTCCCTACTTTAGTTCATTCTTTATTTAGCTACTAAAGTGATTTTCCTGAAGCACAGGTCTGATGATGTCAAACCTCCCTTCCACCCCGCAGTAAATTCCAGTGGCTTTCTTTCACCTGCAGAATCAAATATTAAACATTCTGCTTGGCATTCATAGCCCTTTATAACCTAACCCCTAACTACCATTCTAGTCTTCTTAGACCTTACTTCCCACCACATTTTCTTGGATCCAATGATTGTTGGCTGTTCCACTCCATCTCTTGACTCCAGACATTTTATCTGGCTGTCCCCCATACCTGGAACATTGTTCCTCCTCCTTTCTTACTATTGACTTTCCTGGCTTTTTTTAAGTCCCAACTAAAATCCTACCTTCTGCAGGAAGCCATTCCCAACCCTTCATAATTCTAGTGTCTTCCTTCTGTTAATGATTTCCTATTTATCTTGTATGTAGTTTGTTTGTAATGGTTGTTTGCCTGTTGTCTCTTGCATTAGATTATAAGCTCCTTGAGGGCATGGACTGTCTTTGCCCCCTCTTTTTTCATCCCAACATTTAGCACAGTGCCTGGCGCATGTTGTTGTTCAGTCATTTTTCAGTTGTGTCCAACTCTTTGTGACCCTATTTTGTTCTTTGGGGGAGAGGAGGCAAAGATATTGGAGTGGTTTGTCATTTTCTTCTCCAGCTCATTTTACAGATGAGGAAACTGAGGCAAATAGGGTTAAGTGACTTGCCCAGGGTCACACAGCTAGTGTCTGAGGCCAGATTTGAACTCAAAATGATAAGTCTTCACTGCCTGGCACATAATGGGTGCTTAATAATTGTTTATTGACGATTGACCTTAAGGTGCAGTGGCAAAGCTGATAATACCTCTTCTTTAGTGTTACTTCCACTGATAAAATGATGTCAGTTGCTGATATTTAACCATTTGACAGGGCTAAGAATTTTGGTGGCAAGAATGTTCTTTTGTGGGTCTTTAGTAGTTATGGCTGTAACATCTGCTACAGAAGTTGCCAGGCTCCATCTACACAGGGGTCACCTCCTAGGATGATGACTGTGGACACTGGGCTGGAAGCATTGCTGTTCCTAAGGCTCTTGGGTTCAGGGCCTTGGGCTGTTTTTATCTAGGTCTAAGAGGAGATGGTGATTAAAGTGAAGGTAAACATAAACTTGCTGGCACATGCTGCCTCCTGCCTCTCCCTCAAGGCACCTCTCTGTTTCAGCCAGGCTTGCCTGCCCTATGTGCGGCCACTGGTTGGCAGCTGGGAGATGGCTAGCCTTTTTTTCTCAAGGAGTTGCCTCCCTGGATGATGACTGTGAGGGTGGGGCTGGAAACAGGAAGGGGAGATGCTACCATTTTCAGAGCTCCTGAGACCTTAGGTGGTAGCTGGTTAGCAGTTGCTGATGATGATGATGAGAAAGGTGGTCTCCCTATCCACAAAGATTTCTTCACTCATAATGGAACTAAATAAGGAAAGGTTTGTATGAGGTCATGCAGAATGAAGAATGCTGAATGAGGAAAATGTACACACTGATTACAACAAAGCATGAAAAAAATACAAAAAATGAAAAAATACCCAGAAATACATGAGATAGTAAGGGGTCAGAGAAGCAAATGAGGTTTTTCTTAAGATTTTGTTAATGTATACTATACACTTTCTTTTTAAAATGTAAATAGCAGCTTGTGGTTTCATGCAAGATCATTTTTAAATTAAATATTTGAATTTTTGTTTTTGTGGTTGATTATTACAAAGTTGAAAATTTTTTAAAGTACTTTCACATACCTTATATCATTTGGGCTATACAAAATATAATAAACTCCTCTACTTGGCATGTAAAGCTCTTCACAACTTGGTCTCTTTGTTTATTTCCAGTTTTCTTATGTAATATTCTGCTCCACACATTCTATGGTCCAGCCCCATTGCTCCTCCTTGCTGTTCCTAACATGCAATATTCCATTTCCTCCCTCCATGCTTTTGAATTGACTGTCCCCCATGCCTAGAGGTGTTCTTCATCTTCACTTCTCTGTCTCAGACTCCCTGGTTTCCTTTTAAAGTCTGCTTGTGTCATCTTCTGCCAGAGGCCTTCCTTGGTCCCTCCAGTTTCCAGTGCTTTCCCTCTAAAGTTACCTTATCTCTACTTTGTATGTGTCTTATGTGTATCTCTACATGTACGTGTTTTCTCCTCCATTAGAATGTAAGTTCCTTGAGGGCAGGGACTAATTTTGCTTTTTCCTTGTATCTCCAGCACTTAAGCACAGTGCTTAAAGGATTGACCAGCAAGCACCCCTGTGAAGTTAGCATGTGTAGAACAAATATCATTACTTGAAACTGAAGATCAGTTTCCTGAGGTGAAATGACTTATGTAAAATCACTCAGCTCTTAAGGGGAAGGGCTTGAGCAGATAAGATTTCTGACTGGCCAGTACTCTATCCATTACATCATGACATTTCTCAACAAATTACACATACACACACACACACACACGCACACACTCAGGTCCTCTTGACTCCAGAACCAGTGCTGTATCCACTGAGCCACCTAACTGCTTCAACAAATTACATATAACACAGTCTTTAAAACAATTATCAGTTCTCACTCCCAATGTCAGTAACACAAAGGGCTTCTATGACACTTTATGATTTCCCTTTTACAGATGGGCAGAAGGAGGCTAAATGAATCACTTAATGTCACATGGCAGGTCAATCATGGGGTCAGGAATAAAATCCATCTCTTGCCTCAAATTCTCTCATTCTTATGATCTCTCTCACTGATCTCTCTCACTCTTTTGTCCTCCTCATTCTGTACTGATCTCTATACCTTTTTCCTTTGACAGGAAATAATTTGGATTATCTCCTTATTATTATTGGAGGGGAATGAGATGTTTGTGGATATTTGCTTTCAATAAAATAGATCTTTCCTAGTACCATATAGTAGAATGTCAGAGCTGGGAGAGACCTTGGAGTCATCTAATCCAACTTCATGTTATAGATGTAGCAACAGGTTGAATCATAGCATTTCTCATGGAATGGGCATGTGCTTTGGCTCCATGAGGAAGGACACGTGTACTCTGTGGCCCTTGGATAAAGGGATATATGACCAGAACTTCCTGAGTGGTCCTGTGGTCCCCACAACAGGGAAAAGGGGAACTGTGTCATAGAGGATTGGTGATTGAGTCAGGAAGCATTGTCTACATCATGGGCCATAAGGAGCAAGGGGAGAAGCCTTTCATTCTTTTTTTTTTTCCATAGTAGTCAGGTTGTGAAAAACTAAGTATATTTCCCTTCATCCTGTCCTACCCCCCCTTTATTCTATTCTCTCTTTTGACCCTGTCCCTCCTCAGAAGTGTTTGCTTCTGATTATCCCCTCCCGCCGTCTGCCTTCCCCTCTATCAACTCCCTGCTCTCTTGTCCCAAAGCCTTTTCTTGTTTGTTTCACGTGAGATAATTTACCCCATTCTACCTCTCCCTTTCTCCTCCCAGTATAATCCTCTCTCACCCCTTAATTTTATTTTCCAGATATCACTCCTTCATCTTCAATTCACTCTGTGCCCTCTATCTATCTATCTATCTATACATACATATAATTTTTTTTCCCTCCCACTACCCTAATACTGACAAAGGACTCATGAGTTACAAATATTATCTTTCCATGCAGGAATGTAAACAGTTCAACCTTAATAAGACTCTTATGATTTCTCTTTCCCGTTTACCTCTTCCATGTTTCACTTGAGTCTTGTATTTGAAGGTCAAATTTTCTATTCAGCTCTGATATTTTCCTCAAGAATGCTTGAAAGTCCCCTATTTCACTAAATGACCATTTTTTACCCTGAAGGATTATACTCAGTTTTGCTGGGTAGGTGATTCTTGCTTGTAATCCTATCTCCTTTGCCCTCCGGAATATCATACTCTATGTCCTCCAAACCCTTAATGTAGAGGCTGCTAAATCCTGTGTTATCCTGATTGTGTTTCCACAATACTTGAATTGTTTCTTTCTGGCTGCCTTCAATATTTTCTCCTTGACCTGGGAATTCTGGAATTTGGATACAATATTCCTAGGAGTTTTCCTTTGGGGATCTCTTTCAGAAGATCATCAGTGGATTCTTTCAATTTCTATTTTGCCCTCTGGTTCTAAAATATCGGGGCAGTTTTCCTTGATAATTTCTTGAAAGATGATGTCTAGGCTCTTTTTTGATTTTGTCAGTACACACTCAAAACTAGTTCTCCTTTGGACTTGTAACAAGCCTTTCCTATCTCTTTGCATATATAATAAAGATTATTGAAAGGATCTTGGGAGATCTGTGGAGAACAGATTGTCCTTTCACCTCGTTCTGCACTGTTCCAGCAGCAGCTTAAGGTCCAGATCTCTGGCCAGCCAGGGAATAGCTTATTCTTCTAGAGGTGGTCATCTTCTCCTTTGAGAAGGGTGTAATTTTAGCTGCCTCCTAGTAGGCAACAATCTGTTCAAAGACTCTAGGCTTCTTGAACTCCCTCCTCTGGCCTCAGTAACCCAGAACCCATCTAGACTGTTTGATTACTCACACTGCTTGGATGAGAAGGAAGTTACCCTCTCTATTCATTCAGGTAAGATGGAGGACCATTTGGCCTACCATGGAGTCCTAAGGTCCTCCAAGCCTTTCCATCTGCCCTGCATTTGTGCCATCCAGACCTCTAGCACTGTTATCTGACTTACTGATGAAATGTAAGTAACATAGGCTTTGTCATCTGCCCTGAAATAGAACTTTAAAAAATTTTATTGTCTCCCCCAATTAGTCTCCTTGAAAGCAGAGCCTGTCTGAATCTTCTCTGTCTCTTCAGAGCTAAACACAATGCTTGGCACAGAGTAAGCACTTAATAAATATTTTAAAATCCGTTCATTTATTTATTCATTCATTGCCAAGGCTGGAACTATAAATCAGTCATGATTGCTCTTTCTTTGGTGAACTGGGCTCAAGAAAAGAAATAGACATCCAGGGACTTGAGGTCCAGTCTCAGCAAGTCTCCTCACCTAAGCCTAATGTAAGTGTGGGTGTGCATACATTTTTTTTCCCCTGGAGAGCAGTTAAGCATTCACCTATAAGTTCTGTACAGCTCTATAAGCATTGCTTGAGTTCAGTAGGAGTGCATTTGAAGACTCAGGAATGAAGTCATCACTTAATTGGAGGCCTGGTGACTGATGGCTAATAATGATGATAATGACAATAATAACAATAGGCTTTTATATAGTACTTTAAGATTAGCAAAGTGTTTTATATCCATTATCTTATTTGAGCTTCATAACCCCCACAGCTCCTTCCAAAGGCACATATCCAGCTCCACAGAAAGTGTACCAATCCAAAACCATTGTCCACACATGCAGATAAGAAAAGTGAGGCCCAAAGAGCAGTATTTTTTCTCTTTTTTGTCTTTTTCAAAGTATTAGCAGCCATCTCCCTAAAAGATCTAGTAGGAAGAGCCTAGACTAGCAAGGGTGGGGAACCTGTGGCTGCAAGGCCACATATGGCCTTCTAGGTCCTCAAGAGTGGTCCTTTGACTGAATCCAAACTTCACAGAACAAATCCCCTAAATAAAAGGATTTGTTCTGTAAAACTTGGACTCAAAAGGTGGCACCCAAGGACCTAGAAGGCCACATATGGCCTCCAGGCTGCAGGTTCTCATCCCTGGAGGGAATCTAGAGCCACATACTCTGGTTCTGATTCTGCCAGTAACTTACTCTGTGATTATAGAGGCATCACTTCAACTGCCTGGGTCTCAGTTTCCTCATCTGTAAAATCAATCTCTAAAGTGCTTTTCAGCTCTTCTAATCTCTGATCCTTTGATTCATTTTGTTATTAAACTGATGAGTGGGAGAGTCAGCTCCTGGTGTGTTTTTTGTTGTTGTTGGAGTTTTGTTTTTTCCTGAGCTATATCTTGGTCTACCTTCTTTTCATTTATAACTGATTGTACTGGGTGGTGAACTTTAAGGAATTCGGTCTTTCTCAGATGGAAAGGAACTTGGCAAAGCATAAAGATGAAAGCTAAGTAGAAATTTCTCTCACAGTGGTTATCTTTAGTCCATGTTGAGGTCATTTCCCATCACAAAAAAATCTACTGCAGACTTTCAGGCAATAGGCCAAATTCACAGTGGAAATTTGCTCTTTATCTCAGCACCCAGGAACATGCTTAATTCTTAAGCATGAGGACTGATAATAAGCCCTTGAATTTTAGTTCAACTATTATGAATTGTGTTCATGTGGAGTAGGAATCAGATCATTGGATCATTGATTTAGAATTGGTGGGAGCTGCAAGGTCAGCTACCCGAATCCCCTCATTTTACAGTTGAAGAAACTCACTCTCAGAGACAAAAAGTGACTTGTGCAAAGTCACACAAATAGAAAGTGGCAGAGTTGGGCTTCTCCAAATTCAGCGCTCCTTTCACTGTACCAGGAGATATTGATAAGTTCAGGGTGCACCCCAAGAATGATGGGGTGCCAGCTGAAATGAAGAGGAATAGACATGCGGGTCCTGTTGTCCTGAAAGAATTCACTCGGACAGGCTCTAAGTTAAAGAAAGGCATGTATTGGAGTGATGCACCCAAGTGGGCCTGCTCCTTGTGAGGTTCTACTCCACATGGGAGGGCATAGATGGCAGGCCACAACTCCCCTAAGGGAGCAGAGTGGCCCTGCTTTCCATAGGAGGCAAAGGCGGTTAGCCAGGTTAAAGGTATGGTTTAAATACCATTTTATGGAATAGGGGGAGGTGGACAAGAGCATTCCCTTGTCCCTGGCAAGCATGGCTCCAAAATGCCTGGGATATCAGGCAGTAGGGAGGTGCCTTTATCGTATAGATAAGCAAAGAGAACAGGAAAGGGGAGGGGGAAAGTTGTTCTGGAATTGAGGGTGCTTTGTGAAAGCGCACAGGTGAGTCCACAGTGGCTGTTGGTAGGGGAGTATGCTTCAATGCATAGTCTTCTTTGATCACTTTTATGGCTGGTCACATCCTGCATCTTATCTCATATATCACATCCTGCATCCTGCTTGCTCCATCTGCCTTGAGCACTCTTTTCTACCTCAACAATATCAATGAAATAACCATAATGGCCTTTTAAAATAATTACAGTGCATTTGACAGCTGCTGTCACTGAAACAATATATTTATCCATTTCTTAGATTACAGTATTGGCTAAAATATTTTACATATATTAACCCAGTTGGTCTGTATTAACAGCCCTTTTCAGAAAGATAGAGCAAATATCATTATTCCTGTTTAATAAATGAAATACCAAAGGCTCTAGGACATTAAGTGATTAGAGTGAGCATCATCTCAATTTTTTTACTCAAAAATTTTCCGTAGTTCCCCATTGCTTACTAAAATATATTTCAGACCCACCACAATCTGGCTCCAGCCTGCTTTGCCATTTGTTACTATTCCCCATTGTCTGCTATGTGTCCCACTTTAATTGAACTATTCTCTATCCTTTGTTCTCATGCTTTCTTCCTCCATCTCTGTGGTTTGCTCAAGTTTCCCCCAAGTTTGAAAAGGTCTTCCGCATCCCCCAAACAACACAGTTCCATCTGTTTTAGCCCTTCTTTTTCTTTAAGGCCAATCTCAGGTGCCACTTCCTCCAGGTGCTTTCCATGACTCCTAACTCAACCTCCTTAGATTTCTCATAGCCTTTATCTGGCCTCAGCCCTTGAACTTATCTCACTCTCTCAGGCATCATAGTTATTTGTGTACTTGTCTTTCCACCCTATTAGACTAAAGGCTTCCTTGAGAATAGGATCTTTGTCACATCTACCTTTGTATCCCCAGTCCTAGCACAATGCCTTATAGGTAGCAGGGGCTTAGGGGTAGATGGGATGTTCAAGGAGGATTAGCACCTCTGGTGTGTGGGCTTGCTGAACCCTTTCCAGGACTGCTCAGCCACCTTTGGAGTCCACCTGTCACCCAACTCTTTCATGTGGCTCCAAGAAGCTGTAGCACATGCAGCAGCCACACTCTGGTAATACCATCTCAGCAACTGGGCTAAACCAGGTTGACGGTAACCGGGGGGAGGGGAAGTGTCTCAAACCCATCAGTGAATTAGGGGGATGTCTACTCCAAACATGTGAAGACTTCTCCCAGTGGAATGGGTGGATGAGAACAATTTATTCCAACAGCCATGAAGGCAGCTGAAGCAGGCGCTGTGCAGCGCTTAGAGCTTGGTCAGATATCAAAGATGCCAAGGCTCAGGCCATTGCCAGTTGTCTTGACTTTTGTCTTGCCACTGGACTTTGATGACCAGAAAAGAGAATGAGGCTGATGACTTTGTGCAACTTGGCTTCATTCAAATCCAATTCACAGGCAACTCAAGACATCACCCATGGTGCCATTGATCCTCTTTGAAAAAGCAGGACAAACAACAATGGGTACCTAATAAATGTTAATTTAATTTAATAAAGTTTGTCGAATTGCATTAAGAGACTACCCCCCCCAAGTCACATAGCTAGAAGCACTGGGACTTAAATCCAGCTCTTCTGCCTCCAAATTCAGTCTTCTTTTCACTCTACCATAGCAACCATAGGAGAGTGAAAGATTCCTCCTGTGGGACTATTTGGTCCATGCTGTCTATGAAAACAACTGGACATTAATTGACAATAAGATTGATATATAATAGTAGGGCCCTGGAACACTGCCAGTCTTACCAGTATTGAATGAATGCTTACCACAAATAAAGGTTAATGTATGTAGAGAACAGCTGCCAGCAAGACACACCAGCAATTGCTTTGGGGTGACCAGAAGTGGGGCAACTATGAGCCGGACAGACAGGAGGAAAGCTTTTGAAACATGATCGAATACTATGTAAAGCTATGCTGCAGAACTCTGGACAGCTGGGACATGACAGCTGAAGGCAGACCCAAGTCACATGTTGCAGTCAAGGGATGATCATGGAGGGAAAGTCAGGGTGCTCCAAGGGTCATGGGATTTTAGACTTATAAAAGAGCTTAGAGATCACCTAGCAGCCCAATCTCCACATTTCCCAGATGAAAAATTGTCATCCTTCAGAAGTAAAGTGACTTGGCCCAAGTTCATTTAAATAGTCAATGACATACCATCATATCACACTGCCCCATTGGGCACCCATTCACAAATAACACACTGCTTTTCCAACAAAGTAAGATGTCAATAATTCAGATACTAGAGTATGGTTGGGATTAGAGATAGGGAGGAATGAAAAAAAATGTTCATTAAAGTGATAAGTCTGAGGGGTCAACCAGAGAGAACGGTACAAAAATAGAATGTGCTAACTTTTGGAATTAGGGGGACAGTGGACTTCCCTTCCCTGGAGATTAAGTAGAGTTGAATGATCATTTGTCTGCTACTCTGAGCTTTGGGGATATGGTGACCACTTTTAAAGGCATACAGTTTTGAGATGGCAGGATGTGGTGATTTGTAACCCATGGACCTGAATTCATGTCCAGACTTTGTCACTTGCTAGCTGTATAAATTTGGGCAAGTCATTTAACCCCTTGTTTTCAAAATGGAAATAATACTGGCAACCACAAGGTCCAGACCAAATATTTACCATACCTACCCCACAGACTTGGTGTAAGGAAACTCCTTTGTAAACCTGATGCTCTCTGTGAATGTATGTTATTATTATTCTTTTTTAAATTCTTTTTTTTTTATAAGGCAGTTGGGGTTAAGTGACTTGCCCAGAGTCGCACAGCTAGTGAGTGTTTTGTGTCTGAGGCCAGATTTCAACTCAGGTCCTCCTGACTCCAGAGCCGGTACTCTATCCACTGTGCCACCTAGCTGCCCCATTTTTAAAAAAAATTCTTTTACCCAGAAATATTTACTTCAGAAAATAAAATCACAAATATAGAAACACTTCCCAGACACATAAGGGGCATAATCTTTCCCCTTCCTCCCCTATCCTTTGTATCACCTTAGTCTCTGGGGAGAGGAAGGGGACTAAACATATGCTGCAAAATTCAGGAACAAGGGGCCACTAGGTGATGGAGTAGATAGAGCACTGGCCCTGGATTCTGGAGGACCTGAGTTCAAATCTGGCCTCAGACACATAACACTTACTAGCTGTATGATCCTGGGCAAGTCACTAAACCCCATTGCCTAGCCACTCACCCAAAAAAAATTCAGGAACAAGGCAATTTGTCAGTTTCTCACACATCATGGTTGTAGAGTTTTTGTCGGGTAACCTTAAACAAAAATTCTTTTCCATAAAAGCCACTTTAATTTCTAAATGAACTGAAAAAGAGGTTCCAAACTGAACTAGTCTCGGACCATTCTTTTTTGGGGGAATTACTTTTTATTCTCAAAGCAAACTTAAACGGTCACAAAAGATTCACCAAGAATATTTCACATTCATACAGTGCATTAAAGTTTACAAAAGACTTGGAGTAAGTGATATTATCCCCATTTTACACATGAGGATATTGAGGCTTAGGGAGGCTATGAAACTTGCCTACAGTCACATAGCTAGTACAAGTCACAGTAAAGACTCAAATGCAAGGCTTTTGACCCTTTTGACCCTCAGATCAGTGCTCTTTTTAAATCAGAGAATAAAAGGAAGACTCAAATGAACCTCATATTTCTTCTTCTTTCTGCTAGAAATTTTGTTTTATATTTGGGGCATAAAATTTAAAGCCAGCATCTTGGATTTGACACAGAGAATTCCTGGGGCCTACTTTCTTCAGTGGTAGAGCTAAAGGCTAGTGGGACCAGCCAGTTTATAATTTGATCAGGACAGTCCTGACTTCTAATGTGCAGAGGAGATTGTGGAGAATAATATATTTGAATGTAGCATTGATTCCATCATTGAATGACCAACTAACACTTTTTTAATGATTACAGCAAACATTTATCAAATGAAATAATATAGGTGAAAGTTATAGGACTAAAGTGCTATTAAATGGAAGCTATTATTACTATTATGAGTCTTTCAAGATCTCAAACCAATCTCAAGAAATTGAATTGGGGTTGGGGGAAAGGAGCTTCAGAAGAATAAGGAATAGTCTACTTGTCAGATTTATGGGGAAATGAAGAATTCATAACCAAACAAGAGATAGAGGGCATTACAAAATGTAAAAGATATAATTTTGACTATATTAAAATAAAAACTTGTATACAAATAAAACCAATTCCACCAAGATTAGAAGAAAAGCAGAAAGCTGGAAAACAATCTTTATAGCAAGTGTCTCTGATAAAGACCTCATTTCTCAAATATATAGAGAACTGAGTCAAATTTAAAAGAACATAAGCCATTCCCCAATTAATAAATGGTCAAAGGAACATATGTAGCAGGAAGTTTTCAGGTGAAGAAATCAAAGTTATCTATAGGTATATGAAGAAGCACTGAAGGTGTAGCGAGTAGAAAAAGTTTAAGAAGTCCTGCTCTAAATCACTTTTGATTAGAGAAATGCAAATTAAAACTCTGAGGTACCACCTCAAACCTATCAGATTGACTAATATGACAAAAAAGGAAAATGATAAATGTTGGAGAGGATGTGGGAAAATTGGGACATGAATGCATTGTTGTTGGAGTTGTGAACTGATCCAACCATTCTGGAGAGCAATTTGGAATTATGCCCAAAGGGCAACCAAACTGTGCATACCCTTTGATCCAGCAATAGGTTTGTACTCCAAAGAGATCATAAAAAAGAGAAAAGGACCTACATGTGCAAAAATATTTATAGCAGCCCTTTTTGTGGTGGCAAAACATTGGAAACTGAGGTGACGCCCATCACTTGAGGAATGGCTGAACAAATTGTGGTATATGAATGTAATGGACTACTATTGTGCAATAAGGAATGATGATCAGGCAGATTTCAGAAAAACCTGGAAAGACTTGTACAAACTGATGCAAAGTGAAATGAATAGAACCAGGAAAACATTGTACACAGTACCAGCAACATTGTGTGATGATCACCTATGGATGACTCAGTTCTTCCCAGCAACACAATGATCTAAGATAAGTACAAAGGACACAGGAAGGAAAATGCTATCCATATCCAGATAAAGGACAGATGGACTCTGAATGCAGATTGAATCATTTTTTATTTACTTTATTCTTTTTCATGTTTTTTTTCTGTTTCTTCTTTCACAACTGTGACTAAAATGGAAATATGTTTTACATGATAGCACATGTATAAACTATATCAAATTGCCTACTATTTTTGGAAGAGGGGAGGAGAGGGACAAAATTTTAGAAACCAAAATCTCGTAAAAATGAATGCTAAAAATTGTCTTGACATGTAATTGGGAAAAAATAAAATGCTATTAATTTTTTTAAAAAACTGACTTCAGTTATACAAGCTAAAATCCTATTCACAATAAGACAAATAAGCACAAGTCTTTGTCCAACTCTTACCTCCAGTTCTAGCTACATATGGAGCAATGGGATTGTCATGGCCGCTGCAGTGGAGAGCATGAGACCAGCTCAATGCTCAGTAACCCGGAGACGCATGGATGAGGCGGGAGACAGCAGGATGGCAGAAGCTCCGTTTATTAAGTGCTAGTAGTTTTCTTTTATATCCCTAGTAACACCTGATCAAAGCATGATCTCCACGTGATAGCCAATTACCAAGTCAGCTGGACACCTGCAGGCCTCGTGTCAAGGGTATGAGTAGGACTTTTCTCCCAATGAAAGGAGAGCTGAGCCAACTGTGGGAGCTGCGTGTCAGCAAAGGAGAGGTCTTGTGAGACTTCCTTGTTTTTGCCACGCAACAGGTTGTGACCCTCAGCTTCCGCTGAGAGAAGCTAGAACTCCCATGAGAAAATTACCCTAACATGGGATGTTAAGTAGGGGTGAGAGGAGGGGAGAGGAAAGAACCAAAAACATCTTTGCTGACTCAAATCCAACTATCATAAGATCACAAAGGAAAAATAATCCTATGGATAAAAGGGAGAATTTTTTTTCTGAATCAAATAAGATTGAAGTTCTCTTAAAAAGATAGAGAAAAATGCTTAGAGGACTCAGGGTAAATGATGCATAGAAAAATCTCAAAATATCAGAGTTGAATGAAACATTAAAAGTCATTCTACCCAATATATACCTGAACAGAAATCCCTTCTGTGATATTTTTAATAACTGGCTATCCAATCTCTACCTGAAAATGGCCAATGATAAAGATTTTCCTCCTTCATAAACATTTCACTTTTCAACAACTTGAATGGTTAGGAAAATTTACTTTATATTTAGCCTAAATATGCTTTTCTGAAGCTTCTACCAGTGGCTCCTAGTTCTTGCTCTCCTTTAGCACCAGTAGA
This sequence comes from Vombatus ursinus, assembly GCF_900497805.2. NCBI lineage: Eukaryota > Metazoa > Chordata > Mammalia > Diprotodontia > Vombatidae > Vombatus > Vombatus ursinus. The sequence continues at coordinate 18,968,996 of NW_020954610.1, read as the reverse complement.
ACAAACTTAATCCCTCTTTCCTAAATACACAATTAAAAAACAGCCCTGATGTTTTCCCTAAATTGTCTCTTCTTCAGGTTAGATATTCTCAATCTCTTCATATTATCCTCCTATAGCATCACTTTCAGTTTCTTTATCATTCTTGTTGCCTTTGCCATTAATATTTCATTAATGCAGAGGTTCTTAACCAGAAATCCATGAGCTTGTTTTTTTTAAAGAAAATATTTTTATAACTATTTCAATATAATTTGTTTCCTTTGAAACCCTATGCATTTTACTTTATGCATTTAAAAACATGCTTCTGAAAAAAGGTTCATAGGTTTCACCTGACTGCCAAAGGGGTCCATGATGCACACAAAAAAAGGTTAAGGACTCCTGCACTAAGGTAAATAAACTCTAATAATGCATGAGATTTCCTCCAGTAGATGGAATTTCTTCTCTCTTAACGCAATATGCTCCTTAGAATCAACTGTGGATCCTGGAATTTTTGTAAGAATTCCAGACATTCCTATTCCAAGGTGCGAGGCCCTGTTCTAAGTGCCTTATAAATATGATCTCATTTTATCCTGGAGAAGGATAAAATTCTCTCCACTCCTTCCATCAATTAAATTTCAGCATGAGCATTCTCAAAAACATGGTCTTTCAGTTCTACCGCCTGAATCTGCCATAATAACACAATGTCTATGTCAGCAACTGGTGACAGAATGCCTCCTTGGTGACTCCACCTGTAGAAGAGGCAAGCTTCCCCTTGGACTCATACTGACCCCTCACCATCAGAGTCTGGTTTGTAAAAGTTCCCCTTAATCATTCCTAATACAGTTCTCAGCACTGGGTTCCAAAAACAATTTCTAGCAGGTAAAATTTAAGTTATTCTGAGTCCAAAGCAAACAAAACTCAAAAGGTTTAATTGATTGAAGAGAAGTCATGTCTCTTTTCTACCCTTCTGTTCCACTTGCCTAATGAATGATTCTTGGTTCATTAGAATCATTATTCTGTAATAATAGGATATTATTCTATCTAATTCTTCTATTGTATTCTTCAATAACTGTCTATCCTTCATACTTTGGAGTACTTGACTGACTATGGCAATTCATATGAATATAACAACCATTACCAACAAATTAAACCAATTTTACAGATGAGAAAACTGAATCAGAAGTTTAAGTGACTTACTCAAGATCAATTCCTAAGGAAGGACAGAACCAAGACTTAATCATTTATTGATTTAGTGACCATTTTTTAGATGCTAGCCATGAGTCCTACCCTCAATCTAGAATGGGGGATATGTGTTCTGTGCTTTACAGATATGACATGTGATGTGATTAAGGACGAAATGACCCCTATTTTTTTAAGTTTTCATTTCTCCTATATTTCTATTTCCCTATTGTAAGAAATATTTTAGTGTATTCTCTTTCCTGTCTTCTTTTCCCCCTCCTTTTTCCTTTTTATTTTCCTTTTCCCTTCTCCTTCCCTTCCCCTTTCCCCTTCCCTTCACTAGCTCATGTTGAATAATTATATGTGTGTAGATTAAAGAAAGCACAACATCGGAGTTCCACTTCCAGGAGCCAAGATGGCAGAATAAGAAGTAAGTAGCTCTCACCCTCCCTTATTGACCTCTGAAAGCCCAGAAAATATTGCCCTAGGAAAAACCCTGGAACAGCTGAACCAGCAGAAAGATAGGGTGAAGTAATCTTGTAGCCCAGGAAGCTGGGGGTTTAACAGGAAAAGGCCCCTCTTCCTCTGGGGGAGAGGGAGCCATACAGAACTGAAGGTGTCCCAGCAAGCTAATGGAAAGCCCCATTCAGTATACCAGGGGGAGATCCTGAACCCCAGGGTGGTGAAACAGGCAAGTACCAACACCCAGACTCCCAAGTGCCCCAGTAAGGGCAGGGGAACCAGTGGAAACCAGCTCAGAAAACCACCACATCCCATGGTGTTCTACAGCAGCCAAGTGTCCCGGTGCCTCAGCAAAACTCTGGGAAGCACAACTCCAAGAGGGAAAGCTCCAGGCTGAGAGACATCCTGCAGCAGCAAAACATCCCTATGCAAGGCCTGGGTGAGCAGGAGCCAAAGAAAGGAATGCAAGGCCCAGGTGAACAGGCATCCTCCAGGGGCCAGATTCCCCACCCCTACCCCTAGAGCTCCAGTGTTACTGATTCCAGCCTAACACCAGGTAAGCTGCCAAAACCTTACAGCCTCCAACTGCAAGCATCTGAGGCCCCAGCACACAAAGTCAGTGACTGGGCTCCTAGCACAAGAAGCTTGGGTTAGTGCCCCCTGCTGTCCAGCAGGAGAACTCAATTTTTTGAAAAGTCAGGAAATAAGCAAACACCATGAGTAAAAATAAATGTTCAATAACCAAAGATTTTTATCATGGATACAGGGAAGATCAAGGCAAAAATTCAGAAGAGGACAACATTGTCAATATACCCACATTGGAAACCTCAAAAGGGAATATGAACCGGTCTTAACCTCAAAAAGCCTTCTTGGAAGAGCTCAAGAAGGATTTTAAAAGTCAAATAAGAGAGGTAGAAGAAAAATTGGGAAAAGAAATGAGAGGTATGCAAGAAAGAGTCAATAGCTTGGAAAAGGAAGGACAAAAATTAACTGTAGAAAACAAGTCCTTAAAAAGCAGAATTGGCCAAATGGAAAAGAAGGCACAAAAACTCACTGAGGAGAACTCCTTAAAAAGTAAAATGGGCCAAATGGAAAAGAAGTTACAAAATCTAATAAAAGAAAACAATTCATTAAAAATTAGAATAGGGCAAGTGGAAGCTAATGACTCTATGAGAGAGCAAGAATCAGTCAAACAAAAAAAAATGAAAAAGTAGATGAAAATGTAAAATACCTCTTTGGTAAAACAACTGACCTGGAAAACAGATCCAGCAGAGACAATTTAAAAATTATTGGACTACCTTAAAACCATGATGAAAAAAAGAGCCTATGTAGCATCTTTCAGGAAATTATCAAGGAAAACTTCCCTGAGCTCCTAGAACCAGAGGGTAAAATGGTCATCGAAAGAATCCACCAATCACCTCCTGAAAGAGACCCCAAATTGAAAATGCCAAGGAATAATGGTAGCCAAATTCCAAAATTACCAGGTCAAAGAGAAAAAACTACAAGCAGTCAGAAAGAAACAATTTAAATATTATGGAACCACAGTCAGGATCATACAGGATCTTGCAGCTTCTACATTAAAAGATCGTAGGGCATGAAATATGATATTCCGTCAGGCAAAGGAGCTTGGATTACGACCAAGGATCAACTACTCTGAGAAAATGAGCATAATCTTTCAAGGGAGGAGACGGATATTCAATGAAATAGGGGACTTCCAAACCTTCCTGATGAGAAGACCAGAGATCAACAGAAAATTTGATCTTCAAATACAAGACTCAAGAGAGACATAAAAAGGTAAACAGGACAGAAAAAACCAACATATTATTAATAAGGGCATACCGTTTACATCCCTACAAGAAAGATGACACTTGTAACTTTTGAGAAATGTATTTTTATACACCATTTAAAAGGGGTTTATGTAGACAGAGGGATGGTAGAAGTTAACTTTGATGTAATGATAAAAAAAATCTAATTAAGTGGGTTAAATGGATCTAAGTAAGTGGATTAAGTGGATCTAATTAAGGGATTGTTCTGGGAGAAAAGGAAAGGAGGAGGCAGACAAGGGTAAATTACATTACAGGAAAAGGCACAAAAACCTATTATTGTAGAGGGAAAGAAAGGAGGGAGATGAGCATTGTTTGAAACTTAGTCTCATCATTTGGCTCAAGGAGGGAATAACATAATCAGTTATGTATAGAAATCTAACTTGCCCTATAGGCAGTAGGAGGGAAAAGGGGCAAGAAAACGGAGTGGGGATAGAAGGGATGGAAAAAGTAGTAAGGGTAAAGGGGAAAAAAAGGGAGGGGGCCAACAGAGGGGAGGGCAGATTGAGGCAGGCAGTGATGGAAAACAAAACTACTGAGGAGGGAAAGGGAGAAAGGAGAAAGAAAAGCATAAATGGGGGGAGAATAGGATGAAGAGAAAGACACAGATAGTCATCATAACTGTAAATGTGAATGGGATGAGTTCTCCCATAAAATGGAAGCAGATAGCAGAATGGATTAAAAACCATGATCCTACAATATGTTGTTTACAGGAAACACATTTGAAACAGAGGGATACACACACAGTAAAGGTAAAAGACTGGAGTAGAATATATTATGCTTCAGCTGAAGCAAAAAAATTAGGGGTAGCAATCCTAATCTCAGCCAAAGCAAAAGTGAAAATGGATCTTATTAAAAGAGATAAAGGAGGAAACTACATCCTGCTAAAAGGCACCATAGACAATGAAGTAATATCATTATTAAACATATATGCACCAAGTGGTATAGCATCCAAATTCTTAGAGGAGAAGTTCAGGGAGTTACAAGAAGAAATAGACAGCAAAACTATACTAGTGGGGGACCTCAATCTCCCCTTCTCTGAACTAGATAAATCTAACCACAAAATAAACAGGAAAGAAGTTAAGGAGGTGAATAGAATTTTAGAAAAGTTAAATATGGTAGACCTTTGGAGAAAATTGAATGGTGATTGAAAGGAATATACTTTTTTCTCAGTGGTACATGGCACTTACAAAAATTGACCATGTCCTAAGGCATAAAAACCTCACAATCCAATGCAGAAAGGCAGAAATATTAAATATATCCCTTTTAGATCATGATGCAATAAAAATCACATGTAACAAAGGGCCATGGAAAGATAGACTAAAAATTAATTGGAAACTAAATAATCTAATTCTAAAGAATGAATGGGTCAAACAACAAATCATAGAAACAATCAATAACTTCATTCAAGAGAATGACAATAATAAGACAACATATCAAAACTTATGGGATGCAGTGAAAGCAGTTCTTAGAGGAAGTTCTGTATCTCTAAATGCTTACATGAATAAATAGAGAAAGAAGAGATCAATGAATTGGGGATGCAACTAAAAAAAGTAGAAAAAGAACAAATTAAAAACCTCCAATTAAATACCAAATTAGAAATACTGAAAACCAAAGGAGAGATTAATAAAATTGAAATTAAAAAAACTATTGAACTTTTATTGAAATAAAACTAAGAGCTGGTTTTATGAAAAAACCAATAAAATAGATAAACCTTTGATTAATTTAATTTTAAAAAAGAAAGAAGAAAACCAAATTACTAGTATCAAAAATGAAAAAGGTAGATTTACTACCAATGAAGAGGAAATTAAACAATAATTAGGAACTATTTTGCCCAACTATGCCAATAAATTTGACACTCTTAGTGAAATGGATGAATAGCTACAAAAATATAAATTCCCCAGATTAGCGGAAGAGGAAATAAAATACTTAAATAGCCCAATCTTGGGGAAAAGAAGTTGAACAAGCCATCAATGAACACCCTAGGAAAAAATCTCCAGGGCCAGATGGATTTACAAGCAAATTCTATCAAACGTTTGAAAAACAATTAATTCCAATACTATACGGACTATTTGGGAAAATAGGCAAAGAAGGAGTCTTACCAAATTCTTTTTATGATACAAATATGGTGCTGATACCTAAACCAGAAAGAGTCAAAACAGAGAAAGAAAATTATAGACCAAATTTCCTAATGAATATAGATGCAAAAATTTTAAATAAAACATTAGCAAATAGTTTACAGCAACTTATTATGAGAATAATACACTATGACCATATAGGATTTATACTGGGAATGCAGGGCTAGTTCTATATTAGGAAAACTATCAGCATAATTGATCATATTAACAACAAAACTAATAGAAGCCACGTGATTACCTCAAGATGCAGAAAAAGCTTTTGACAAAATACAACACCCATTCCTATTACAAACACTAGAGAGCATAGGAATGAATGGAGTCTGCCTTAAAATGATAAGTAGCATCTACCTAAAACCTTCAGCAAACATCATATGTAATAGGGATAAGCTAGAAGCATTTCTAATACATTCAGAGGTGAAACAAGAATGTTCATTATCACCACTGTTGTTCAATATGGTACTAGAAAAGTCAGCTTTAGCAATAAGAGAAAAAGAAATTGAAGGTATTAGAATAGGTAAAGAAAAAACAAAGCTCCCACTCTTTGCAAATGATATGATGATATACTTAGAGAATCCTAGAGAATCAATTTAAAAACTGCTTCAAATAATAAACAACTTTAGCAAAGTTACAAGTTATAAAGTAAACCCTCATAAATCATTGGCATTTCTATATATTACCAAAAAGCCCAACAGCAAGAGATAGAAAGAGAAATTCTATTTAAAGTTACTGTAGACATAATAAAATACTTAGGAGTCAACCTGCCAAAACAAATCCAGGAATTATATAAATACAATTACAAAACACTTTTCACACAAATAAAGTCAGATCTAAATAATTGGAAAAATAGTTGCTCATGAGTAGGCTGAGCTAATATAATAAAAATGACAATTCTATCTAAGTTAATTTACTTATTCAGTGTCATACCAATCAAACTACCAAAAATTATTTTACAGAACTAGAAAAAATAATAACAAGATTCATTTGGAAGAACAAAAGTTTCAGAATATCAAGGGAACTAATGAAAAGAAATGCTAGGGAAGGTGACCTAGCCATAAAGGATCTCAAGTTGTACTATAAAGCAGCAATCATCAAATCTACTTTGTGCTGGCTAAGAAATACTGGTAAATCAGTGGAATAGGTTAGGTACACAAAACACAATAGTCAATGACTGCAGTAACCTACTGTTCAATAAACCCAAAGACCCCAGCTTCTGGGATAAGAACTCACTATTTGACAAAAACTGCTGGGAAAACTGGAAAAGAATATGGAAGAAACTAGGCATAGATCAAAATCTTATACCATATGCCAAGATAAAGTCAAATGGGTACACAATTTAGACATAAAGGGTGATATGATAAACAAATTAGGAAAGCAAGGAATAGTTTACATGTCAGAGCTATGGAGAAGGAAAGAATTCATGACCACACAAGGATAGAGAACATTATGAAAAGCAAAATGTATAATTTTAATTACATTAAATTAAAAAGATTTTGCACAAACAAAGCCAATGCAATCAAGATTAAAAGGGAAACAGAAAGCTGGGAAATAATTTTTACAGCCAATGTCTCTGATAAAGGCCTCATTTCCAAAATATCTAGAGAACCGAATCAAATTTATAAGAATACAAGTGATTCCTCAATTGATAAATGATCAAAGGATATGAACAGGAAGGTTTCAGATGAAGAAATTAAAAGCCACAGTCTTATGAAAAAATTCTCTAAATCACTATTGATTAGAGAAATGTAAATTAAAACAACTCTGAGGTACCACATCATACCTATCAGATTGGCTAACATGACAAAACAGGAAAATGATAAATGTTGGAGAAGATGTGGGAATATTGGAACAATAATGCATTGTTGGTGAAGTTGTAAATTGATTCAACGATTTTGGAGAGCAATTTGGAACTATGCCCAAAGGGCTATAAAACTGTGCATACCCTTTGACCCAGCAATAGCACTTCTAGGTCTGTATCCCAAAGAGATCATACAAATGGGAAAAGGACCCACATGTACAAAAATATTTATAGCAGCTCCTTCTGTGGTGGCAAAGTATTAGAAATTGAGAGGATGCCCATCAATTAGGGAATGACTGAACAAGTTGTGGTATATGAATGTAATGGAATACTGTTGTTCCATAAGAAATGATGAGCAGGCAGATTTCAGAAAAACCTGGAAAGACTTGCATGAACTGATGCTGAGTGAAATAAGCAGAACCAAGAAAACATTGTACACAGTAACATCCATATTGTGCGATGACCAGCTTTGATTGACTTAGCTCTTCTCAGCAATGTAAAGTCTCATTATGGAAAATGCTATCTACATCCAGAAAAAGAACTGGAGTTTGAATGAAGATCAAAGCATATCATTTGCTCTTTTTTTCTTGTTTTGTTTTGTTTCTTCTTTCTTGTGTTTCCTCCTGATTCTTCTTTACAACATTACTAATGTGAGAATATGTGTAATAGGAATGTATATGTAGAGCATATATCAGATTGCACGCCATCTCGGGGAGGGAAGTGGGGAGGAAGGGAGAGAAAATTTAAAACTCAAAAGCTTATGGAAGTGAATGTTGAAAACTAAAAATAAATTAATTAATAAAAAAAAGAAAAAGAAAAGAAAGCACAATATCAAACTACTTCAGTCAGATGTTTAGATATTCAGATCTCCCTTTCTTCCTTTGACCTCACTGGATACTTAGTCTTATACCATGGTATCCAAGTTTTCTTTAGCAGCCAATTCTTAGCTGAGAAAGAAAGAAAGAAAGAAAGAAAGAAAGAAAGAAAGAAAGAAAGA
>NW_020954610.1:18934325-18960616 GCF_900497805.2 Vombatus ursinus | reverse complement strand
GAAAGAAAGAAAGAAAGAAAGAAAGAAAGAAAGAAAGAAAGAAAGAAGGAAAGGAAGGAAGGAAGGAAAGAAGGAAGGAATGAAGAAAGAAAGAAAGAAAGAAAGAAAGAAAGAAAGAAAGAAAGAAAGAAAGAAAATAAGGAGGGCAGGAAGGAAGTCTAAGAGTGGAGGTTCTATTAATAGTAAGCAAGTTTAGGGGGGGAAGGAAAAGGCTGCCAGATAGTTAAAATGACTGGGAAATATTTCAAACAAACTCTCTCCACAGACAAGTATACAACAATACAACTGCCAGAAAGAAAGTTATCTTCAGCTTATCTATATGATTAAGAAATAATAGTGATCTTGCTCTGACTGGCCTTCCAATTTGGCTTTCTGTTACATAAACTCACCCCATGACTTAAAGTGTGTGCTATGACTCTTTCCAATATGTTGTAGCCAGATCAGTCCCCCTCATCCCATTAAAAAGGTACTTTGAAAGTGGGAGTCACACTATTTTTAAGTGGCCTGCAGAGTTTGAAATCCAGAGTTAACAATATGTGCTCTGTTACTCCGCAAATTTGCCATAAAATATGCTGTAATCTTTGCCAGGGGTATGCTGTATATTCCCAGGAGGTTTGCTGCACTGAGGAGCACTTCAGGCTGCTTAACCGGCTGCTTAGCCTTTCCCTTATAAGGCATTTTCACTTCACCGCAAGGGAAGACAGCCTCTCCAAGTGCAAGCCTGTCAGGACCAGATGACAAGCAACAATTTACCCCACTTTTAGGACCGGGTTTGTGCTATCTGCATTGAACTGTTCCCCTTCAAGTCTTCACCATGATAAAGAGTTCAGGAATGTGAAGGGCTGGGGACCTGGGAAGTATTAAGCTGGCAAGAACTAGATATGCATTTCTACTTTAAAAGTCACTGTAGGTTAACAAAGATAGTGAATAGGAGGAATGAAAATGACAGGGAGGACAAAAGGAAAACTAGAATCATATAGCTTTATAGCTAGAAAAGGGACTTTAGAGGCCTTTTATTGCAAGGCTTCTTTACCTGGGATCCTTGAAATTGTTTTTTAAAGATATTTTATAACTGTATTTCATTTTTTAAAATTAAGTTTTTATTTATGCCTTTTATTTTTTACATCATCGTATTTTCCCCAGTATCCTTCCCCTTCCTCCTCCCAGAGAGTAATCCATATAACAAAAAGTATTTTTAAAGACAAAAAAAAAAAAACAAAAGAAGAGAAACTGATCAGTACAATCAATCAATACATTGAAGAAGCCTGATAACATGTTCAATGTGCAACATTTGTGGACCTACCACATCTAGAAAGGGTACCTTGAGGTTGTCCTCTCATATCTCTTCATTTGAATAATTCTTGATCTTTATAATCTTGCTACATTCACTTTTGGGTTTTGTGTGTGATTGTTCCTTCCATTTATAGATAACTGTAGTTCAATATAACTGCTTTGCCTAGTAATTGTATGTATTTTATGTCAACTATTTAAAATCATTATTCTGAGTAGGGTCCACAGCTTCATCAGACTGCCAAAATGGTCCATAATACAAAACAAGTTAAGAATCTATAATTAGTTATAATCTCATTTTACAGATAAGGAAAACTGATATCCAGGAAAGTTAAGTGATTTGTTAAAAATCACACAGCTAGTGGAGCAGCAGGGCTAGGAGTCAAATGATTTGAACTATATTGTTAGGTATACAATCACAAACAAATAAATGAATGGATAACTGACTAATTGAAGAACTGGTGATTTGTTGTGCCAATATTGGTCTAAATTAATGTTTTGCAGATGTAAACAAAAGAATTCAGGTAAATGCTAAGATAATGCTGTCAATATTGTTTTGATTTCACTCCAGTACAAAAGGAATGAGATTTTAACTCCTCCAAATGGGAAATGTATGAAAGTAAACACATTGAACCTTATTATCACCGTATCTTAGAGACCTTAATTTGATACAAAACTGTTGCCAGAAAGAAAAGGTAGAAAGAACTCAGAAACTAACTTAGCCCGTAGACACTGGATCTTCTAGCTTCATGTGAAGGTCCCACCCCACTTTTTGGAAAAAAAATTTTACATAAAATCTGCAACAATTATGTGGTGAAATATGGTATAACAAGTCTGGGTAAATATACACTATTGCAGGTGATTACGTACATAGCAGCCTGAATAGTAATTCTTATTTTGCTACTGTTTAGCTGTGTGGCTTCAGACAAGTCCCTTTCTTGTCTGGGTCTCAATTTCCTCTTCTGTAAAATGAGGAAAATGGATTAGAATTGAGATATCTAAGACTAAATGTAGGCCATGGTGCCAACACTCTTTGTCCTCAAATCAGGTAAAGTAGCTGAGAGTATCCTCAATACATATCCTTGTTAAATAACCATCTCATGCTAAAGCTAAGTAAATTTCCTTTAGTTAACTGTTGAATAATAATTATTATGATAACCAGCATGTATATAGACAATACTTTTATGGTTTGCAAAGCACTTTACATATTTTGTCTCATCAGATCCTCACAACCACCCTAGGAGGTAAGTGCTACCCATCCCTATTTTATCCCCATTGTACAGATGAGGAAATTGAGACTGAGAGAGGTTAAGTGACTTGCTCAGGGTCACTCAGCTAGGAAGTATCTGAGGCCAGACTTGAACTCAGGTTTTCCTGACTGCAAATACAGCATTGTATCTACTTTGCTAATATAGACAAATGCTAAATGACCTCCCAGTATCTCATTTCATTCCAATATCAAAAATAATTAATAAATTTCAAATATTATTAAGAGTGAATGAAGGCAATAATTACAAATTCATTGATTCCACAAAACTAAGAGGACTATGTATGTATATATATGTCTGTGTATGTATGTGTATATGCATATACATGTATGTGTGTACATGTATGTATATGTATATATGTATACGCATATGCATGCATGTCAAAAATACGATCTGCCCACAATTAGAAAATTGGTATTTACCTGGGGCCCATCTAAAGTTTTAGTATCCAAGCCCCAATAGCAGACACAGACATATACATAATACTTTCATATTTCCACACATATACATATATATAAATATTTTGAAGTGATGAATGACTCAGGTGTACATCCATCTTTTTCCCAAAACATTTTTAAGATGTTTACATTGAAACCAGATGCCCCAGAGGCAGAGAGCCTTGATTTCCATTGTTACTTTACATTAAATATGCCCACTTTAGATTTTTCTGTAGGTCTTTTGTTTCACTCACAAGTGAAAAAAACGCTCTTTCTTTTTGATTTTCTTTGCCTTCAGTGTGTCAGAGCCCCATTGAGGAGATTCCAGCCACGTTTTATTTTTGCTCTCATCTTTTTTTTTTTTCAGCTGACTTGGCAAAGGTAACATAATGACTTCAAGGATCATTCTTATTACCAGAGGTAATACGTGCTTCCCCCTCTCCCATCTATAGTCTGGTTTTTTCTTTTCTTTTTTTTTTTTTCAAATGTGCAGTTTTAAAAAGTGCTTGTTTAGAAAGTTTGTGACTAGTGTGAGTTTGGATATTACTCTTGAATGGAGAGTTGATTTCTTTTTTTTTTTTTCCAGAAGCACATTTCACATGTGCATCATAAATCTAGATTTGGAAGGTAGATAATGCCATTGCTTTCCTCTTCTTCCAATATGTGACCTGCATGTAGGGAATTCCTCTCTCACAGCAAAGTTCAACAGGAGGTTTAATTTGTAGAAATGTACATGGATACTGGCTCAGAGAACTGTATGTAAAAACGTGGACACCCAAGGGTGCTTTTGTCCTTTCTTAGGAATAATCTTGTAATTGGTCATCAAATGAACCAGAAAGAAAGTCTATTCCAGTCCAGGGAAATCAGCAAATTTGCAAAAGACCAACTAAATAGGCACAGCTGCTTCCTTTACTAGTTGGATTTCTGCTTTGCCTAATAAATCAGTCAAGTCCATACATTTAGGTCCATGCAGCACAAAATGCTTTGCAAATGGAACAGAAAAAATGCGTAAGAATAGTTCAGGTGTTTGTATTTCTCAGGGCCAGCTGTGGTTCCCTGCAGACAACGGGCATTCCTTAAATGCTGGCTGCATGGATGCACGGCTGACTGTCAATGGCAGCAACCATTTACTAAGCACTTTGCAGGGACCGAGAACGGGCTGTTGAGGCAGAGAGAACTGGGTTCCAGCAGAGCCTCTGTGTGTGGGTGAGTCTGGGCAAACCACTTAACTTCCCGGTGGCCTAGTCAACTCTTCAAGAGACAGTAATTTGCATCTACATCAGTGGAGGGAGTTTCCTCATCAGAATTTGCCCACACTGATGAAATCACAGGTGCAGAACCACTCCCCAGCTGGGTGACCAGTGGCCAAAATGCTGGGTTTGGCATCAGGAAAAGCTGAGATTAAATCCTGCCTCAGACAATTGCTGGTGTGTAACCCTGTTACCAACTGCTCTTCCTCTTTCAGCTTCCGCTTCCTCATCTGTAAAATGGGTTTGATGGCCTCTAAGGTCCATTCTCGCTCTAAATCTGTGATCTTATGATTCCCCCTTTAAAAAATTGTTCAAAGCCTCAGCAAAAATCTTAGTCTAATACTTTGTGTATGAGAGTATGGAGGTGATCCTCTCTTCTCAAAGGCCATCCCAGTCATTGCAAGCTCTCACAGGTTTGATTAACCCGAAGAGACTTCAGGTATGGGCCCAGTAACGTACTGCATAGATACAGTCTGGATAGATGTGTATGTGTGTATGTATGTATACATAGAAATACAGATGTATATAGATGGACGTATTTCTACATATAACACTAACAATTATTTGTTTTGTTGATTAGTCACGTCCAACTCTTTGTGACCCCATTTCAGGTTTAAGTGGCAGAGATGCTGGAGTGGTTTGCCATTTCTACAGATAAGGAAAGTGAGTCAAATAGAGTTAAATGGTTTGCACAGCTAGTAAGTGTTTGAGGCTGGATTTGAGCTCAGGTCCTACTAACTCCAGGCCTGACTCTCTATCCACTGCACCACCTAGCCTCCCCAACAATTATAACAGTTAGTATTTATACTGCACTTTAGTATTTTCAAAGCATTGTACTCAGGGCAAGTCTGTGAGGTAGGTGCTATCACTATTCTCATTTTACAGATGAAGAAACTGAGGCTGAGAGTTAAGTAACTTTCCCAAGGTTAATCAGTTAGTAAGTTTTAAAGTCAAGATTTAATCTCAGGCCTTCCTAACTCCAAGTCCAGCACTCTTACTGCATCACCTACCTGCCTTTCTGGAAAGTGTGTGTCTGAGTGTGTGTGTGTGGGTGTGTGCGCGCGCGCGAGTGCAGCCAGAGAGACAGATAGATACATAGACTAACCTAAATAAGTATGGAGAAGATGATGAAATCACTAGAATCCTGGCCACCATGTTTATATGTATATCTGTATATATATTACATATATATAGAGAGAGAGAGAGAGAGAGAGAGAGAGTTTGCTGTCCCTGTTGGTGGATCTAGAACCTTTTAGAGCTTGTACTTCATTATTTTAGTCTTCAAAAACTCAGAATATGATTGGAGATCTATAATTCAAAGATTATTCTCTCGAACGATGTATTTTCTGTGATTCTAGCATCATTGAGTTTATTTGTATAAAACTTTTTTTAAAATGTGTATACCTGGTGATATCAGCACATATACATACCTATAGTACACAGAAATAATTGAAATAAAGAGAGCTCCTCATTTTGGACTCCATTCAAAGTAATATAATTACAGAAGTACCCAAAGGATCCTAGTTATATAACCTCTAAGGCTATTTGACCTACATGGGATCATAGCATCACAGATTTGGAGACAGACCCCATGAATGGTCTAAGACTTTAGTAAAATTTGGAGGATTAGTTGTAATCTTTATAGTTATGGGAATATGAAGAATCCATGATTTTTTGTATGAGAAAATAAGAAAAATCTGGAGTTGGAAAGTTCTTTAGAAGTCACTTATTCCAGCCCTCTCATCTCACCATTGAGGAAATAGCCCAAGAGAGGTTAAATGACTTATCCAAATCACATATGAGTATCAGAGTCAGGATTTGAACTCAGGTCCTGCAGTTAGAAGTTCAGAGCTCTTTCCACTGCACCTGGATGCCTTACCTCAGGTCTGATTACAACTCTCTCAACTGCTATTTAGAAGAGAGTTTCTGGGTGTTCGCACTCTTATTTAACCAAATGCTACTTAATATATTTGGGTCTTCAGGAATAGAAAATAATAATAATTTTCTGGAAATCCAAACCATTTTCCATAACATGATGAGAAGGGGGAGTAGAAAAGGAGGGAGAGGCACAATAGGGATTGCCAGCCAAGGTGATATACAGCAGGGATTGCATATGGCCTAAGTCTGTTACAGTAGTTCTAAGATATTCTCAGATAGTCTCATGATCAAAAATAAAAAACCTCCCCCAAAGCCCCTTTTTTGGAAACAAGTTCACACCAAATAGCAAAGGCTTACAACAGGTACATGTTATTGGATTTCTAGAATGTAACCAAAAGTGGCTATATAGTGGATGGAACCAATGGCTGAGGTCCAAAAGAACTAAAAGGCCTTCCATGAGTGATATCTACATAAACTAAAATAAGAACATGCTGGAGACAGCTCTAACTAGCCTGTTAGAGACTACTGTTAAATTTTCAGCATAAGCATTTAATCTCAGAATTGATCAGTTGCTACAATTAAGGACTTGATTTATTGTTGTATTGATTGTCTAAACATAAGAAAGTGTTAATAATACAGATTGAAATTAAAAGGTTGGTTTTTTTTTTTGTAATGCTATTTGTTAAACTACCCCTGCATTCAACCTATAATATGTTGATGGTGTTGAAAAATGGCTATTATATGGCTATGTTTATGGAAACAAAGGAATTTATGAGGACAATTCAGTACCAGGTCTTTACCATCAGAAATTATAGAAAAATTATTTTTGAAAAGCCCATACTTATTGATCAAGGCAGATTGTGCAAAGAAATAATAGAAATACATCATTCCAGGCTTCTGAATACCTAGCAAGACATGAGTAGGTGTTCAGAGTTAAACATCAGATATTCACTTTCATGGACTACCAGAAGACAAATTCTGTGCAATAGTCTGCATAACATTAAATAGAAGAGACTAATAGTAGGATGGGTTCATTTCTTTCTGCGCTCCATCAAATGACTTGTTTATTTTGTTTTTTATAATGCTTTGACTCCTTTTTTCGCCTTAATTTTTGACTTCTTACTTGCAGTTGCTAATTAAGCAAATCTGACATTTCTAATATGCTTTTCTATTGCAGATGCAATTTCATGTATTTCTTTTTGTCATCCTTATTGATAATATTAATAATTTATAATAGAAAAAGAAATTAAAAATAAATGGGAATAGAATGAAGTACACAGTATCCCTGTCATCCTGCCTGCTATTGGAATTGTGGTAGAAATGCTTTTGGTGAGTGTTTGGAAAATAAGCTTACATCCTACTACTCTTATTCTGTTATCAAAAATGGTCACTTTATCCACCTGCAGTGTAGTCTATAGAATTTTATATGTCAAAGAATAGTAGCAGGATAGTAGATCATTTCTAATTAAACCCCATCAAAAAAAATTTTTAATGAGATAACAGCAATCAGAAATAAGAGTTGGCCTTTGTATAGTGCATTAGTTTTTACATGATCTCATTTGATCTTTGTCATACCCTCAAAAGGGGTTTCTTTCAGAGACACACTGGAGGTGTTCGTAGTAGCCCTGGTTTTCGTTGACACCTCACTCTTCTGAATAACTATTTAAAAATGTTTCCACATTGCAATGGACACCAATATCAAGAAAAAAAAGACTGAAATTCAGTTTCCTCATAAGACAAGAATAAGGCATTTTTGATGGCCAAATTTTTGCTGACACATCAAGGACTCAAGTAATGGTCCCTGCTCCTGTTAACCCAGGGTATCCCAGAATAAGAGTGGTGAGTTTGACAGTGAAGAGACATCACTACATTTGTTCAGGGGATATCTGTGGGAACTCCTTCCATCAACACAGAGCATAATCCACCCTACAGAGAAATCTGAGGCACGCAGAAGGTAAGTGACTTGATCTAGATCAGATGCTACTGTCAGGATTTAAACCCATGTTTTTCCTGACTTAAGCCAGCACTCAATCCCCTATATGATGTTGCCTCTCTCTTTAGGTTTTCTCATTCTTATTGCTTAAATAACTTAGGCACTTTCTAATGAAATGGAAGCAGGAAGGAGATATGTTTCAGCACATTCCCGAATTTGGCTTCTCTGTTGCTTTTTTTTTTTCCCTCTCTCTTCTCTAATACTTAGCACAGTGGCTGGTAGGTACACAGTAGGCACTTAATAATTGTTTATTTTAACTCACTTGTGCTTTCATGCTATATTTTAAGAAAACAGTCAAGAACATAGCAAGTTATTTAAATCTATAAGTGACAACAATGTATTTCAGGTTCCTTTTGGCCTTCTGAGAATTTAGAGAACTATTCTGCTACTTTTAATGATTGGAGCAAAGCTCTCCATATTTGGAATGTCTGACACACCAATTATTTAAGAGTTATGTTTTTATTTTTTTTAAATTTGTATTGGTATCTTCCATTTTCATATCACCTTTATTTCCATGCATATGAAGAAATATAGATATAGGTGATACAGATGTGTTCCTCCCCACTTCCTATCCAGAAAAGCATTCTCTTGTGACAAAGATTTTCAAAAGAGGGGAAAAAAACTAGTTTCCTGAAACCAGTCACCAGATCAACTGAGTTGGACAGTATATGTGATGCTCTGCATTCCAGGTTTGCAAAAAACAGAAAGAGGTACATTTTCTCAACTCTTCATTGGTGCCAACAGATAAATTTTATTTTTTTAATAGAAATATATTTAATTTACTCAACTGACCATTATTTCTAGAACATATTATTTATTTTTTTTGTTTTCAACATTTACTTCCACAAGATTTTGAGTTCCAAATTTTCACCTCATCTCGCCCCTCCCTCCACCCCAAGATGGCATGCATTCTAAATACCCCTTCCCCTAGTCTGCCTTCCCTTCTATCTCTTCCCCCCTTCTCTTATCCCCTTTCCCTTTAATTTTCCTGTAGGGCAGGATGGATTTCTGTACCCCATTTCCTATATTTCTTATTTCCCAGTTACATGTGAAAACATTTTTTTTAAACATGTGTTTTTAAAACTTTGGGTTCCAAATTTTCTCCCTTCCTCCCTCCTCACCCACCCTCATTGATAAGGCAAGCAACTAAATATAGGTTATATATGTGCAGTTTTGCAAAACACTTCCATAGTAGACATGCTGTGAAAAACTAACTCTATTTCCCTTGATCCTATCCCCCCCACCCATTTATTTTATTCTTTCTTTTGACCCTGACCCTCCTCAGAAGTATTTGCTTCTGATTACCCCCTTTCCCAATCTGCCCTCCTCTCTATCATTCTCCTACTCTCTTGTCCCCTTCTCCCCCCATTTTCCTGTAGGGTAAGACAGATTTCCACACCCAATTGAGTGTGTATGTTATTCCCTCCTTAAGTCAAATCCTATGAGAATAAGATTCACTCATTCCCTCTCACCTTCCCCCGTTTCCCCTTCACTGTAAGAGCCTTTTCTTTTCTGTTTTTTTTTTTTTTGTGGGATAATTTACCCTGTTCTACTTCTCCCTTTCTCCTTCTCCTAATATATTCCTCTATCACCCCTTAATTTTATTCTCCAGATATGACCCCTTCATTTTCAACTCACCCTGTGCTCTCTATCTATCTATCTGTATCTATATATATGTACATATAATTTTTCCCCTCCAACTACCCTAATACTGACAAAGGACTCATGAGTTACAAGTATCATCTTTCCATGCAGGAATGTAAACAGTTCAACCTTAATAAGTCTCTTATGATTTTCTCTTTCCTGTTTACCTCTTCATGTTCCCCTCAAGTCTTGTATTTGAAAATCAAATTTTCTATTTAACTCTGGTCTTTTCATCAGGAATGCTTGAAAGTCCTCTATTTCACTGAATGGCCATTTTTTCCCCTGAAGGATTATACTCAGTTTTGCTGGGTAGGTGATTCTTGGTTGTAATCCTATCTCCTTTGCTCTCTGGAATATTATATTCCATGCCCTGCGGTCCCTTAATGTAGAAGCAGCTAAATCTTATGTTATCCTGATTGTGTTTCCACAATACTTGAATTGTTTCTTTCTGGCTGCTTGTAATATTTTCTCCTTGACCTGGGGACTCTGGAATTTGGTTACAATATTCCTAGGAGTTTTCCTTTGGGGATCTCTTTCAGGAGGAGATCGGTGGATTCTTTCAATTTCTATTTTGCCCTCTGGTTCTAAAATATCAGGACAGTTTTCCTTGATAATTTCTTGAAAGATGATGCCTAAGCTCTTTTTTTGATCATGGCTTTCAGATAGTCCAATAATTTTAAAATTCTCTCTCCTGGATCTATTTTCCAGGTCAGTTGTTTTTCCAATGAGATATTTCACATTTTTTCTAATTTTTCATTCTTTTGGATTTGTTTTACAGTGTCTTGATTTCTCATAAAGTCACTAGCTTCCAATTGCTCTATTCTAATTTTTAAGGAAATATTTTCTTCAGTAATCTTTTGGACTTCCTTTTCCATTTGGCCAATTTTGCTTTTTAGGGCGTTCTTCTCCTCATTGGCTTTTTGGACCTCTTTTGCCATTTGGGTTAGGCTATTTTTTAAGGTGTTATTTTCTTCAGTATTTTTTTGGGTCTCCTTTAGCAAGCTGTTGACTTGTTTTTCATGATTTTCTTGCATCACTCTCAGTTTTTCCTCTACTTGTGTTACTTGCTTCTCAAAATCCCTTTGGAGCTCTTCCAAGGCCTGGGACTGATTCATATTTTTCTTGGAAGCTTTGGATGTAGGAGCTTTGACTTTGTTGTCTTCTTCTGGTTGTATGTTTTGATCTTCTTTGTCACCAAAGTAAGATAATATAGTCTGACTTTTTTTGTACTGCTTACTCATGATCCTGGCCAATTACTTGAGTTTTAAACTCTTTGTTAAGGTAAAAGTCTTCCTCCAATGTGAAGAGTATACTGTCCCAAGCTTCAGGGGTTTGTATAGCTGTTTTCAGAAGTACTTCTAGGGACCTGTAAATTGTCAGTTCTTCCAAGGTGGTATGATAAGGGTCAAGGTGTTTTCCCTCCACCACCACAACAAGCTCTACTGCACCAACGTTCCTCCTCGCCCAGGACCGCCCCTCAGAACTGTGACCCAGATCCAAGCACCGGTAAAGCAAGAGATTCCTGTCTCAGCACTGGGAAAGAGATCTCTGCAATCCCCCTCTGATGAGCCACTCGATTCCCCCTCAGTCTGTGGGCTGGAAGCTTAGGAAACAGTCCCCGCTTGGGCCACGCCTCGAGACTTGCGGCTGAGACCTAGCTCCTCTCTCACCGCAGTCACAGACTTTTCCCACTGACCTTCTAAGTTGTCTTTGGTGTTCGCGGATTGAGAAGTCTGGAAACCACCACAGCTGCTCGTCATTCAGTCCTCTGAGGCCTGCTCCAGGGTCGCTGCAGCCTGCGCGCCCACGCCACACTGCGCTCCTCTCCCTGCCCAGCGCGATATACCTTTCTGATCAACCATCCAGGCTGTCTTGGGCTGGAAATTTGTTTTACTCTGTCTTTTTGTGGATTCTGCTGCTTTAGAATTTGTTTAGAGCTATTTTTTTTTAGGTATTTGGAGGGCTTTGGGAGAGAGCTCAAGACAGTCACAGGTTATAATCATAGATGATAACCAGTTAATGTGTTAACTAGGTGTTAATACCTTCTTATCACTTTATGAAGGCAAGCAACAAGCATTTGTTAATCAATTACTAAGTGCCCAGCTCAGCACCATTTATTTTTGTGAAGGTCATACTTATAAGATATGAAGACCTATCTTTGATTGAGTCAGGAGGGATAAGTATCATCACAAAAAAAATTATTAATCATCTTCCCCGTCCCTCCCCTTTAATAAATATGATCTAGTCAGTTTGAATTATCATAGAAGTCATCAGTTGAAGAAGAACCTAGCTACATATGCATTCTTGTTGTTGTTCAGTTGTTTCAGTTGTGTCCAACTCTTGGTAACCCCATTTAGGGGTTTTCTTAGCAAAGATACTGGAGTGGTTTGCCATCTCCTTCTCCAGCTCATTTTACAGATGAGGAAACTGAGGCAAACAGGACAAAGTGATTTGCCCAGGGTCACACAGTTAGTAAGTGTCTGAGGCTGGATCTGAAATGAGATCTTCCTGACTCCAGGTCCTGCAGTGTATCCATCTAGCTGCTCTCTACATATGCATAGTAGAACATAAAAACATCATACATGAAACTTCATATTTCTCTTGCATAGAAATTACTTTTCATTATAATTATGTGGTAAATTTAACCAGCAGCTTTCAAAGCTGTCCCGTGGTTGGCAATTCTTTCTGATCTTCCTTCTTTTTTCGTCTGCACAGTTTGAGAATCCTTCTTTAGAGACGGGGTTCATATAGGCTACACTGGACATAAAAAGCCATTTTTGGTATAGAGAATGAAGCTGATGACTTTGTCCAACTCTGTTTCACTTAAATCCAATTCACAAGCAAGTCAGAACTGCACCGCATGATGTCAATGGTCCTTCTTGAAAACTAAGGATGGGGGCGGATAAGTGGCACAATGTATAGAACACTGGCCCTGGAGTCAGGAGGACCTGAGTTCAAATCCAGCCTCAGACACATAGCACTTACGAGCTGTGTGACCCTGGGCAAGTCACTTAACCCCATTGCCTAGCCAAAAGAAAAAGAAAACTAAGGATGAACAACAGCGATGGTAACAACCACAATAGCAGTAGCAGTAGCAGCAGCAACGACAACAGTGCAGACCAGGTTGTCTGACACCAGAATTCTACTTTGAAGTCTATCATCACCTTTGTTAAATGGTGCATCAGGTAAGATTAAACCCTTGGGTTGAGGATCCTTGTCCTCTGTGGCAATGGTATTGAGGACTCCGTAGTTCCTGGCTTTTCTTTTCTTCTTCTTCTTCTTCTTATTATTATTATTATTTTGGTGAGGCAGTTGGGGTTAAGTGACTTGCCCAGAGTCACACAGCTAGTGAGTGTTATGTGTCTGAGGCGGGATTTGAACTCAGGTCCTCCTGACTCCAGGGCCAGTGCTCTATCCACTGCGCCACCTAGCTGCCACCTAGGTTTTCTTTTTAACTAATGAAACCAAAGCTTTGGCAGGGCACTTTTGGATTACTCCTTCCAGTTCTTTTCTAAAAATTCCGTGGTACCTTCTCTAATCTGATTACTGACTAGATAGATCAGTAAGGATTAAGTTTCTGAGAACCAAGAGTACTAGTTTACCAGTCAGTAAACATTTATTAAGCGCCTACTTATGCGACAGGCTCTATGCTAAATGCTGAGGATACAAATACAAATCAAAACAAAGACAGTCCCTGCCCTCAAGGAGTTTACAATTAATTGGGGGAACACGATACCCAAAAGGAAGCTGAAAAGCTGTGGGGGTCCAGGTTTGGGGAAGAGAAAATATCACCTAAATGAATGGTTTTCAGGGAGAAACTTCTGTGTCATCTCCTCTTGCATAGTCCTTCATCTTTGATTTCCTTTTCCCCACCAAGACAGTTTTCCAAATCACTGACATCTTAGTGCAGCTAAGTGCTAGCCCTCATGCTAGGGGCCCTTAGCTCTGGAAGCAGCTCCACAGAGAATAGTCTTCCTTGTTGGCACAGAGAACTGACCTGCTCCCAGACAGGGATGATTGGGAATAGCACTCCTTTAGAGAAGGCAGCCTAAGACAGTATAAATAGTGCAGGGTTTGGAACCAAGAAACCTAGGTTTGAATCCTGGTCCTGACACCAATTACCTATGGACCTTGAGAAAGTCACTTGACTACACTAAGACAGTTTCCTCATCTGTGAAATTAGAGATAATTCTAAATAGAACTTAAAATAAGATTTTTTGGGACTGGTTTGGGAGGGGGGAGGGGAAATAAGGTGGTTGAGGAGGAGGGTGGCATTCACCTGGAATGTGGTTGCCTCTTGACACAACAAGGTTTTTGCTTTGCTGAAGGATCAGCTATTATTAGAAAAAGGTAGGGAGGTGATAAGAAAGAATGGAAAAGGAATGGAGCTACAAGGTAAAGAAACTAACCTTCTGGGGTGTCTGACTAGGAAAAGGAAATGTGCCCAGGGCAATAGATAGAGGGCAGGGCCTGGAGTCATGAAGACCCGAGTTCAAATTCAGCCTCAGGCACTTAACCCTGTTTGCCTCATCAATTATTTTTGTAAGCATAGAATTTACATTCACATGGGGATTTATAATAGATTGAAAGGTGTTCCATGCTCCAGAGATTAGCTGCTGCCAAATATGAGATATGTTGTGATTGGAAAACTCCTCTATGATAAAAGTCTCTGTCCTTTACTTCAACCAACAAAACCTGGGTAATAAGCATGCTATGGCCCTGAGAGGAAAGTTGTTTAAGACTACAATTAAAAATTCTTTTTTTCCTTTTAAACATTATAGAATCACAGAATTTCAGGGTTGGAAAGGACCTCAGAGGCCAACTCATATTCCATAAACCACTTTCTTCTAAGGCGTATCCAACATAGCCTTTTCTTGAAGGTTTCCAAGGACAGGGAATAAATACATCACTTCCCAAAGCAGACCATATGGATGACACTGTTCTATAGTTTTCATTACATCAAGCCTAAATTTTCATCTTTGCAACTTCTATTCATTACACTGAGTTCTCTGGGGGGAAAGCTAGCAATTACAATCTCCTTTCCATATAAGACAGCCCTTCAAAAACCTGAAGACAGATACTATGTCTAACAATAATTGAACTGAACTTGCTAATATATATAACTTGAAAGGGAAGGGATATGTTATAGGATTGGAATAGCTGGCAGTATAATTATAATACACAAGAACTTTCTTTTTATAATTAGAGACCTAATGAAAAACCTTCTGTAAATATTTATATTGTCATGAGGAGCCGCTGAATAAAAGTGGAAAGATGAGTTGGTGAATAAGCATTATTTACTTTGCTTGAGTGTTTCAGTTCTTATGTTGATGAATGTAGATGAACCAGTCCATCAATCAACAAGATAGTGCAGTGGATAATGCTCTGGACCTATAGTCAGGAAGACCCGAGTTCAACTTTGGCCTTGGATACTTACTAACTGTGTAACCCTGAGCAAGTCACTTAACCTCTGTCTGCCTCAGTTCCCTCATCTGTAAAATGGGGGTAATAATAACCCCCACCCCCTAGGGTTGTTGTGAGGATCAAATGAGATAATATTTGCAAAGCACTTTGCAAAAGTTATGTGACATATAAATACCTGTTACTATCGCTATCATCATCAATCAATTGTGGATGACACCGCAAAGCACCTATTGAATGCCAATCCATTACTCACCTAAAATAAGGTAAAGTTAAAGATTAAAGAAAAACAATGAAATGAGAGCATAATATAATAAAGATATAACTCCTTTTAAAATCTTGTGAGGAAGGTAGCAAAGAATCCCAGGAACTAGAGATCATAAGCATGGAGATACTCCATGCCCCACTTAGTCTGCACCAGAAATGGGGAAACGTCAAATTTGCTTCACCTCTGCTGCCAGTGCTGCTATGGAGATGAGAGATTCAAGCAGATGTTAGCCCACAGTTCACCAGTTGGTGATGTTTATTGTAACTTTACTTTCTGGGACTATGTGGTTGAAGGTTTCTCAGAGAGAAAAGCCTTAGACAGAACAAGTAACCATTTTTGTTCCCCACAGGAAGGGAGAAAAGCAGACAAGGCCCATAAAGGCAATCCAGTTTCTGGGTGTTGGCTCCCCTTACTCTAATTCCTTGACCTGACGAGCTTCTGTCATAGACAGTGGGAATCTGACATTGAGAAGGGTTGTCTCTCTCCTCCCTGGATGAGAACTAGTGAGCATGCATGATAAGACTGTAAAGCAGAAGGAGGGAACTACTTTTCTCCCCACTTGCCAGCTAAAGAGAGATTTGCTCAAACCTTGCCCCTGTTTTAAGTTAGTAGATGATTTCTCCTCCCTTTAAGAGAGGGCTGGTTTCGGGAGGAGAAGCTGCTTCAGCCTGGGTAGCCAGCAGTGTGAGCCTAATGGCTTCATCCTATTTAAATGAACTCTTTCTCCCCAGTGCTCACTCTCCTTTCATTAATAACATGTTATTCCTCCTTTATATAAAAGAAAATTTGGCAGCTACCAAATTCTTGTCTGGTATGATTAAAACTAGTATGAGTAGAAATTTAGTGAAAAGTTTGAATAGGTAGAGAAGTGGTGAAAACAATCTCATTTTAACAAATCTGAGGCACAAGTTGGGGAAGAATAGATATTCAGAAGTCACAAACATATTGGAGGCATATCGAAACCATACCCTCCCAGGCAAGCACATTCCCTTTAAAGGTTATGTCTGGGAACCTCCCCAATTATTATGTAGAAACTACATGTGGGAGCATCCCTGTCCAATATGACCTGTGGGCACTCATCTTTGGCAATTAAAGTTCTGGTTTGTTGCATTTGCTATATGCACAAGCAGAGTAAGTTTGAATATAATAATCAAATATAATCGTGACAATAAGTCCATGCCTAGTAATAGCAATAAAAATAACCACACAGAGTCAATTAGCAGTATGTCAACAAAGAAGCTGTCATGTGGCTTTGTTAACAGAAATGGGGTATATGATGGGGTTTTAATGATGATAGAAGCCTAGGTTATCACCACTAGAAATGACAAATTGTCATTCTAAAGGAACCCAGACTTCTTGGTTAGGGCTGATTTTGCAAGTAAATGGTAGAAAGAATTCAATATTTCTTTGCAAATTGCAAAAAAAAAAAAAAAAAAGTACCTATTGATGACTTAAGAAGACAGGTAGATGGTATGATGGATAGTGACCTGACCTGGAGTCAGGAAGACCTGAATTCAAATCCAGCTGCAGAAACTGTATGACCCTGGATAAGTCACTTAACCTCTGTTTGCTTCAATTTCCTCATCTGTAAAATGGAGATAATAATATCACCTTCGAGGGGCAGCTAGGTGGTGCAGTGGATAGAACACCAACCCTAGAGTCAAGAGGACTTGAGTTCAAATCTGGCCTCAGACATAGAACACTTACTAACTGTGTGACCCTGGGCAAGTCACTTAACCTCATTGTCTAGCCCCCCCCCAAAAATAATAATAGCACCTTCTTTCCAGGGTTGTTCTGAGGATTAAATGACAATTTTTATAAAGCACTTTGAAAATCTTAAAGCACTATATAAATGTTAGCTATTATTATTATTATTAATATGATTTGGGTAAGGAATTAGAAGAGATAGAATGATAAGAATGTGATGGATATCATTCAAATTATTACAAACAAAACTGAGCTAGATTTTACTTGAATTGTAGTTATAATAGGCATTAATGTGTATAGCATATTATGTCTATATAATATATTAATGCTTATGTATAGTATAATATATAGATACCTAATTATAGGTATTAATAACAATTCTGGTAAGTATTTTGCCAACACGATCCACTATAAACTTTTCAGGATGCTAAGGCTCTATTCTGAGTTTTCTTTTTTTCTTTCTTCTTTCTCTCTTGCTGACCTCACCAATTCTCAGGCAGATTTCTCCTAAAACAATCTATCTAGCCCTCATCTCTCTCATGAACTCCAGTTCCACATCTGCTACCTGCAGATTTCCATCCATAGCCATCCAGTCATAGCCATCAGCTGAATGTCTTACAAGTATATCGAATGAAATATGTCCAGAACAAAACTTAGTATCTTTCCCTTTAGGCCTTGACATTCAGTGTGGAAGATTCTTCCTCAATGCGTTATCTCTCCCATTAGAATGTGAGCTCTTTGAGAAAAGGGATGATGTCTCTTTTCAATTTGTATCATACGCACACAGCCCATAATAAGTACCTAATAATTGATTTTTTTCCTTCATCCTTTCTTTTGTTCATTTCTTCCTTCCTTTACTCATGTCCAAGATTGCATGCCAGAAGCTCACTATCCTTCATAAACTAGCAAATCACAAATTCCCATCCTGCAAATATGAATCCCAAAATTTCCTTGAGAATTCAACAGATAAACTGTCCTAGAACTAGAGCATCATCACTGATAAAACTTTTGCTCACAATTGTCTGGACATAATGTTGGCCCCTAAAAATTCAAGAATAGCATTTTAGGGGCAGCTAGGTGGTGCAGTGGATAGAGCACTGGCCCTGGAGTCAGGAGGACCTGAGTTCAAATCTGGCCTCAGACACTTAATACTTACTAGCTGTGTGACCCTGGGCAAGTCACTTACCCCTGATTGTCAAAATAATAATAATAATAATAACATTTTTAATAGATGTCATTGTACCAAATCTTCATAATCTCCTTTGTTGTTGAGTCATTTTCCAGTTGTGTTTGACTCTTCGTGACCCCATTTGGAATTTTCTTGGCAAAGATACTGAAGTGATTTGCCATTTGCTTCTCCAGCTCACTTTACAGATGAGGAAACTGAGGCAAACAGGGTGAAGTGACTTGCCCAGGGTCACGCAGCTAGTTAGTGTCTGAGGCTAGATTTAAACTCAGGAAGATGAGTCTTCCTGACTCCAGGCCCTGAATTCCATCTACTGCACCACCTAGCTGCCCTCCAGACTAATAACCTCTAAACTGTTCCTCTGTTGTTCCCAAAGAGAACCAATGACATCAGGAGGGTGATGTTTTGACTTGCAAGTGAATTGTACTTAAGTGAGGCAGAGCTGTACAAAAAAAAAAAAAAAAAAACCCTCCAAACTATGTGAAATGAAAAGCTCTCAGAATATAAAGACCTAGCAGAAGAAATCAAAACTATGTGAGAACAGGATTAAGTACTTATCCTCATTATGTTGTCTATTACTGGAGTTGTCTTGAAGAGGCTTTCACTGAGCCTAACAAAGATAAAGTTATAACCCAGTATTTTAATTTAATAAGAAAAAAAAGCAATCATTTTATCCACTCATGCAAGTCTTCCAAACTCTAAGATAGAAGAATAATAGTAGGATAGGAACTTGTGCTCAAACCCTTTGTATCCCACTTCCATCCAATATGAGAGTAGTCATATTATGATTTCAAGTTTGCAAAGCCATCTCTCCATATGTTATCTCATTACCCCACCACTTCTTAATATCCTGAAAAGATAGTGGTGGATAAACACCCATGCTCTCAGGTTTAGCTTTTGCAGCATTGTTACATAACTGTGTTAAAATGCCTCAGTGGAGGCAACCTAGTCAGGTATGCTGGGATCGGGCTATCATTATAGAAAGTTCCTCAGAAATGAATTTGGATGAATAAGTTGGAACCAGATTATAGAAAGCTTTCAAAGTCAGATCAAATTTAGATTTGACGCAAGAATCAGGAATCAAGTGAAAATTTTGGAGCTGGAGAGTAGTAATGGTTAAAGCAATGGAAGGTGATGAATTCTCTGTAGGAGAAACTATAGAGAGATCATAGGATAAGGCTATATAGAGCATGCATGACTGGGTGGGTAGAATCTAGACAGTGCAGGGGGGAAAAACTAGCTGCCGTCTAGCTTTTGGTCCCCACCCTTGGAATACAGGTGTTGTTGTTGTTATTTTGGAAAAGGGCTAATGACATCATAGGGTGATGTCTTGACTTGTGTATAAACTAGATTTGTGTGAGGCAGAGTTGCAGAAAGTCATCAGCCTCACTCTTCCTGAGTCATCAAACTCCAGTGGCAGGACAAAAGTCAAAATAACTGGCAATGGCTCAGGATGCAAGGAATGACCTTGGCATCTTCCTGACCAAGCTCTAAGCTCTCCAGAGTGCCTAACTCATCCACCTTCATGGACACTGGAACAAATTATTCTCATCTGCCCATCCTGCTGCGGAAAGTCTTCACATGCTTGGGGGTTGACATTGCCCTAACACACTGACAGGTTTGAGGCCTAGTGGTTACCCTCAACCAGGTTTGGCCTGTCTGCTTAGATGGTTTACCACGATGTGACCACTGCATATGCTACAGCTTCTTGGAGGCACAAGTGAGAGTTGAGTGCCAGGTGAACATCAAAGGCGGGCAGCCATGAAAAGGGCTCAGCAAGCTACCGGAGGTGCTAGTCTTCCCTGAACACCCCATACACCCCATAGGCACTGTAGTTCTTTTCCAGACACTCCCTTTTTCCTTCCAATGAGTGATATACTCTCTTGTGGCAGTGTGATTCCAGAGCCCAACCAGTTAGCCACACTGCTATTTTTTTTAAAGTCACTAGTTTTAGCCAAACACAAAAAAAAGACTAGATCCTCATGGCTTAATCTCTGTGCTTTAGGGAAATTCATCCAATGCAACAATGAGATTTTCTCTCTTAGAAGTCCTGAATTTCTAGCAAGGGCAATAGAAGCGAATCTTTATTTGTAGTATTTGTCTCTTCTTCTCTGTCTCTCTCTGTCTCTTCTTTCTCTGTCTCTCTATCTCCCTCCTTCCCCCACTCCATTTCTCCATCTCTCCCTCTCTCATACATACATACATATATATATATATATATATATATATATATGGATATGCCACTACCCCTCCTTTGCAACTCTTTAAATACAAATAATAAAGCTTTTAAATCAAAGAAGTTATGACTGATAAAATCTTTATCAAAACCAGCTATGGCATTAGGTAAAATAGAAAGTGTAAATAAACTTTAAATAATAGGAAATCAATAGATTTAGCATCTGCCCTCTCTGGTAGAAAGAAGAGGTGAGGGGTGGGAAAAGGAGGGATGAAGCACATTCTGCAAGAAAGTTCTGCAGTATTACTCTGCTCCAATCCCACGGCTCATTGGGATCCTGACAGATGAAGGGGACTGCAGCAACAGAGACAATTACTCAAATACCAATTTTCCAGTGTTTCTTCCTTGTTTTTCTTTTCCTCTCTAGTCTATTTTACTTTTCTTCCAAATCACGTGCTGTAATACTCTTCTAAATCTCCCTTCATCTTTTCCCACTTGTGAAATGGAAAGAGCACTGAGACTGAAATGAGAAAGACCTGAGTTCTAATCTGCTTTCAGACACTGTATGATTCTAAGTCACTTAACCTCAGTGTCCTCAACTGTAAAATAGGGACAATAATAGCACCTACCTCCCAGAGCTGTTGTGAGGATCAAATGAGATAATATTTGTAAAACACCTAGCACAATGCTAGGTACATAGTAGATGCTTAATAAATAACTTGTTTCCTTCCTCCCTCTTCTTTTTTCCTTCCTTTCTTTTTTCCTTCTTTCCTTCCTTTTTCTTCCTTCCTTCCTTTCTTTTTCTTCCTTCCCTTTTTCCTTCTTTCCTTTTTCTTCCTTCCCTTTTTCCTTTCTTCCTTCCTTTTTTCTTCCTTCTTTCCTTCCTTCCCTCCATCCTTTCATGGGTACTCTGAGAGTACCCGTGCCTCTCACAATCACATCAAGACAAGATGAAAAGCAACAGTGTCCCTTTAAGACACAATCTTTAGTCTTTGGGTCATAACAAGTTGATGAATTTCCATCCCAACCAGCAGAACTTTTATTCCCAACTGTATATGTCCTTGTCACAGGGGATAACAGGGGCCCAATTAGTAGGCATGAGAAGGAAGGTCATTTAAAACAGAGAAGGAATGGTGAGAAGTGCTGGAAGAGAACCAGGAGAATACAACGTCATCAAAACCAAGGGAAGAAAGTTTCAGGAACTATTGTTAAATCATAGAGAAAGAGATAGAGATGATATTGCTTAGATCAATGATGATATGGACAATCTATAGATGAATGTATGTATGCATGTGTTTATCTGTGTTTGTCTCTTTGTATATACGCGCAGTATAGTTTTTTAAAACCAGTGTCCAGTATTGCTAACTTTGACAAATGATTGATGTATGCTGACAAACTTGTCAAAAGTCTGCGTCTGTTGTTACAATGCATTTTGAGGCTGAAACCAAGCATGAGACATGGAGAAAATACATATTTTAACAAGCTGAGATGTTCATTGTCCTTCATTTCACCTTGTTATAAAGCATCTGCCTCCTGTCCTCCCTCTTCTCAGTTTTTTTCAGGAAAAAATCAGTAATCAGTCTGAGCTCAGCAATGTGACAAGTTGCATGTTGCATTTTTGAAGTTTAGAAAGGTTTTTGTGTTTCCTCCTCTATTTGAATCACAAGATTACACCTTCTCCCCCATCTTCTTAGGCTCTTAACTAACATCACTTAAGATACATTATTTCTTTTTTTCCCAAAAATTATCTGCTGATTTCAATTTTTTTTTTTATTAGAGTACTGGGAAAATCTAGAGTCAGGAATAACTATAATAAATATGTGTGTGAGTATGTAATGCATCTATGTATGTATGCATGATTTAATGATATTTTCTTGAAACTCTCCTTTGGCTTCCAGAACATTACACTGCTATTCTGATTGTTCCTTCTCTTTTCTTAAGTGTTTTTACTTCTTCTTACTACCATTTAATTGTGGCCATTCTTCGAGGCTTAGGGCAAAAGTCATAGTATATGTTTGCTCTCTCTTCATCTTTACCTCTTGATACATATCAATAGGTAGAGTCATATTAATAGATATAATACCCATATGTATATGTGTGTACATGTACACACATCATAGTATAATGAAAGCTCATATTTTTGTGAGCTTTAAGCTTCAAAAGTCACTTTTTAGAGAGGCAGGAGAGCACGATGGATTCAATGACCTCTAAAGTCCCTTCTGGATCTAAACTTATAAGCTTATATGCCTATTTTATATACCTATAACTGCTTACCTTAATACAGTCTCATGCATCTTCCTGTCTGTAGTGCCATGGATCAGTGTGGTACTCAAGAGCACTGGTGTCAAATTCAAAAAGAAACAGGCCACTAAACCGTACATAAGGATCCCTGTGGGCTACATAGTGATTTAGAAAACCACACATTAACATTGTCTATATTTTTATTGTATGTTTATTTATTTTGTTAAATATTTCCCAATTGCATTTTAATTTGGTTCAGGTCAGTCAGGAGCATCGCTGGCCACAGGGGGCCTGCTGGCAGTATGTTTAACATCTCTGCTCAAGACAATTGCCATGAGAGTGTGTTGGTACAGGAAATAAAAGGGGGAAGGCAGGGACTATTCCCAAAGCTATGGCAATAGAGAAGCCATCAGCAGGGACAGCAAAGGTAGGTGGAGGCTGTGGGCTAGAACATCTCTGTAGTGGGGTGATTTTTCAGCAAAGGGCTCCAGAAAAAGTCACAGCTCATAAAACTGTCTCCAGAAACGCAGTAAGCATCCCCAGGCTTCAACTGCAAAGTCGTGTTATTGCTATTGTTGTTTATCCTTCATTTTTGAAGAGGGAGAACCAATGACATCAAGGGATGATGTCTTCACTGGCCCGTAAATCAGATTTAAGTGAGGCAGAGTTGCACAAAGTTCTCAGCCTCACTCTCTCTTCCAGTGTCATTGAAATCCAGTGGCAAGACAAAAGTCAGAACAACTGGTGATGGCCCAGGATGCAGTGAATGACTTTGGCATCTTCGATGCCTGACCAAGCTCTAAGCTCTCCTCAGCATCTGCTTCAGCTGCCTTCATGGCTGTTGGAATGAGTCGTTCTCAGCTGCCCATTCTGCTGCCAGGAAGTCTTCACATGCTTGGAGTAGACATCCCCCTAACTCACTGACAGGTTTGAGTCCTGTCAGTTGTCCTCAATCTGGGTTAGTCCATCTGCCAAGACGGTTTACTGGGGTGTGGTCACTGTGCATGCCATGGCTTCTTGGAGACACAGGTGAGGGTTGGGTGAAGGTGGACACCAAAGGTGAATAAGCAGCCCTGTAAAGGGCTGGGCTAGCCCTCACACCAGAGGTGCTAGTATTCCCTGAACACCCCATACACCCCATAAATCTGGGGCAACCAAGAGGGAGAGAGAACTTACAATCGGGTGTTCTCTATGGAAAGGTAAAAAGCCACTGGGGTGTTTTTCCTGGAGAAGTGGGGAAGCTGCCCATTGTTTTCAAATACTTGAAGGATTGTTACATTGCAGAGGGATTAAATTTGTTTAGTGTGACAGAACTAGCACCAAAAGGTAGAATAGAAAAGGAGAAGGGTTGTGGCTGAATATTAGGAAGTTCTTTTTAGTGATTAGAGCTGTCTGGGTTTGAAATGGGTTGCCTTGTGAGGCAGTGAGGTCACTATTGCTGGAGGTAGTCCAGCAGAGATTCATAAGCATTTGCCTAGGAGATTGTAGAAGAGATTCATGCTTTATTTGGGAGTTAAATCGGATGATTTGCCCAAGGTCACATGACTAGTGAGAGATCCAGTACTCAGATTAGAGTTTTCTGAGTCCAAATCCAGTCTTGTGTGTGTGTGTGTGTGTCCCACTGTACCATGCTAATTGGATTCTGTAAAAAGCAACATGTATGAAATAACAAACTTAAAAAACAATAGGAGAAACAGGGGGTCATAATAATGGGAGGAGAGAGGAAAAACCAGTGATGTTTTTTCAAACCTGAAATAAGTGAATGAATAAAAAAGCATTTATTAATCACTTACTGTGTACAAAGCATGCTAAACACTAGAGATACAAATGAAAAAGCAACAGTCTCTGCTCTCACAGAGCTCATATTCAAATAGAGGCAAATAATACAAATATGTATGTATGTATACATATATATACACACATATTCATATACATATGTATACACACATGCATATTCTATATACTTTCCTATAAGTGCCTAGATGTGTGTGTGTATATATATATATATGTATATATATATATATATATATTTTTTTTTTTGTTCTGCTCTTATTAGAATGTGAGATCTTTGAGAGCAGAGACTATCTTGCTTTTTCAATTTGTGCGTCCAGGGCTTAGCATAGTGTTTTGCAGTCAGTAGTAACATTATTAATAGAGCTATTAGAAGTCTAATCATTTAACCAGTTCCAAATCCACCTAACTGTGCTTGTCTCCCCATTTTATCCCCAAAGATGTCATGAGAGACTTCATGAAATGCCTCACTAAAATGTAGTAGTAACTTCACTATAATACAGTAGTATACTAGTAAACGTAGTAGTAAAATATAGTAGTAGAGAGAGAGAGGATAAAGTTATAGTACCTCTAATTCCTTTACGTAAGTTTGGTTGGCTCTACGATCTGGCAGAACCGTCTTTGAAAGTGTAATTAGGAGGCTGTAGCAATGCCCTGGATGTCTCAAAATATCTCTTAACTGTGTTCATTCTGCTTGCTAGAGAATGAGGCTTTGCCAAGACCATGATGGCCACACAGCTGAAACTTTCCTATCCTGTATCTCATCCCCTTTGGTCTAGGAAAGCTACATCTTGCCTATGGACAATCAGCTCTTGTGATGACACACATTCATGAGGCATTCCATTTTTGAATTGATCTCCCTGCATTCAGGCTTCCTCTTTAATCCATATTCCACATAGCTGCCAAACTGATATTCCTAAAACATAGAGCTAAGGATTTCACACACCCCCTCTCTACTCCCACTCCATGCAAAAAGATTAATGGCTACCTACTGCCACAAGGATAATGTTTGTTTGTTTTTTAGGGCCCAACATAAATGTGGTCCCACCTACCTTTCCAGTCTTATTTTATACAGCTTTCCTTCATGTAGTCTCTTTTCCAGTTAAATAGGTCTGTCAGCTATTTCTCATTCATGATATTCAATCTCCCAACAAAAGCTTAACATCTCCCAAATATGTCCCTTCTTTCTTCTGACCCTTCCACCACCCTGGTGTTGTCCCTCATCACTTCACCCCGGATTATTGTAACAGACTTCCGGTTGGTTTCCCTATCCCAAGACTCTCCCCACTACAATCCATCCTCCATTCAGATATCAAAATAATCTTCCCAAAGCCCAAGTCTGACTATGCCTCCTCTCAGCACCAACCTTCCCTCCCAAGATTCCAATCTATCTACTCAATCACCTTGAGGATCAAATATAAAGTCTGGCTTTCAAAGCCTTTCCTAACCTGGTCTCTTTTTTACCTTTTCAGTCTTTTTACACCTTACCCCCCCTTTACCCCATGCTCTGCCTCCATCTCTTCTCCCCCTCTCCCTCCTCCCACACTCTGGCCTCTTTGTCATCACAGGTTGTGTTCCATGCCTGGAATGCTCTTTCTCCTCATTTCTATCTCCTGGCTCCCTTCACGTCGCAGCTAAAATCCCACCTTCTACAAGCTTTTCCTTGTCCCCCTTTGGAAGGCTAGTATATAGTTTGTTAGTACATAGCTATTTACATAGACTATTAGCTCCTTGAGAGAAG